>NC_090444.1:1456421876-1456724906 GCF_031143425.1 Pleurodeles waltl
AGTAGAACATTTTGACACTAGTTCACTAACTACTGTCATGGTGCACCATATATTAAGAACGGCGCACACATGGTGACTTTTGCGGGCCAGTAGTGGGTGCTAGAAAAGTGACACTGCATTAAGTACAGCATCACTTTTCATAAATCTTCCCTAATATTTTTATTTTAATATTTTAATTTATTTTAAATTGGATAGAAATATCTCATTCTAATTGTATCAGACATCAACACCTAAAAACTCTTCCCTTGATAAAGAAGAGCCTAGCAGCATTGTTTGACACTAATCTGGCGTTAGATGGCCAAAAACACCAAGCCAAATTTACAACATGGCGCAATGCATGCATTGCTCCACTTTGAAACCATTTACACAATATTATGCCAGCGCCAGGCATAATTGATGCAATGGGGGGATTCCCTTGTTGAGGGGGCTTAAAAAAAATGGCACAAAGTAATCTCAGAGCAGGCTTTAAAAGAGGGAACACCATAGTTTACAATGGGCCCATATTGTACCTGTTCACGGTTAGCACAAAATGTTGGTGCTAACTCTGAATAGTACATCAATAGCATCAAAAATGTTGATGCTATTGCTCCCTACCCTCCGCCATGGTGCGCCATATTTTAAATACAGTGCACACATGGTGGCAGTGGGGGTAGCTAAGGGGCGCAAATAAAGTGGTGCTGCACTTTAATATGCCCCTCTATCTCTCTCCTTCACACTTTCTTTCTCTCTCCCTCTGTCTCTCTTTCAATCAATTCTTCCACTCATATACCTACTCATACACTTACGCACCCGCTCACAGACCCACTCAGACACTCTTACCCCCACTCACTGACACAGTCCGACACTCACGCACCCACTCACAGACCCACTCAGACCCTTAGGCACTCACTCAGAGCACCAGTCAGACCCTCACGCTCCTACTCAGACCCACTCTGTTACTTACGCACCTCCTCACGCACCCACTCAAACTGTCACACACCCACTGACACCCTCATGCACCCACTCACAGGCCCACGCACACACTGAAACACCCACTAAAACTCTGATGTATGTGCTCTCACACCCAGACAGACAGCCTGACAGCCACGCTCACCCCCAGATGCGCCCTCTCACACCTTTTCTCACACCTAGAGAGGCAGCAGAAAATTTCCTCCATGCATGACCAAAGGGTTTTTAGGGTTTAGGGTGGGTACGGGCTATGGTGTGGTATGGGACTTTTTAGAGTTTAGAGTGGGTATGGGTTTTTAGGTGCGGAGGGTATTTTTAGGGTTTTTGGGGGGGTATGGGTTTTTGGGTGGCAAGGGTAATTTTATGGTTTAGAGTGGGTATGGGTTTTTGAGTGGCAAGGTAATTTAAGGTTTATGGTTGGTATGGATTTTTGGGTGGCAAGGGTAACTTATGAGTTTAGGGTGGGTACGGGAGGTAGTTGGATTAAATCTACTAATACTAATTAAAATTACTTTACGTTAAAAAAACATACAAATTCATTGAAAAAAACAAAGGTTACAGGGACGTTATAGTTAGGAAATAGACTTTTCAAAAAACATAGAAATTCTTTTTTATTTTATTTTTTACAAATCTTTATTTGGTTAATATAAATAACCATAAAAGCAACAGATAAACATATGAATAAGTAAAATGAAAATACAAAACTGGCTACAAATATACAATTAAAACAGTTAAAACAGCAGTAACCAACTCAACAGAGCTCTTATTTGGGGCCCATAAATTTTCTTGATCGGACAGCTGCCTAAACAAATAAAAACACCTGATTACAAATTTCATCATCAGCTATTCCCATCAGCAATTCATAGGCAGCAAGTTAAGTGCAAATATTCCTAGCCTTCAATAGGGGTTTAAGATAGGACTTTGTAAACATTGTATAGAAAATGAGTCGTAGCCTGCATTTGAAGATTGCGACATGGGCACAATCTAAAATTAGGACTTGGTTGATAGCCAATGGGTAAACAAAGTGAATACTTCACTATACTGCTGCAAAACCTAAACAATCATTTTACATGCCAGTTCACATTATTGTCCCACAAATATTTTTTGGAGAAGCCCCACTCATTTAGAAGTAAGTTATTCTTCATATCTGGTTTTTGCCCTTCTGCTCTCAATCTTTCCACTTTAGCCCAGTCCTGCAACAGCTCCCTTGCTTTCCCTCAACTGACAGTCTTCGCTTGACTCCTGTCTTGGAAACAGTGGCCTAATTCAGCTCCCTACAAAGCACATTTAACATAAGACAGCCACCGTATGAGATGGCCCTTTCGCATGCCAAGCAGTCTGAAATTATCTCCTTGGTCAGCAGTGTTTTCTCAGACCTCCAGATTGACATCCATAACTATACCAACCTACTGCAAATGAGATCAACCATTTGATATACTCCCAATTTGCTAAGACATCTGAAGCTAGCAGTTGACAGGGTAGTTGAAAGGATTCTCAGGAAGAACCAATTATCTTCCCTTTGTAAGTTTAATGAATCTGCCTGTCCCCAAACTCCAGCCCCATAGGTTGCTATCAGAGCACACTGTGTGGAATAAATTGTAATAAGGGATCATAGGGGCCTTCCGCCATTAGATGAGGGAGAGACAACAGAGAGCCAAACACCCTCAAAAACCTAGTCCTGCCATGTGCAAGCCTGAAGAACTAAAAATCTCACCCAGATATGAAAAGGTGCTAGTACTTGAGAGTACATTGTTTCCCACACAGAAATATTGGGGTTTCTTATAATCACGGCCATATGTCATTAAAAAAGATTTAGTAACACTAGTGTGCAAGTCAAGTTTACTCATGAAATCAACAAAACTTTGTACTAAAAAGGCACAGGGCATTCTGGTGGCTGGCAATTAAAATGCATCATCGGTGTACAGAAATACAGGAAGGGGCCTTTTACTCAGGGTATGTCAGGAGTACACTGACTAAGTACTGTGCTTAAATCATTAATATATAAAATAAAAATAAGCAGAGTAAAGACACACCCTTGCTGCACCCCCTTTCCTATACTAAAGTCATCTGTGAGTTTGCCTATAATCCTGATCCTCTCTCGGGACCTGGTGCCTCTGTGCAGCGAGATCAACAAGTGAATAAGAGGAGGATATTGGTTCACTAATACTTGCTACAGCTTACCATGATTCACACAATTAAATGCCATGGATAAATCCATGAATGCTATATAAAAGCTGGATTTCATGGCTACTGCATGCTTACCAATAATCAAATTTAAATTGAGGCATTGGTTGATGGTTCCAAGGCCACTTCTAAAACTGTATTGGCACTTATTGATCACTCCATCATCAGTGGCCCATTCAACTATCCTAGTATAGAAGACTCTGCCCTGTATTTTTGCGGAATATCAATTAAGGAAATGGGTCTGTAGCTCTTGGGGTCAGCTCTATTACCCTTCTTAAATAGCGGCACGGTTGTTAAACTTAACCAGGAGCCAGGGATTATCTGCAAATCTAAGAATTGTAAATATTTGTCAACAACAGGCCCCAGAGATCAGAATTATATTTGAAAACATCTATAGGGACACCATCAAGACCAGGGGCTTTCCCACCGGTATACTCCTGGATGGCCGATACCACGTCCTGTAAAGGAAATAACATTGGGGTAGTAATAACTCCCAGCCCTGCTCATATAGCCCTGCTCACAGCTCTCATTTTCTGCATAACATAGTTGTGTGAAATGTACCACCCACTCTTCCTCTTTTATATGGCTATCAATGGGTGATTCACTAATATCCATGCTATGCAAATGGCAAACACCCCTCCAAAATGCTCTACTATTCTTTGTTCTGGCTGCAATTGTTGATGAATCCCACTGATTAGTGATAACTTCCCTTCTCCTTCCACCAATACCAGTTTTGTACAATGTGAGCTGGGTAGCCCGTAAAGACAAATCTCATGGCCTAGATGTTAGAGCTTTGCATAAAGCACGGTTGGCTGATTGGACCAACGGGGTCATCCAGAAACAATTTTAATTAGCCTGGACAGCGAAAGTCAAATCTTTACACACATATTACTCATCATGATTGAAGGCACTCTATGATATTTCAAGATTCCTTGCAACTATGACTTTTAGGAACTCACTTAAAAAAACTAAGATTACAGGGGCATTATAGTTAGGCTCACTTTAAACGTACAAAGTCATAGAAATTAAGATACTATTGTTAGAGTTATTTCCAGTAACTATAACTCATACCTAGCCCACAGATGGGGTGATCTCCAGGGTCAGGATCCTGTAATGGACCCTTTCATTATTTAAATCGAGCCCTGGGGAAGTGTCAGTCCGCGGGGCCTGGGGGGCTGGCCAGCTTCTCATGTCATTTATATTTGTGCCCCCAGAGGGTAGTAGTCTCCGGGGCTGCAGTCTGGCGAGGCAGCACTCTCATCTAAAAAAACATTAGTCCTGTGGAGGTGGTGGTCCCTAGGTGATCCTGTGTGTGGTTTTTTGAGTGTTTTTTTTATTATTTTCCACTGATCCACTGTGTCTCCTTCATAAAAGTTTAAAACATGTGTAAAAATTGCTTTTGTGCCTGGTGGGTGCTCTGAGACCCCAGCACCAGAGCTAAGGGGTCAGGATATCCCTAACCTAGCCCATTTTCTTTTTTGTAATCTTTTTTCTGGGACTCGGTTGAAGCTGAGTTTTAAAATGGCTGCCAACACTTCCTTGTTGAAGTGTTAGAAGCCAATCAGATCTCAACACAAGATCAGGAGGGTTTGCGGAGCCTTCGTGTCCCTATATATACACATTTGGATTTTCTTTGATTTCTCAAAAACACCTGAACGGGGTTACATCAAATAACAAAACGATCGCTTTCTAGACCAAGAGCTAACTTTCTGCCAAATTTGGTGCTATTGCTGTTCAAAATCTCGATGAAAAAATGCATGTGTGAAAAGCATTTTGTGCCCCCTTCCCTACTTTTTCTCAGCCCTTGTTTGATCACCCCAAAAACTTTCCTAAGAGCAACTGATGTGGACGTGAAATGTTTTTGTAAAATTTTGTAAAACTGCTCTCCTGCAGTTCTACGACTACATCGACCAAGTGGGGCGGTGCCGGGCTGTGGGTGCAGTACCCACTTACAACCCCTTTCTTTCAAAGTGTCAATATGTAACGCAGAAATAGACAATATCTAACTGTCAATTTTGTAAGACGGTTGCAAAACAGAAAGATGTATTCACGGCGGCTGGTGCATTTTGACTCCATTGTCGTTCTAAAAGCCAAAGACTGATGTGCTCTATTCCCTCCTCAAAAACAGAATCATCACAGATATAAATGTAGTAAAATGACTTATGGCCTTGCAGGTACTGAGCACCATCGCAAAAATGCCCTTCAAGAAGCCGAATGCCAGGTACGATAATATGTCCCATATTAATTTCGGCATAGACATTGAGGGGGTCATTCTGACCCTGGCGGCCGGTGACCGCCAGGGTCACCGACCACGGGAGCACCGCCAACAGGCTGGCGGTGCTCCCTTGAGCATTCTGACCGCGGCGGTTCAGCCGCGGTCAGAAACGGAAAGTCGGCGGGAGACCTGCTCGGGGGAATCCTCCATGGCGGCGGAGCGCGCTCCGCCGCCATGGGGATTCTGACACCCCCTACCGCCATCCTGTTCCTGGCGGGTCTCCCGCCAGGAACAGGATGGCGGTAGGGGGTGCCGCGGGGCCCCCGTAAGAGGGCCGGCAAAGTATTTCAGTGTCTGCAAAGCAGACACTGAAATACGCGACGGGTGCAACTGCACCCGTCGCACCTTCCCACTACCCCGGCTCCATTCGGAGCCGGCGTCCTCGTGGGAAGGTAGATTTGCCCTGGGCTGGCGGGCGGCCTTTTGGAGGCCGCCCGCCAGCCCAGGGCAAATCTCAAAATACCCTCAGCGGTCTTGTGACCGCGGAGCGGTATTTTGTCGGGGGAACATTGGCGGGCGGCCTCTGCCGCCCGCCAATGTTAGAATCACCCCCTGAATGTCATCATCATGGTTTCAGCTGATGTGAATAAAGCTTTCTATTTTGCAACATTCTTGGTCTGCAGGCCTTTCTGTTTTGGATATTGATACTTTGAATGGATGGGACTGTAAGTGGGTCCTGCACCCAAGGCCAGGGATTAACCCTGCTTGAATTGATGTAATCAGAGGACTGCAGGAGAACAGCTGTTCTTGGATTGTGTTTTCCCATCTTCCATCGCCATTCTTCATTGCTTCTGTGCTGGGATCTGACAAAGCAGTGGAGGTGTGAGGAGGGGCTTGTGAGCTGGGCTTTGTTTTTGCTCAAGGTTGCAGGGCTTGATGATTTCCCATTTTGCTTACCCGTAGCACTTCGAATGGAATTACTATGAGGTGAAATTAGGCGGGGGTTCCGTTGAACAGCTGCTTGAATATTCGTGATGGCTGAGAGAGAGCTGTATTGGCTATTGGAATTCTTCTGTCTGGGACTGGATCACAGGAAAGTTTCAGCATGTGTGAGGCTGTACAAAAGAGCCCGGAAACTGCACGTAGTCTTTGCAATGAAGATGAATTAATTCATAGTTTGGCTATAAGAGGACTGTTAGTTGCTCAGAGAGTGCAAGGACTTTGAAGCAGAATCTAAATTTATGTGAGAGACTGTGTAAGAAGGAGATCAACCGTGAAGTGATCTCTTTGAATAACTACATAGAAGTAGAATGTGTACCAACGGGCTCTTAATTATGCCTATGTTTCAGAATCCACACCTGAAACTGCTAGAGGAATGGTCCCTTCTGTTGGCAGGTACCTGAAAGAGTATTTTGGAGCTGCTATTGAAATATGCAGCAATCAAATTAGGTGTCATTGAGGAGGAGCTTAAACAGCTTAAAGACATTTTGGAGAAGCATGCAGCGCAGGAGGACATTTCTCATTTAGTGATTATTCACCAGCCTATGGCAATTAACATCATCTGCAATTTTCTCCCCATTTTAGATAAGCTTATTGCAACGCATATTGTTTGCCATCTAGATGGAACAGGGGAACACACAAGTATCTACTAGATAGGAAACAGGACATATTTGGGAGAGGATTGAGGATAAGAATAAGAGCATGGTATCTAAATCTTTATTTCCTTATGTTTTAAGGAACTTAGACAAATTCTCCCAAGAAATGTCCTCAGTAGTCCGGATAGCCAGATGACTTCCATTCTCTACTTTCTTCCTCTCTTCCCCAACTGTCAGAATAGGTTTTGACCCTGTTGGGCCTCCTTGGTAGATTTGGAGGTTGGGACTTGTCTTTATGGAATGTATGCCAGAACAACGCATGCTGGAAGAACGCATGCCTGAACAACACGGTCAGAACAACTGTGTTGTTACCACTAATGTCTTTACCACCAATGCCTTAACAATGATTTTTCATTGTAAAGGCATTCCTGGTGAAGGCATTAGTGAACGGCATGCATGGTTCCAGCATGCGTTCCCCTGGTCCCCCACACCACCCCTAAAAATTAGCGCAACCTCCACCACTGAAACCTAAAACAACCCCAACCTCCCACCCCTGCCCCTAAAACTACCCCAACACCCCACACTGCACCTAAAACATAAAAAAACAATCACCCACCCCGCCCCTAAAACCTGAAACAACACCAACCCCCCCACCCCGCTCTAAACCCTAAAACCACCCCACCCCTAAAACCACCCCAATCCCCCACCCCTGCCCCTAAAATTACCCTGCCCCCCCACCACCACCCCTAAAACCTAAACCACCCCAACCACCCTCCCCGCCCCTAAAATTACCCCAACACGCACCCCATCCCCAAAACCTAAAAAACACCCCAACCTCCCACCCCTAATATTACTGTGACCCCCTACCCATCCCTAAAACCTAACACCACTCCAACCCCCTGCCACTGCCCCTACAATTACCGTATCCCCTCCACCCCTTCCCTAAAACCACCCCAACCCCCCACCCCGCCCGGAACAACGCTTTCGTTAACTATGACCTCCTTGTTTGGTGCCTTACCCGCGCATGTGCTGAACCACGCACATGCGTGGTTAAGGCACAGAAGAAGAGAGTCACTAGAGGAGGACAATGTGATCAGGTTAGTGGGGCTGTTTTAGAGGAGGGGGTTCGGGGTATTTTTAGTTTTAGGGGGTGGGAGGTCAGGTGGTTTTTGTTTAGGGACGGTGAGGGGGAAGAGGAATATTTAGTTTTAGGGGCGGTTTAGGGGCGAGGAAGGGGGGTCGGGGTATTTTTAGTTCCAGGGGCTGTTTAGTGGAGGGGGGTCAGGGTATTTTTAGTTTTAGGGGCGGTTTATTCGGGGTATTTTTAGTTTTAAGGCCGTGGAGGGGGCGGGGAGGGGGGTTGTGTATTTTCAGTTTTAGGGGCGGGAGGGGGGGTCGGGGTAATTTTAGTTTTAGAGGTGGGGTTCAGGTTGGTTTAAGTTTAGGGGTGGGAGGGGTCGGGCATTTTTAGTTTTAGGGGTGGGGTGGGGGGTCAGGGAATTTTTTGATTTTGGGGGCGGGGTCAGGGTTGTTTAGGTTTTAGGGGCTGGGGTGGAGAATTGGGGTGGTTTTAGGTTCTAGGGGCAGGGATGGGGGTTCACTGTAATTTTAGGGGCGGGGTGGGGGTTGGGGTTGTTTTAGGTTTTAGGGGCAGGGTGGGGAACCCCTGTAATGTTAGGGGCAGGGGTGGGGGGTTGGGGTGGTTTTAGGTTTTAGGTTTTAGGGGCGGGTGGGGGGTTAGGGTTGTTTTCAGTTTTATTGGCGGGGTGGGGGGTTGAGGTGGTTTTAGGTATAGGGGCGGAGGTGGGGAAGCAGGGGGGAAGCATGCTGGACCCATGCATGCTGTTCACTTATGCCTTTATCAGGAATGCCTTTACAACAAAAAATCATTGTTAAGGCATTCGTGGTAAAGGCATTAGTGGTAACAATGCGGTCGTTGTTCCAACCGCATTGTTCAGGCATGCGTTGTTCCAGCATGCGTTGTTCCAACATGCATTCCAAGGAGTGAGTCGAGTGTAAGATTCCAAAACTCTCCTGCTTTTAGCTTCCGGTGTCGCACCTCTAAAATTATTTGTTTTTTTCTTTGGAAAAGTGCATAAACTGAGACAGGTGTACATGTGTTCCCTTGGAAAAGATAGTTAAAAAACGTAGTGCCACTGAAGATCGAACTAGATTTTCCAAACAGTTACAGTGAGTTGTTTATGCATGAGTAGGGCCTCACCTCCTTTTCTACATGACACAGAAGAGTTTGATGAGGGTTTATTTTTGGCCCAGAAGCGGAAATAACTTTTGTGAAGACATCCACTTTCCCGACCCATACATGTTTGATTCTGTCCATTTTTGATAGGGACATCTGTGTTCCTGAACCAAGGCAATATCTATAACTATGACGTTTTCTTTCACTGTATGAATCATGTGGTGCAATAAATCATAATGATAGAGTTTTCATCAATTATTTTGATTATTGTAGATTCAGAGGGTTTCGGGCTTAATGGTTCCAAGATAGGGAATAGTCAGATAGATGTGAGACTTACATCTGAAAAGTCAATTTGGATGTTTTGTGTTTTACAAGGAATTTGACTGTGTTGGGGTTTTTAGAAGGTGTTTCTTTTATATGCTTGCTACTTTAACTTTAAAAGGGTGAGCAGCCTCTGTTGTGGTAGGAATTGATACAGATGAGTGCTGATGTTTGAACCAAATTTGATTGCTGTATTCATGGGTGGGATTGAAGCTCCTACTGGTAGGGCTATTTTCTCTTGCTATTAGGATTTTCGGGGGGAGTGTAATTTGCCTCTAACTTGAGAGGGGAGGTTATTGTAGCCCTCATTACAACCCTGGTGGTCGGTGATGAAGCGGCGGTAATACCGCCAACAAGCCAGCGGTAAAATATATTAAATTATGACCACAGCGGAAACCACCAACACAGAAAGCCACTTTAACACATTGACCGCCACGGTGGTAGCAACAAGCACCGTGGCGGTAACCGCCAACAGCCAAGCGGAAGACAATGTTCCGCCCACTGTATTATGAGACACCAATCCACCACCTTTTCCGGAATGGTACGAACGACATCAAAAGCCCGGCAGAAACACTCCACAGAAGGGAAACGACTAACCTCTGGAGACTCAAGGAAGAACCACGCCGTCATGGAGCCGGAACTGCAGATCTTCCCCATGCTGGTCTACCTCCTCCTACGCCAGGAATACCAATGCCGGTGACAACTGCCACGGTGAGTACTGCTGCCTAGCACACAGGGTAGGGGGGAGGAAAAAGAGAGTGACACACACACTCAACACCCCCACCTCCAAACCAAAATCATACACACAAACAGATGCAGTAACATTACATATACACCCCATACTGCTCGGAATAATGCAAGGACAAAAGGTCTGTCAAGTGGGTGGTTTGCCCACTGCTTGGTCCTGGGGAGTGCAGAGCCACAGTCTCTCAAGTGGGTGGTTTGCCCACTGATTGGTCCTGGGGGTTTTGCCCACTGCTTGGTCCTGGGTAGTTCAAAGCCACAGTCTCTCAAGTGGGTGACTACTTCCACTGGTTCTGGAGGGGGCATAGTTTCCAGTGTGCTTCATCCTGGCAAGGATGCGGTGAGTGGATGGCTTCTTCACTGCTTCTGGAGGGGGCATAGTTTCCAGTGTGCTTCATCCTGGCAAGGATGCGGTGAGAGGATGGCTTCTCCACTGGGTCTGGAGGGGGCATAGTGCCCAGTGTGCTTCATCCTGGCAAGGATGTGGTGAGTGGATGCCTTCTTCCACTGGTTCTGGAGAGGGCATAGTGCCCTGTGATGTAGATCTTTGGGAGTGCAAGGTCACAGTCTCTCACCTGGGTGTCAGACCCACTAGATTTACACTGGGCAGGATGCATAACACTCCATGGAGGCAGGACTACAGTCCATGTGCCGGCTGCGACGGCTGCACAGTGGAGGCAGTGCAGGTGCTGGTGTTGGTGCTGCCAGTGGTGGGGGGAAGCTCCAGCTCTTCCCCTGCAGCCTCAGATGGATGCCCACTGTGGCTGCTGCTGCTGGCAGTGGCGCTGGGAGTGGTGATGGTGGCAGTGCAAGTAGCGGTGCTGATGGCAGTACAGCTGTCGGTGCTGCCAGTGGTGCTGGTGTCGGTGCTGCCAGTGGTGGGAGAGGCTCCAGCCCTTCCCCTGCAGCCTTGGACGGCTTCCCACTGGGGCTGCTGCTGCTGGCAGTGGTGCTGGTGGCAGTGCAAGTGGCGGTGCTGATGGCAGTGCAGGTGGCGGTGCTGGCAGGAGTGCTGGTGTCGGTGTTGCAGTGGTGGGGGAGGCTGCAGCCCTTCCCCTGCCGCCTCAGACAGCTGTCCACTGGGGCTGCTGCTGCTGGCAGTGGTGCTGGTGGTGCTGCTGATGGCTGTGCAGGTGGCGGTGCTGGCAGGAGTGCTGGTGTCAGTGCTGCCAGTGATGGGGGGAGGCTCCAGCCCTTCCCTTGCAGCCTCAGACAGCTGCCCACTGGGGCTTCTGCTGCTGGCTGGGCTGATGGAAGTGCAAGTGGCGGTGCTGAAAGTGGTGGGGGGAGGCCCCAGCCCTTCGCCTAAAGCTTGAGATGGCTGAGATGCCATGGTTGGTGTTGAGCGCTCAGATTCTGTCACAGCACCAGGCATCCTGTCCCTCCTGCCTGCAGTGGCAGGCCCTTTGCCCTTTCCATTAGGTGGTGCCTCCTTGCCCGTGTCGTGTGGTGGTGCCTCCTTGCCCTTACCCTTGCCATGTGGAAGTGCCTCCTTGCCCTCTGGTGGTGCCTCCTTGCCCATGCTGTCTAGTGGTGCCACCTTGCCCTTCCCCTTCTAACCTGGTGGTGCCTCCTTGCCCTTGGCAGCTGGTGGTACATCCTTGCCTTTCCCCTTGGCACTGCCAGTGCTGATGGGTGTCTCCTTGGAGCCTCTCACACCTGCAGTATCTGCCGAAACAACAGTGGCCATGGACTGGGTGGCTGAGGTGCTGGCCTGGGTTCTGTCCACCCTGGGTCAACGTAAGGGACAAGGGGAGGGGTAGGGAAGAGGTTAATGGTGGAGAGGAAAAGCTTCTTAGGGACACTGGGGTGGGAAGAGGGTGAAGGTGTGGGAGTGCAGGAAGAGGGAGTAGTTGTAGGAGGAGTCTGTCTGCTTTGTTTGGGTGCAGGTCTATGGGCTGGATGCTGTTGTGAGGTGGCTGGCTGTTGGGTGTCTGACTGCCTGCATTTGTGTACTTTGGGAGGAGGGGGCACAGATGCAGTGGGAGAGGACACATGGGACGGGTGCATGGATGTGGGGGTGGTGACTGCCAGTGAGGGACGTGTAGTGATAGGTGTGATGGTGATAGAGGCAGTGGGTATCAATGTAGTGCATGCCGGTTTGAGTGGAGACGCTACTGGGAGGGAGGTGGACGAGGAGGAGGAGGGGGACACAGTGGAGGCAGTGAATGTTGGTGTGTCTGCATCTGGATGGTGTTTGTGTGAGTGCCTGTGGGATGATGTGTGGTGCTTGTGTTTGACTGAGCCACTCCTGTGTGTTGTCTTGGGTGCATGCTGGTCTGACTGTGAGCTTGGGATAGGTTGGTGTTGAGGGGAATGGGACTGTGTAGAGGAAGTTGGAGGGGGAGGCTAGAGACAGGAACAATGGCTGCCATCAGGGAGGGGGCCAGAGCCTGGATTGATCTCTGTTGGGCCCCTTGCCAGAGTGAATGCCCTCCAGGTATGCATTTGTGTGTTGCAAATGCTCTGCCAGCCCCTGGATGGCATTCACTATGGTTGACTGCCCTACAGAGATTGATCGCAGGAGGTCATTAGCCTCCTCACTCAGGGCAGCAGGGCTAACTGGGGCAGGGCCTGAGGTGCCTGGGGCGAAGGAGATGCCCACCCTCCTGGGTGAGCGGGTACGGGAAACACGCTGAGGAGCTGCTGGGAGGGTGGTGCTGGTACTGGGGTGGCAGCTGTACCTGTAGCTGGGGTGGCCACAGAGCTGAGCGACACCACTAGGGAGCTTCCATCTGTGGAGGTATCACTTTCAGAACTGTTCTCTCCTTTCTCTGCCGTGGTGCTCCTCTGGCCCTCTGTCCCACTGGTGTCCTCACCGTCGGTGGAGTCGGCCTCCTGTGCTCTGTGGGATGCAGCTCCCACCATCGCCGGTGCCTCTTCTGCTCCGCCAAATGATGCTAATGCTAAGAAGGACAAAGTGACACAACAAAAAGGGGGGAAGAGACCAAGGAAACACTTGGTCAATGGTGGCACAAACACCACCGTTGGCATACACAACACACTCACACACAGGGAACAGCATACACACTAGGCAAAGTGTCACAATGCTAGTCACCAGGCCATGCACAGGAATACCTAACCCTAATAGCGGCATACCTGAGACCCACGGAGCCATGTCCGGTAGTGGATGCCCACTAGCTTTGTTGGAGATGCATTCCATCAGCTCCTAACCCACATGGAACCTACCCTGCAATGTCCGGCCTGACCTAGGGGCACCAACAGACCCACATGCCCCACTCAGAGACCACCCCACCACACCACATGCCAGTAGTATATTTGCAAACTGTACTCACCCCCTTGTGGCTGCTGTGATGCCCTCACATGCTCATCCAGTTCCGGATAGGCCACTGCCAGTATGCAGAACATCAGGGGGGTCAAGGTTCAATGGGCACCCCCTCCTCATTGGGAAAACATCCCTAGCTGGGTTTCCGCCGTCTTCCTTGCCCAGCGTCTTAGGTCCTCCCACCATTTGCGACAGTGGGTGCTCCACCTGCTGTTGACCCCCAGGGTCCGCACATCCTTGGCAATGGCACACCATATATCCTTTTTTTAATGGGCGCTGACCTGCAGAGGAAATACACATAGAAAAAGGGTATCAGACATACCATCCGGCCTGTTACACTTTTGGCCCACCATATCCCTCCAATCCGCTTACACACATAAATTGCCCACCATACATGCAGCACGCTGCCCAGGACCCCTCAATCACCCCTCCTTACAAAGGGCCTCACACAGCACTCCATGCATTCATGCCCCATGCCCCGTGCTCATAGTGAACTCACCTGTTGATCTGGAGGCCCATACAGCATTCAGTACTGGGGTAGGACCCCATCCACCAGTCTCTCCAATTCCACAGCAGTGAAGGCAGGGACCCTTTCCCCAGTGACTCGAGCATGGTCACTTCCAGACACAGGTCTTGCAGTGTAGGTCCTCTACTGTTGAAGGTCAGATAGCAAGTGAGTCAACAGATAGAAAATAGCAGTCTCTTCCGCAGCAGTGCGTACCGTCACCGCCGGCGTACATCGCCATTGGCTACTGTAACCCAGAGGGGTCTAATGACAACCAATGAGGAGTTGCACGGCGGTACTAGACCACTACCAGCAATAGAGCACAACGTCAGCGGCATTACCTCATTTCCACATGTCCCTCCTAACAGGACAGGCGGGTGCCATTTTGGGAGGGGGGCAGGTCATAGCACCTGACTGGGGATAAACATCAACATACTGTTTCTGTCACAACATGCAATGCACTGTACATTTAGAAAATGTTGAAAACTGGCCAGATGCTCATCGTTTTGCCCCCTAGATTACAGCCTCTGCAGATGAATAGGATGAATAGGAGATGGAGGCATCCCCCATGTATAGGCCCCTGGTGGACTTGGCAACAATGGAGGAAAGGCACATTATCCTCGCCTACAGATTTGATAGAGCCACAATTCAAGAGCTGTGTGCCCAGTTGGAGCCAGACCTGATCTCAGCTATCCGTCATCCCACTGGGATCCCCCCTCTTTTGCAAGTCCTATCTGTGCTCGATTTCTTGGCCACTAACTCCTTCCAAGTGAAAGTGAGCTTAGGCAGCAGGAATGTCACAGCCAATGTTCTCTATAGTGCTGACCAGAGTGTTGTGTGCCCTGATGAAACACATGAACAGCTACGTTTTCCCCCAGGTGGAGGATTGTGCCACAGTGAAAGCTGATTTCTATGCAATGGGATATACCTCCAACATCATTGGGGCAATAGATGGTACACATATTGCATTTGCACCCCCCAACCCGGAGAAATGAACAGGTTTTCAGAAATCGAAAGAGCTTTCACTCAGTGAATGTGCAGATAGTGTGCCTGGTGGACCAGTACATCTCCCATGTAAATGCAAAGTATACTGGGTCTGTGCATGATGCCTTTATCCTGAGGAATAGCAGCATCCCAAATGTGATGGCTCAACTCCAGGGGCATAGAGTGAGCCCTGGTTCCCACCCAGTGGGTGTTGATGTATGGGTTTTTGGCCCTAAGGGTTAGTGTCTGGCTAACTGGTATCCCTCGGTATTTGCAGGTAACTCTGGTTACCCCAAAATCTCATGGCTACTGACCCCAGTGAGGAATTCCAGGACAAGGGCAGAGGAACGTTACAATGAGGCACATGGGGTGAACAAGAGGAATTATTGAGCACACCTTTGGCCTCCTGAAGGCCAGGTTCAGGTGCCTCCATCTGACAGGTGGATCCCTGTGTTGCTCACCCAAGAAGGTCGCCCAGATCATTGTGGCATGTTGCATGTTGCACAACCTTGCCTTATGTCGCCAAGTGCCTTTTCTGCAGGAGGATGATGCTAGAGATGGGCATGTGGCAGTGGTGGAGCCTGTGGACAGTGACGAAGAGGGGGCAGAGGAAGAAGATGTGGACAATAGAACATCAATCATGCAACAGTTCTTCCAGTGACACACAGGTAAGACACAGTAAAGTCACCTTCCACTGCATTTTTGAATTGTAATTTTTCATTGGCAGGCTGATATTCACACTACTATGGCAACTTCCTGTACCCTTTGACATGTCTATATACAGATATCTGTGCCTCACTTTGGCTCCTGGTGCATTGACTGCAGCAAACTACAAGTCATACCTACTGTTGTAGGCTTTTTTTGTGACACTCACATCTTGCAGAAGAAATTCCTCTCCCTCCAACCTGCCCACCATCAATGGGATGTCTGATATGATATACAGGACCAGGGGCCAGATGTAGGTACAAAACAATTAGCGACTCGCAATTTGCGAGTATGTGCGACTCGCAAATTGCGTGTCGCTAATAGAAATGCAGGTACAATGTCAGTGTACAATTTGCGTCTCGCTCCCGGAGTCGCAATGCATATAGCGAGTCCGCTGTTTGCGAGGTCACTTTTTGCGACCGCGCAAAAAACGAACTCGCAATTTGCGAGTGGGTGTCGCAAATTGCGAGTACCCTGTAAATTGATTGCAGGTGCTGCAGAACACTCCAGAAACCACTCCAGAACACTCTGGAAACACTTCCTGGCACATGATGATGACATCACAGCCAGGAAGTTTACAAATACACCTAGGAGGAGGGAGGACCACACCCATTTTAAACTGCTGAACTGCAAACAGGAGGAACAGCAGCTACAATGGAAGAAACTCCTAGAAAAAGACAACTAAAATTCTCAGAGAAGGAGCTGGAGGTGCTGACAGACGAATGCTGTCAGCACCATGATGAACTATTCAGAAAGGTAGCCCTCAATGTGCCAGAAGCCACCAAAAAACAACTCTGGCAGGAGATCCAAGAAAAAATTAACTCCCTGGGGGTGAGCCACAGGAGTGTGGAAGAGATTAAAAAACGGTGGTATGACCTCCGCTCCCGGACCAAGGAGAGGGTGGCTGAAAGGCTCCGGGAGATGAGAGGCACAGGAGGGGGACCATCATCTGTTCCACCACCCACACCCCTGGAAGAAAGGGTGGAGGAGACCCTGGAGCAGGAGGCAGTGTCAGAATTTGGAGATCTGGACACCTCTGAGCCCACTACATCAACCAGTGAGTACCATGTGATATGCCTGTACCCCTATCAATGCCATACCCCCACCCACCATGTACACAGGGGCATGCTCAACCAAGATAGCTCCATTTCAGGGTAGCAAATACCAGAATGATGCATTGTGGGAAATGTAGTCAAGTAGGCAGTTCATAGGCAATTGTTTATTAGGAAGTGTGCAACAGATAGTAGACACTGACAGTCTGTTCCCCATGTCCCACAGGTCTCCCACAAGACACCACCACAACCCACAGCAGCCAGCCCCATGAGGACAGCACAGGAGCTGCCACCACTCCCACCTGCACGACCAACACCATCCCTGTGATGTCCACACCTGCTGCAACTGTGTTTCAGGAGGCTGCGCCAGCAACAGGCAGGAGTGGCACAGTAGAGCACACAGGTCAGCCACCGCTGCGCAGGCGACGCAGGTACAGGAGAGCAGGGCTGCAGGCAGCGTTCAGCCGTCCATCTACCACCAACAGCGAGGCACAGCTGCTCCGTGGTCAGCGCCTGAAAAACAATATATTAGGGCAGATTAGTGGTGTGCTGCACCGCTTTGTCAGAAACAACAAGACCAGCATGCAGCAGCTAAATTCCCGAATAGACGTTATTGCCACAAACACTGGGGACCTAGCCATGTCCATGAGGGATCTGGTGGCAGGACTACTGGCACAGGGCGAGGGTGGGCGGCGCAGGGACCGTCAGCTGCTACAGAGGCCTGACAGGATTGCCACCTCAATTGGCAGACTGGCTGTGAACACCACTGGCCTGTCGAGAAGGACAGTTGGCCTCCAAGTCGAAATGGGCCATTTTGCAGGAGATGTGGCTAGGGGCCTGGGCCGGATCACACATGTGATTGAATTAATGGAGGCACGGCATCTGTCCAGGGGCACAGGGGACACACCCCAGGACAGCGAGAAGGGCTCTACAGTGAGCAGTGTCTCTGCCAGTGACACTAGGGTGCTCCGGAGTGGGAGTACCAGGCAGAGCACTGCAGAACCACCAGGGACCAGCCAGGCTGGCAGGGGCCGCCGTACGACATAGACATAACCCTGTCCCTGATGATATGGCACATGACAACAATGTGCCCCATGCATGGTTTTCATTTAAATGACCATGAACAGTTAGTAATTGTAAATAGTTGTATTTCTGCTCATATTAAATAGTTTTTTTGTTCCACTTAACAAATGGAGTTTTTGGTCAGTAGGTGAGTATGGTTGGAGTTGACACGTACCTTCCAAAGTATTGGTTTGCGATGTGTTCCCGTCTCAGTCTGCCTTGATTAGCTATACTCCGATCCCCATGATGGCGATGTGGTTGCTCTTGCTCTTCATCCTCAGGATCTGGGTCTGCAGGGGTGAGAGGTAGCCCACGTCGGTGGCAATATTGTGCAGGATGGCGCATGCGACAACAATTTTGAATGCTGTAATGGGGGTATACTGGAGGGCACCTCCACTGCGGTGGAGGCATCTGAATCTTGCTTTCAGTAATCCGAAGGTGCGTTCAATAAGGTTCCTGGTCCTCTTATGTGCACTGTTGTATCGCCTCTCACATTCATTGCTGGGTGTTAAGAACGGAGTCATTATCCATGGCCGTAGAGCATATGCACTGTCACCTGTTGGGCACAAACATTACACTGTTAGAAAGTCCTGGTTGGTGTGCACAGTGACCTGTGTGTATGTCTGCAAGGTGTATGCAGCTCTACCTGGGAGGTATCCGCCTCCATAACTCCCCACGTTCCAGGCGTTGGTGTATCCCACTGTGCCTAAAAATGTAGGAGTCATGGGTACTGCCTGGAAATTTTGCAACAATGTCAGTGATGACATAATGGGCGTCACAAACAACCTGAATATTGAGTGAGTGGGTACACTTTCTGTTGCGGAACAGATGTTCCAGGTTTGCAGGGGGGCATATTTGAATATGTGTCCCATCTACACATCCTATGACATGGGGAAAGTTGGCAATCCGGTAAAAGTCCAGATTGGTGCTATTAATTTCTGCCTCATTCCTGGGTAGGTATATGAAGTGAGACATGTGTGTGAGTATGGCATCTAGGAAGGCCCTGAGGAACCTTGACACTGCACTTTGAGATACCCCACCTGCCACAGCAATGACCCCCTGATAGCTCCCTGAGGCCAAGAGGTGCAGTGAGCATAGCACTTGCACATGCGTAGGGATGGCGCAGCCGCGCAGAGTCTGGTGTTCTAGCTGTGGTTTTAGTAATTCAATTAATTCTAGTATGGCTGCGCTGCTAAGGCGGTATTTATCGTATCTCTCTTCCTCAGTTTACTGGAACAGAGTCTGCCTTGTTCTATAAATCTTCTCCTGTCTCTGGCTCCTCCTCCTCCTCTGCTGGGCTGCGTGGACTCTACTCCTCACTGCTATCAGGTATATCTCCGCCATCTTGAGTAACCCAGATGCCTTCTGGGTCTCCTTTTATACTTTGGTAATGGTTACCACCTGCTCTGAGTTAGTGGTAAATGGGACATGCAAACTGGGCTTTTTGTGACTAGTCGCAATTTGCGAGTTGCTATTGCATATGGTTTGCGACTCGCAAATTGCGACTTGCTATTTGCGGGTCACAAAATGGGGTCACACATTTTGCGAGTCGGTAACGGCTTGCATCGCTTTTTGCGAGTCGGAAATGGGATTTTTGCATCCCATTTCCGATTTTGCACAGTCGCAAATAGCGATTCGGGCCATTTGCGGCTCGCAAAACTTTGCTACATCTGGCCCCAGATACTATGCTGCTGGCCATTATAAAAAAACAGAGGAATTTCATGAACTACAGCTGTTTGAAGAATTATTAAACACCATGGCCCAGAGTGAGATGAAGACAGACATGCGACTCCCAATAAAAATCCCCAGAAACTAGGGCTCACCATTCTGCTAATTGAGCATTAAGATTAGGGCCTCACCCAGAAGATAAGACACACAGGCCCTCATTATGACATTGGCGGTAAATCCCACTTACCGCCATGTTGACTGCCGCCAACATACCGCTGTGGTGGCAGATTACTCTACCCATATTATGACACACACATAGCAATCTGTCACTACACAGAGACACACATAAATCCACCAGCCCAAAGGTCAGTGATAAACTGGCGATAGCAAAACCTCCATCGTCACGCCAACAGGAATACGCCCACACTATCACGACCCACTAATCCACGCAGTGGTCTTTCAACTGCGGTATTCCATTGGCGGTACACACCGCCACGCTCAAAATACACACACATTTACAAAACACTGCCACATTGAACAATTCCAAATACACACAAACACACCTCTCCCACACACCCAATACAATATAAAACACCCCCCCCACATCACCCACAAACCCTTACTACCAAAAATGTAGACAAAGGCCAGAGAGACAGCACAGCAAATACAACACCAGCATACAGAGGCACACAACACCATCACACATACACATCCACGCACAAAACACCACACACCCCTAAACATCACCCCACACATCACAACACACACCACCTCACACATCACCCACACCACCCCATGGCACCTCAAAGACACCCCAGGTTTTCTGAGGAGGAGGTCAGGGTCATGGTGGAGGAAATCATCCGGGTAGAACCACACCTATTCGGATCACAGGTGCAGCACACCACCATAGCTAGGAAGATGGAGCTTTGGCGCAGAATCGTGGACAGGGTCAACGCAGTGGGACAGCACCCAAGAACACGGGATGACATCAGGAAGAGGTGGAACGACCTACGGGGGAAGGTGCGTTCCGTGGTCTCAAGACACCACATCGCGGTTCAGAGGACTGGCGGCGGACCCCCACCTCCTCCCCCACAACTAACAACATGGGAGGAGCAGATCTTGGCTATACTGCATCCTGAGGGCCTCACAGGAGTAGCAGGAGGAATGGACTCTGGTAAGTCAAATCTTAACTATTACATCCCCCACCCTACCTGCATGCTATCACATACCCCCACCCTCACCCTCACCCCATCAACTCCTCACATATGTCCCACTATCACAAGCCACACATCCCAACACCAAGCCCTGCATGCAACAACAAAGCATGGACACCCATCACCAATGCATGGCCACTACACATACTCACACAGACCCCTAAGCAATTAGCACACAAGGTCCTACACAGGAATGCAAGCACAGGGATACAGCGTCACCCACCCATTGCACACCATGGCACACACAGATGCAATAATCATGCCTTTACACCCCTGCAGGACCCCTACCCAACGTTGGAGGTTCCAGACATGTCCACTCCACCCACAGAAGAGGCCCACAGTGATGACAGCAGCTCTGTCCAACTGGATGTAGATGACCAGCCCGGCCCATCTGGGACCTCGGGACAGTCGATTCCCCTCACACTGGCACAAGCCACCACAGAGCCTCCCCCCTCTGGAAACACCAGCACAGCACCCTCCCAGCGGGCTCATACCTCTGTCCCCAGGACACGTCAAGCAGCAGTGTGTCCACCACTACAGGGAGCCCAGGTTAACCCACCACCCCAAGAACAGCAGGGACCTGGAGGCAGTGATAGTGGGCACACGGTTCACGGGACAAAGGCCCAGGAACACAGGGGCATGGGGAGGGCTGCTGCGCGACAGGGGGAGGACAGGCCCAGGGAACCCACTCTCCATGAGGCCCTCTCCAACATCATGGGAGCCTACCATCATTCCCAGGAGACAATGACAACGGTACTGGCCAAGTTTCAGGAGACTCAGCGCCTGCAGGAGGAACAGTATTTGGGGTTCAGGGAGGAACTCAAATCCATCAATACCACCCTGGGCACCATTGTAGGGGTGCTGAATGAACTTGTTAACACCAGGAGGGACACTATGGCACAACAAGGGGCCCGACACTAGCCTGGCAGATGAACTGCCCACCACCTCTGCCGGCGCTAGTGGACAGGAGGCATCGCCACAGGACCACCACACCAGCACCCCACCCCCTGCAGATGGAGAACCACCCTGCAAGCGGTCCCTTAGATCCAGGACAAAGACAGAGAACAATGCCAAGACCCCCGCCAAGAAATGAGACGGCCCTGATTGTCATCCTTCTGTCCCACTTTGTCACTCTGTCCATCCTTAAACTGCCCCAGCTCCACTTCCTATGCCCCTTTGGACAATGCAACGGTGAGACTAATAGACTGGACTCTGCCATGGACATTCCTCCACCATCACCCCTGACCATTTTACAACCCCCTCCAATATTTAGCACTTAAATAAACACCCTTAAATCACAAAACTATCTGGAGTCAGTCTGTGCTTTCACAAATGTGTATTTGCAATAACTGAGGGAAATAGCAATGTTCATTCTATTGTCAACATACCTTTGTCACACAGCTCTAGTCAGTGAGGTTATATAGCAGAGGTCACACAGTGGGACCCACATCTGTGAAATCGAAAGGGAAAGTGACAAATCAGGGTCCATACACAGGGTGAAAGTGACAGACAAATGAGAGGTAGAAAAATTGTATCAGATGTAGGAGTCAGTGATGTCTTATTATCTGTGTCTCACTGGAAGTATTGATGGATCAATTGTCTCTGTCTATGTCCTCTTCTTCTGCCTCCTCTTCTTCACTGTCCACAGGCTCCACAGCTGCCACAACACCTCCATCTGGACCATCCTCCTACAGAAAAGGCACATGTCATCGCAAAGCCAAGTTGTGCAGCATACAGCAGGCCACGATGATCTGGTAAACCTTCTTTGGTGAGTAGTAGAGGGAACCACCTGTCATATGGAGGCACCGGAACCTGGCCTTCAGGAGGCCGAAGGTCCTCTCTATAACCCTCCTAGTTCACCCATGTGCCTTATTGTAGCGTTCCTCTGCCCTTGTCCTGGGATTCCTCACTGGGGTCAGTAGCCATGACAGGTTGGGGTGCCCAGAGTCACCTGCAAATTTTGAGGGACAACTGTTAGACGCGCACTAACCCTTAGGGACAACCCCAGACCCAGACAACTATTCACATGGCATAGGGTCCTTGTCCTCACCTAATAGCCACACACGGTGCCTCTTAAGTTGGCTCATCACATAAGGGATGCTGCTATTCCTTAGAATTTAAGCGTCATGCACTGAGACAGGAAACTTGGCGTTCACATGGGAGATGTACTGTTCGGCCAAACACACCATCTGCACACTCATGGAATGGTAACTGTACACCTGTTCACTCCTGCGGGGGGTACCAAGGCCACATGTGTCCCATCAATGGCATCTATGATGTTGGGGATATGTCCCAGGGCATAAAAGTCACCTTTCACTGTAGGCAAATCCTCCACCTGAGGGAAAACGATGTAGCTGCGCATGTGTTTCTGCAGGGCAGACAACACTCTGGACAACACATTGGAGAACATAGGCTGGGACATCCCTAATTCCATGGCCACTGTTGTTTGAAATGACCCACTTGCCAGGAAATGGTGTACTGACAGGACCTGCACTGGAGAGGGTATCCCTGCGGGATGGCGGATTGCTGACATCAGTTCTTGCTCCAACAGGGCACACAGATCCTGGATTGTGGCACGATCAAGTCTATAGGTGACAATTACATGTCGCTCTTCCAT
The DNA here is from genome assembly GCF_031143425.1 of Pleurodeles waltl. Lineage (NCBI taxonomy): Eukaryota > Metazoa > Chordata > Amphibia > Caudata > Salamandridae > Pleurodeles > Pleurodeles waltl. The sequence goes on from NC_090444.1 coordinate 1,456,445,174, forward strand.
TGTCGACAGGTCCACCAGCGGTCTGTACACCGGAGGATGCCGCCATCTCCTCACCTGCCCCAGAGGACGTACCCTATGGACGAGAACAGCGAGCAGAGCGTCACCCAACACTGAGGTATTAAATAGAATATTTATTGCACACATTTGGCAATCCGCTATGTGCCTGTCTTAGTGTGTATACAAGGCCTAGATATGTGTGACACATTTACAATTAATGCCATGTGGCCCCCTGAAATGGCGGCTGCCTGACCTGTAAGGTGGGACAAGGGGATATGAGATAGCAGCACTGGTGTTGTACACCGTCACGGTAGGCGGTCGAAGACCGCAGCACAATCCTGCATTGGTTAACATTGGAACCTATGGTTCCCAGGAGCCAATGACGATGTACGCCGGTGTTGACGGTACGCACCGCTGCGGATGTGACCGCCATTTTCTCACTGTTCACTCACTTGATACCTGATCTTCGACAGGAGAGGACCTACACTGCAAGTGCTGCTGTGACCTCAGTCTGGAAGCAACAATGGCTCAAGTGTCTGGGGAAAGGGCCCCTGCCTTCACATCGGAGGAGTTGGACAAACTAGTGGATGGGGTCCTCCCCTGTACACGCTACTCTGCGGAAGGATACGGTGGGCCATGAGTGTGACAGTCCGGACGGTATTACTAATCCCTTTTCTGCTGTATTTTTCCTGCAGGTCAGGGCCCATCAGAAAAAAGGTATTTGGCGTTTCATCACCAAGGAGGTGCGGACCAGGGGGGTCTTTGACAGGCAGAACACCCACTGCCACAAACGGAGGCTGTGGCTGGCCTCCCAACGAGGAAGGGGTGCCCGTCATACCCTGACCACCCTCCATGTTCTGCATCCTGGCAGTGGCCTATCTGGAGTTGGGTGGGCACTTGAGGGCATCACAGCACCCACAAGGTGGTGAGTATAAATTCAGATCCATGAGTTGGCACGCATTAAGGTTTTGCTGGTTGGGAGATGTGGACTGTGGGTGCCCCTAGGCCAGGGTGAACATGGCAGGGTACATCCCTTGTTGGCCAGGCTCTGAAGCACTCCAACCCCAATGGTGGTAGTGGGCATCCACTACTGTGCAGGGCCCTGTGGGTTTCAGGTGTGCAGCTGATGGCTTTATGCCATGTCCCCTATGGGCTGGTAACTAGCATTGTAAGTGGTAGTGCATGGCCTAGTGCATAGGGCAGCTCCCTGTGTGTTGTGTACACCAACAGTAGTGATGTTGCAGGCATTGACCAAGTGTCTCTCCCCCCCTTTTTGTTTTGTCATCCTGTCCTTGTGTGCATTAGCACATCTGGTGGAGGAGCAGAGGCACCGGCGATGGAGGGAGCTGCATCCCACTTGGGCCTGGAGGCCGAATCCACGGACGCTAAGGGCACCAGTGGGAAGGAGGGCGAGGGGATCATCACGACGAAGACAGGAGAGGACACTACAGACAGCTACTCCTCCTCTGCTGTATGCTCTCTGGTGGTGGTGGACAACTCTGTGCCCACCCCAGCAACAGGTACAGACGCCACCCCCCCAATCCCTCCAAGCAGCCCCTTAGCTTGTTTCCTGTGCCCGCTCACCCAGGAGGGTGGGCATCTCCTTCACCCCAGGCACCTCAGGCCCTGCTCCAGTCAGCCCTGCTGACCTCAGTGAGGAGCCTTTTGACCTCCTGAGATCCCTCACTGTTGGGCAGTCAACCATTCTGAATGCCATCCAGGGTGTCGAGAGGCATTTGCAACAAACAAATGCATACCTGGAGGGCGTTCACTGTGGTGTGGCGGCCCAACAGATAACATTTCAGGCTCTGGATTCCTCACTGATGGCAGCCATTGACCCTGTGTCTAGCCTCCCCCCTACAACTTCCTCTACCCAGTCCCAATCCCCTCAACCCCAGCCTATCCCAAGCACACCTTCAGACCAGCATTCACCCAAATCAACACACAGAAGTGGTTGAGGCAAACACAAGCACCACACTTCATCTCACAGGCACTCACACAAGCACCATCCCCATGCAGACACAACAATATCCTCTGCCTCCACTGTGTCCCCCTCCTTCTCCTCGTCCACCTCCCTCACAGTAGCGTCTCCACTCACAGCTGCATGCACTGCATCCTCATCCACTACCATCACCAGCATGCCCATCACTACACACCCCTCAATGGCAGTCACCACCCCCACATCCATGCACACATCCCCTGTGTCCTATCCCACTGTGTCTGTGACCCCTCATCCAAAAGTACACAAACGCAAGCACACACCCACCCAACAGCCATCCACCTCACAACAGTATCCAGCTCATGCACCTGCACCCAAACAAAGCAGACTGACACCTCCTACGACCACTCCCTCTTCCTCTACTCCCAAACCTTCACCCTCCTCCCACCCCAATGTCCCTAAGAAGCTTTTCCTAGCCAACATTGACCTGTTCCCTACCCCTCCCCACCATTCTTCTCCTCGGGCCAGGGTGGCCAAATCCCAGCCCAGCATCTCAGCCACCAAGTTCACGTCCGCTGTAGTTCCTGCAGCTGTCAGAGGCTCAAAGGGGGCACCTGTCAGCCCAGCCAGTGTGCCACCAACCCCTGCCAAGGCAAAGAACATTCCGCCACCTGGCAAGGTGAAGAAGGGGACAGCATCCAGCAAGGGGAAGGAGCCACAACCACCCAGCAAGGCCACCTCAAAGACTGCAGCTGCCAGACCCAAGGTGACACTACCATCTGCCAAGGGCAGGAAGGGGCACAAAACACCAGCCAAGGCACTTCAGCTGTCCAAGCCTGCAGGTGAATGCCTGGTGGCTACCAGCACAACTGCCAGGACCGCCACCTGAACCACAGCAAGCACCGCCACCTGCACCGCCGCAAGTACCACTGCAAGCACTGCCACCTGCAACACCACTTGCACCGCCTTAAGCACCACTACTGTCAGCAGCAGCAGCAGCAGCGTCCAAGGCTGCAGGAGAAGGGCTGGAGCCTCCCCCCACCACTGGCAGCACCAGCACCTGCACCACGGCCAGCACCGCCACCTGCGCCTCTGCAAGCACTGCCACCTGCACCACTGACAGTAGCACCACTGTCAGCAGCCCCAGTGGGCAGCCGTTTGAGGCTGCAGGAGAAGGGCTGGAGCCTCCCCCCACCACTGGCAGCACCCCACAAGCACTGGCACTACCACAACTGTGCAGCCATAGCCACCAGCGGATGGACTGTAGCCCTTTCTCCGTGGACTATCATGCATCCTGACCACTGCAAAACTTGTGGCTCTGACACCCAGGTGAGAGACTGTGACCTGGCATCCACCAAGTGCTGCATCACTGGGCACAAAGGCCCCTCCAGAACCAGTGGAGAAAGGAATCCACTCACCCTATGCTTGGCAGGATGAAGCACACTGGGCACAAAGGCCCCTCCAGGACCAGTGGAGAAAGGCATCCACTCACCCTATCCTTGGCAGGATGAAGCACACTGGGCACAAAGCCCCCTCCAGAACCAGTGGAGAAAGGCATCCACTCACCCTATCCTTGGCAGGATGAAGCACACTGGGCTCAAAGCCCCCTCCAGAACCAGTGGAGAAAGGCATCCACTCACCCTATCCTTGGCAGGATGAAGCACACTGGGCACAACGCCCCCTCTAGAACCAGTGGAGAAGCCATCCACTTGAGAGACTGTGGCCTTGCACTTCCCAGGGCCAAGCAGTGGAAAAACCACCCACTTGAGAGACTGTGGCTTTGCACTCTGCAGGACCAAGCAGTGGGCAAACCACCCACTTGAGAGACTGTGGCCTTGCACTCCCCAGGACCAAGCAGTGGGCAAACCACCCACTTGAGGGACTGTGGCTTTGCACTCTCCAGGACCAAGCAGTGGACAAACCACCCACTTGAGAGACTTGAAAGACTGTGGGTTTGCACTCCCCAGGACCAAGCAGTGGGCCAAACATTCACTTGAGAGACTTGAGCGACTGTGGCCTTGCACTCCCCAGCACATCACTGTGGGCATGAGCCCCCTCCAGGAGCAGTGGTGTTGTACCATCTTCCAACTGAGGTCCCCCCTCCCTGTCCCCCTGAGACTCCTGTGTGTTTTCAACCTGATGCCCCTGCAGTGTTCTATCCATATTGAGGCAGGAGACTGAGGATTGCATGCTGACCTCATCAAAAGTCACCTCCCATCGTGCTGGAAGCAGGCTTCCAGTGCGATGCGGATGAGAAATGCAAAAGCAGTTCTCTTCCGCTCGGGAAGAGGGGGCCAGCAGAGGCATGAAAGAAAAGAAAAGGCCTTTCCTTTCCTTTCCTTTCCTTTCCTTTCATGTCTTTGCATGCATTTCTGCTGCCCGATCACAATGCTATCGGGCTGCAGAAATACACACTAGACACCAGGGATTTTTTTTGTTTTTGAAATGTACATGAGGGGAGCGGCCCCATGGGCAAGGGCCGCTCTCCAGAGGGCCAAATTATTTTCAGGCCATTTCTGCCCCCACCCCCCACGGGGCCTTTAATTAGGTTGATCAGGGGGGCTGAAAACCCCTCGACACCAAGGATCTTTTTTGTTTTTTTGTTTTTTTCTTAATGTGTAGGGAGCGACCCCTTAGGCAAGGGTCGGTCCCTGGGGGGCAAAATAGTTTTTAGGCCATTTCTGCCCCCCCCGGGCATATTATATCATGAGGCTGATCTAGACACCAGAGACATATATATAATTGTATTTTCTTTATGTTTTATGAATGGGGAGCGACCCGTTAAGTAAGGGTTGCTCCAAAGGGGGACAAATTGTATTAAGGCCATTTCTGCCCCTCTTGGGGGCAGATCAGCCTTTTTTTGTTAGACCAATCTCCCACCAAGGGGGGGACAGAAACCGCTAGACACCGGGGATTGGTGTGTGTGTATGCGTGTGTTTTGTTTGGGGGGCAGCCCCTTGGACAAGGATCACTCTCCATGGGGGACATTACTGTTGGCCATATCTGCTCCCCTTGGGGGCAGATTGCCCTACTTTTGAGAGGCCCATCTGCCCCCTCGGGGCAGAAAGCCAACCAGAGACCAGGGAAGATTTTTTTTTTCCACATAAGAGGGTGGGGGTATGGCCATACCCCCACCACAAATAAATGGAACCAAAGTTGTGCTGCCAACAAGTGGGCAGATTTGGCAATTACCCCCGATCCACAACCTGGGGGGCAGAAAGTCTACCAGATGCCATGAAATAAAAAAAATAAAAAAAATTAGTGGGGTGGTGGCTACCAATCAGTATGGGCCTGGTTATGCCCCCACACCAACTGAAGGGGGGTAACAGTCTTTCAGCTCTCCCCCACACACAAAAACATCTTAGCCCATGACAAGCAAGAGGTCATTTGGTTATTTTGGGTTTTGGTTTTACATTTGGAACATGAGAGTTTGGTAACTCTCAAAATCGTCCCACTTGGAATGGTGAGGCCTGCACTGTTTTGACTTTGTGATGCTGTGATGTAGGGACTGGGGGTTCCCTAAACCGGTGTACACTGGCTTATGCAAGGAGGACACCATCTGAGCCCTTCAAAGCGTTTCCAGAGGGTGGGAGAGGCTACCACTCCCCAGCCTTTAACACCTATTTCCAAAGGGAGAGGGCGTAACACCCTCTCTCAGAGGTAATTCTTTGTTCTGCCTTCCTGGGACTGGGCAGCCCAGACCGCAGGAGCGCAGAACCCTGTCTGTGGGGTGGCAGCGGTGGTAGCTGCAGAGAAATCCCCAGAGAGCTTGTTTGGCAGTATCCGGTGTCCATAGTGGAGCCCCGGGGATGCATGGAATGGGCACCCCAATATGTGGCATGGGGGGACAATTCCATGATCTTAGACATGTTACATGGCCATGATCGGAGTTACCATTGTGAAGTTACATATAGGCATTGACCTATATGTAGTGCACGCGTGTAATGGTGTCCCCGCACCCACAAAGTCGGGGGAATGGCCCTGACCTATGTGGGGGCACCTTTGCTAGTACAAGGGTGCCCTCACACTTAGTAACTGTGCACCTAACCTTTAGTAAGTAAAGGTTTGACATATAGGTGACTTATAAGTTATTTAAGTGCAGTGAGAATGGCAGTAAAATAACGTGTGCATTTCACTCAGGCTGCAATGGTAGTCATGTGTAAGGGTTTGTCTGAGCTCCCTATGGGTGACAAAAGAAATGCTGCAGCCCACAGGGATCTCCTGGAACCCCAATACCCTGGGTACCTAGGTACTAGGTACTATATACTAGGGAATTATAAGGATGTTCCAGTGTGCCAATAAAAATTGGTAAAACTGGCCACTAACCTATAGTGACACATTTAAAGGCAAAGAGAGCATAAGCACTGAGGTTCTGATTAACAGAGCCCCAGTGACACAGTTAATCACTACACAGGTGTACACATTCAGGCCACACATTATGAGCACTGGGGTCCTGGCTAGCAGGATCCCAGTGAGACAGGAAAAAACAAACTGATATACATGTAAAAATGGGGGTAACATGCCAGGCAAGATGGTACTTTCCTAATGCCTTGCCTCTCTATTGCCTTATAATGGCTTGCTTTTTAAACAAAATGCAATAAAGAAAATCATGTTAAAAATCTTTTGCAGGAAAGTAGTTTTAGAACATATACTTCTGAAGTTACCTAAAGCAGTCCTGTAGCAGCCCCTTCTGATTGGTCAGACTTTTTCGAATTGTTCCCTGAGTAGATGGGAAGAAGCCTGGGCTGAAACAATGCAGCCAATTGGTGGAAGGAAATCTGTTCCTGGAGAAGCCAGGAGAGGAAGAGGGCTGGGGAGATAAGATGTACTCTAATGGCAGAAGAGCATAGGTCACAGGACTCAGGCCATCCCAATCTTCCTTGATCCCCAGCCAGATGGGAGCCCCCCTAATTAGTTTAGGAGAGGGTCTGGAAGGGGAATATGGTCAGATGATAGTCACACATTTGCATTGAGTTACACAGGCATACCACCCAAGGAGAGGAGTTCTCCATTTTCATTTTGTGAGAGCAGTTCATTCTGGGTCAAAAATATGCCACACTTCTCAGGAAGTGGTCATAGCAGAAGGAGGTAACTTTACCCCCATTGGTTGGAGCCCCCCACCTTCTGCCAGACAAGAATGAAGGAGAGATGCAGGAGTTCTTCATAACAGTCCCTAGAACAACAGAAGAAGAAGGACTGCCAAGCTGGACCTTTGGTCTATATCACAGAAGGCTTGCACTCAAAAGGACTGCGCCTGGTGCAATCTCAAGGCTTCACAAAGAAAGGACTGTGCTTGCTTCAAAAGGAAAAGGACTGCACTCCCTGAGCACCAACTGGTAGAAAAGTGCTATTCGGAGTCACCTGCAAGCCCAAAGAGAGGATCATCCTAGTTGACCATTGGTAATTGGATTTAGCCTGGACTATACTAGTGCATTATGGGACAATGAGTCCCACACATCAAGAGGCAAACCAGAGGTTCTAAACCCTTGGCTCGTGCTGCGGGGCACTTTCAAAACAAAAGAAACTACTGAAAAGAATTTCTGAAAGTCTGGGAACTTTTTGCAAAGTTTTAGTAAAATGCTCCTGAAGAAGACCGGCGTGATGTAGAGAGTCAGGCCACCGTTGTCGAATAGTAAGCCAGCCTGACTGTGCTGCTTTGTTCCTCTGAAAGCTCTGGACCTCCATGCCATCAACATCGAGGACAAGACTTCAGGGAGCTCACTGAGGCACTGCGCTCAAAGCCAACTCTGGATCTGAGGCACCAAAGGGCTAGTCTTTGATAGTAAATCTCTAAAAAAGCTACTAATTGCGAAGGTAAAATTTTGACCAGGATCTAGTGCTCACTATATTCAACCCAAACTCCATTGTGGTGAGCCTAAAACTTTGACTTTGTCCTGGTTCACCACAACCCAGTAGCCATGAGTGGTACTTTCTGCTTTTTGGTGCTAGAAGGCACTTTTTATATTTCATAGTTAAAAATTCATATCTCTGGTTCACTACCTTGGAGTTTTTGGTTTTGGTGTCATTTTAAAGATAGAAATAATCACTAGTTTTGTAAATTGGTGTTGGATTTTTATCGTGTTGGGTCTTTTACTTATTTACTGTTTTTGTGATATTAAATGCTTTACACTTGCCTGTCTCCTAAGTTAACCATGACTGCTTGCTGCCAAGTCACCCAGGGTTGAGCAAAGATTGATTTATTGAGACTTGAATAGACCTTATTAGTGATTGTGGTGTTGTTACTAGGTGAGGGTACATATCTTCACCTCCTAATAATCCGTTTCCCATACCCGAAGATATTTATAAACTTCAAAAACGCATCAATAAGAAGGTCAGAGTGCTTGAGAAAGAAGCAATCAAGATGAAATTAGGGACAAGTGGGAGGCAACATGGCTTTTCAATGACATTTTATTCTCAACAGAATTTCCAAAATTGATAAATGATGCCTGTTGGAATTTTGCACTTTTGCAGGGTCATCCCCAATCTTTTTACCTCCTGCCTCCTATTTTTCCTGACCAGTTGTTGTTTGCCTTTGAACTCTGGGCACTTTACCACTGCTAACCAGTGCTAAAGTACATATGTTCTTTATGTACATTGTATTGTTGATTGGTTTATCTATGATTGGCATTTTTGATTTACTGTTAAGTCCCTAAGAAAGTGCACTAGAGGTGCCAGGGCCTGTAAATCAAATGCTACTAGTGGGCCTTCAGCACTGGTTTTGCCACCCACATTAGTAGTTCTGTAATTATGTCTCAGACCTGCCCCTGCAGTGTCTGTGTGTGCAGTTTTAACTGTAAATTCGACCTGGCAAGTGTATTCACTTGCCAGGCCTAAACCTTCCCTTTTCTTACATAGAAGACATCAATAAGCTAGGCACTAGGTAGCCCCAAGGGCAGGGTGCAGTGTATGGTTAAGGCAGGACATATAGGGGGTCATTCTGACCCTGGCGGTCCATGACCGCCATGGCGGTGGGGGGTGGAAGCACCGCCAACAGGCTGGCGGTGCTTCATGGGCTATTCTGACCGCGGTCAGAAAAGGGGAACCGGTGGTTTCCCGCCGGTTTTCCCCTGGCCCAGGGAATCCGCCATGGCGGCGCTGCTTGCAGCACCGCCATGGGGATTCCGACCCCCTTCCCACCAGCCTGTTTCTGTTGGTGTCCACCGCCAGAACCAGGATGGCGGGAACGGGTGCCGTGGGGCCCCTGGGGGCCCCTGCACTGCCCATGCCACTGGCATGGGCAGTGCAGGGGCCCCCTAAAAGGGCCCCACAAAGATTTTCACTGTCTGCTTTGCAGACAGTGAAAATCGCGACGGGTGCCACTGCACCCGTCGCACCCCTGCAACTCCGCCGGCTCCATTCCAAGCCGGCTTCCTCATTGCAGGGGCTTTCCCGCTGGGCCGGCGGACAGCCTTTTGGCGGTCGCCCGCCGGCCCAGCGGGAAAGTTGGAATGACCGCCGCGGTCTTTTGACCGCGGTGCGGTCATTCGCGGTAACCGCATGGCGGGCGGCGACTGCCGCCCGCCGCGGTCAGAATGACCGCCATAGTAATGTGTTTTATATGTCCTGACAGTGAAAAATTGCTAAATTTGTTTTTCACTGTTGCAAGACCTGTCCCTCTCATAGGTTAACATGGGGAATTCCTTTAAATCTGATTAAAGTGTAGATTCCATTTGGGGGCAGAGGGATTTGTCGAGTTTGGGGTCTCTGAGCTCACAATTTAAAAATACATATTTTTGTAAAGTTGTTTTAAGATTTTGTGTTTGAAAATGCCCCTTTTAGAAAGTGAGCATTTTCTTGCTTATACCATTTCCGCGACTCTGCCTGTTTGTGGATTCCCCGTCTGGGTAAGTTTGACAGTTGGACTGGTTGCATCTCTCACTAGACAGTGACACAAAGGGAACTGGGGTGTAGTCTGCATTTCTAGAAGCGTCATCTGTGCTAGGAGGGAGGGGAGGGGTGGGCACTCACACCTGAAAGGGCTGTGCCTGTCCTCATACAATGCAGTATCCAATCCCCTGGTGAGTGTCTGGAACTTGGCCTAGGCAAGGCAGGATTTCACTTTGAGGATAGACTACTTCAAAGGACAAAATTGGGTATAGGAAGGGCACCCAAAACCACAGACTTTAGATCACTTCTGGACATCAAGAGTAACCTCTGCCTGGAGAAGAGCTGAAGAGCTCAGAAGTGCTGCCCTTCCTGTGACTGTGCATTGTGGAGCTATCCTGCAGTTGCTGCTTCTGCCTGTGCAAGGGGACAAAGACTGGACTTTGTGGTATGTTCCTGCTTGAGAAGGACTCTCCAAGGGCTTGGACTGAGATTGCCCACTGTTCTGAAGTCTCAGGGCCATCAAAGACTTCCCTTACCAGCACCTGGACTCTCTGCTGAGGCTTCTGCCCTGACAAGTGGTGCCCTATCCAGCTCCTGGGCCCTTGAAAGGAAAAGCTGGTGAAAATTCAAGGAAATCAACTTCGGACAACTCCGGACCAACGCCGCTGCTGAATCCGGTATCGCTGCCTGCCACCGACTCCGTGATCTGCGCTGGAATGCGACGACCTTAGCAGGCCTGACACCGCTTCAGCCCCCCGAAGTCCGTGACTCCGTGGAAGTCATCGCACCACGTCGTGACCGACGCCGCTCGAAGTGCGTGGATTCAATATTTCACACAGATGCCACAATCCCCGACTTCCCACATCGGCTTGTTTTCACTCTTCACCAAGGTACTGTACCTGGAAGACTGCGTGACTCCGTGGCCGTTTCTAAGCGCTATTTTTTAATTTAATCTTTTAAAATGTATAGCTTGACTTGTGTATTGTGGATTTTTGTCATTTTGGTCTTGTTTTGTTTAGCTAAATATTTCCTATTTTTCTAAACCTGTGTTGTGTAATTTTCTAGTGTTTTCATTAAATTACTGTGTGTGTTGGCACAAATACTGTACACCTAGCACTTTGAAGTTAAGCCTACTGCTCTGCCATGCTACAAAGGGGGTAAGCAGGGGATAGCTGAGGGTGATTCTCTTTTACCCAGACTAGAGTGAGGGTCCTTGCTTGAACAGGGGGTAACCTGACTGTCAACCAAAGACCCCATTTCTAATAATGCCCCTTTGAGACAATAATCTATAAATTTTCTTACATCAAGAATGTTAGGAATTGGGTTTCTGGTTGGCAAATGTTTGCACCCCATCCATGCAGGAACCATGCACCATGCAGGAACCACAATCCTAGTCAGGGTAAATCAGATACACACCATAAATTAACCTGTGCTCACCATGTGGTAGCTTGGCACCGAGCAGGCTTAACTTAAGAGGCAATGTGCAAAGTATCTGTGCAACACTCCTAACAGTAAAACAGTGAATACACCACACAAAAATAATCCACACCTGGTTAGAACAATAGAGCTTAATTTTGGGCACAAAACAGGACCAAAACAACAAACATTCAGAGTAGGATTTGAGATATGAATTTTCAAAGATAAAAATATGGTGCTTAGAAGCATAAAGCGTCAACCAGGGATATCTGATTGTGCTAGGTCAGGTTAAATACAACATTTCAGGCCAACCGCAATGGAGTGTGGGTCGAATAAAGTCCCAGGTTAGTTCCTCTTATGTTTTACCTTCTCAATGCTTGGGACAAGAGTCCCTGTCACAGGGAAGAAGTTTACTGGGAGAAAGGAAAGGGTCTCTGGCAGTGGTTCACGAGTGCAAAGATTCAAATGGGTGATACATACAGGTGGGCTGTAGCATCAAAGTCATGAATGGTGGTACTTGCTTTGTGAAGAGAATTACTTGTGTGGGCTCTCATTCATCAGGCGCAGATCCAGCGTGAGAGGGCCCATTTGTGGTCATGAGGAGCCCAAAGGTTTGATTTCAGGAGCCAAAAACACTTCCACGGGGCCCAGGACTGGAGAGGTACCTCTTAAAGGTCCAGAGCAGGTTCAAGATAGGTCCAAGAGCTGTAGTAGGTAAGCTAAAAGTCTTTTGTGACCCTGAGCCTTCAGAAAACAGAAGACGAGCCAGCACACCCTTGCAGTCACTTTGGTTCTAGAATGCCATTCCAGTCCATCTTACTCCTGGACAAGCAGGTCATCTCAGCAAAGCAGGGGTCCAGCAGAGCAGCATCTTAGCAGATTGGCAGTCATTGTAGCAGCACATCAGTCCCTCCTCCTAGAAGAGTATCCACCGGCCCAAAAGTGTACTAATTTGGTGGTGTCAGAGATCCAGTACTTGTACCCAGTTGTGCCTTTGAAGTGGGGAAGACTTACAAGAAAGGACTTTGAAATGCACAGCGGTACTCCCTTCCTGCTCTGGAGCCAGACTCACTATCGGGAAATATATAGTCCTTTGTGTGGAGCAGGACACTGCCCATTCAGGTGTAAATGTAAGTGTAAGCCCATCCATTCCAACCAGCTGTGACTGGCCCATCAGGCTGTGTATGGCCCATCAGTCACACCACCTCCTTGTTGTATGGCTGTGTGGAGGAAATTCACAGTCCAAGCTGTCACCCCACCCCAGGTGTGTATGAGAGGCAGACAACAGACTCCAAATAGCTAAATGTAAAAAAATGCTAACATTCTAAAAATGGCATTTTCAGAATTGAGCTTAAAAACCCGACTTTGCCATAAGTTGTGATTTTATTTTGTGAGCCCAGAGACACCAAACCTGATAAACATATCTCTTCCAGATTCTGAATAACCCTTACAGGATGTAATTAGGTAATCCCAACATTATCCTATGGGAGAGATGGGCCTTGCAGAAGTGGAAAACAAATGTGGATGTGTTTCACTTCAAGGGCGTGTAAAATTTACAAGTGCATGTGCTGCCTTTTTAATACATTGCACCCTGCCCTGTGGGGGATATAGGACCTGCCTTAGGGGTGACTTACATGTATAAAAAGGGAAGGGTTAAAGGCCTGGCAAGATGTTTATCTTTCCAGGTCAAAGTGGCAGGATAAGCTGAGCAGACAGGCTCTGCAGATTTAGGCCTGAGCCATGGTTAGGGGGCTACTTAGATGGGTGGCACAACAAGTGCTGCAGGTCCACCAGTAGTATTTAACTTGAAGACCCTGGGCACATGTAATACACTTCACTATGGACTTATAATTAAATAAAATATGCCAATTAGGGTTCAGCCAACGTTACCATGATTTAGGGGAGAGAGCACAATCACTTTAGCACTGGTTAGCAGTGGTAAAATCCCTGCTCCCCCAGCTGAAAGGGAGAGAGCTATCTAACCCCTTGGGAGTTCTCCAAGACCTGGAAAGGCCAGCAGCATTGCTGTGGTCTGTCCCTGGATGGTGTTTCACCGTAAAGTCCATTCCCTGTAGGGAGAAGGACACCCTCAACAGTTTGGGATTTTCACCATTCATCTGCATGAGCCATTTGTGGGGCCTTTGGTCTCTCTGAACCAGGAAGTGAGTCCCAAACAAGTATTTTCTCAGCTTCTTCAATGCCCAAACCGCAGCAAAATCTTCTCTTTCAATGGCAATCCAACTCTGTTCCTGTGGAAGTAACCCTTTACTAATGAAGGCTACTGCCTTATGCCATTCTGGAAAGCATCTGTTTTGTATGATAAATTGCTGGATGAATCAGGTGACTTGAGCACAGGAGCTATACACATGGCTTCCTTGAGGGGTCTAAGGCTTTCTGACAAGCCTTTGTCCAGATCACCATGGGCTGCTTCTTCAAAGTCAGCTCATTTAAAAAGATAACAATGGTACCATAGCCATTAAGAAATTCTTCTCCAATAGCCGGCGAGGCCTAGGAAGGCTCTTACTTCTGTTTTAGTGTTAGATGGTTGCCAGGCCATGATGGTTTCAATCTGGGCCTGGAGGGGCTGTACCTTGCCTGCACCAACCAGATATCCCAAATAGACCACATAACCCTGTCCAATCTGGCACTCACTGATCTTGATGATCAGGGCTGCTTGTTGCAGGGTCTTAAGCACTGTATAGAGGTGGTGAAGGTGAAGGTCCTCCTCCCAGATGGAACTATAGGCAGCAATGTCATCTAGGTAGGCTGCACAAAAGGCCTTCTTATCAGCCAGGATCCTGTTACCCCAAAGTTTGGAAGGTTGCAGGGTCACTTTTGAATCCAAAGGGCATCACTCAAAACTGAAAGTGGCCCTCTGGGGTGGAAAATGCTCATCACTCACTATCGTCTTCATTCAGCACAATCTGTCAGTACCCTGATGTCAAATCAAAGGTACTAAGGAGTTTGACAGAGGCTAGCCTGTCAACGAGCTTATCAGCTTGAGAGATGGAGTGCACATCAGTCCTGCTGACTGAGTTGAGCCCTCTGTAGTCCATGCAAAACTGGAGTTCTTTTGTGATGTCTTGGTACCAACACCCCAGGGCTAGACCAGGGACTATTAGAGAGCTCAATCACCCCTACGACCAGCATCTTGAGACTTCATCCTTGATGATGGCTCTCACCCTGTCTCACAACCTGTATATTTTGTTCTTTACTGGGGGACTGTCTCCATATCATGGATGCACAGATGTGTGGATCCAGGGGAGATTGAGAACATTGTGTTCCTCTGCAGAGAGGAGGTCAGGGAGAGGTTCACTTTCTAATTCCATCCCCTCACCTGTCTCAAGGAGCATGATCAGTTTGGACATTTCAAAGTGAGGCTTAAGTCTCTTTCCATGGAGCTCACTTATGGGGTTTCTAGAGGTGTGTGGTCCACCAGGTAGGAGGTCTCCCCCTTGCACTTCTTGATCTCATTTGAGGCAGTCCAGCGAACCTGGAGAGCCCATGGTTCTACTGGTTCCAAGACCCATACTTTCTGGCCAGGTTGAAACTCCATCGAAGTTGCCTTCCGGTCATACCAGAGCTTCATTACTTCTTGGCCGGCCTCAAGATTTCTTTTTGTCCTTTACCAGAAGTGATGCATCTGGTTGCAGATGGTCAACATCTAGCTGACCACGTGGCGGTTCTTTGGAGCATTCTCCCATCACTCCTCAACAAATCTCAGAGGTCCCCTAACAGGCTAGCCATAGAGGAGTTCAAACGACTAAAACCTACTCCTTTCTGTGGCACGTCCCTGTAGACGAAGAAAAGGCATGGCAAGAGGATATCCCACATGCACCTCATGGGTTCAGGTAGACCCATAATCATGCCCTTCAAGGTCTTGTTGAGTCTCTCCATATGACCATGTGGACTCGAATATGGCAACACCCTCTATGCCAATACCACCCGGAAGAACCTCAAGAAGCTATAGCACATCCAAATCGCCTTTGGCAGACTCGTCCTGGACATTCACTGCCGTAAACATATCTCCAATCACCTAAGAGACTGGCTTCCTATCAAAAAGAGAATTAACTTCAAGCTCCTCGTCCACACTTACAAGGCCCTCCATGACCTAAGACCTGCCTACCTCAACCACCGCATCACTTTCTACTCCCCCGCCAGACCTCTCCACTCTGCTCAACAAGCACTAGCCACCATGCCCCACATATGGAAGACCTCGGCTGGTGGGAGATCCTTTGCCTACCTCGTGGCAATGAGCTGGAACACCCTGCCCCTGCACCTCTGGCAGTCATCATCTCTACCTCAATTCAGGAAGGACCATAAAACCTGGCTCTTCAACTAAAGCTCAGAGAACAAACCCCCTAGCACCTTGAGACCCTTACGGGTGAATAGTTAAACTTTATAAACCCTGATTTGATTTGCAGCAATGTAGTTATTGCCTTTGTCAAAAACTACCACCTTTGGGAATCTCTTAAAGGGTAAAGATCCCCATCAGAGCTCTAGCCACCACAGGTGCAGTCACTGACCTCAGAGGGATTGCCTCTGGGTAGTAGGTGGCATGATCTTAAATCTCTTGCCTAAGGCTGTCTTTGGATCTGAAGATGTTGATGCCCACCCTTTCAAAGGGGGTGCTACCTACTGGTAGTGGGGTCAGGGGAGCTTTGTGCTTTTTCCTTGACTTCCCACTGGCCTGGCATGTAGGACATGACTTACAGAATGCTTCTGTGGCTGTCTCCATTCTGGGGCAATAGAAGTGGGAGACACGCCTGTCTTGCCCCAAATGTCCTGCCAGAGGTATGTCCTGAGCCAAACCAAGTAGGAAGGCCCTGTAACACCGGGTTGCACCAGAACCTGGAGCCTTAGATTCAATATAAAGGAGATCATTCTCCCAGTCGATTAGGTTATTCGCAAAGGTTTCACTTGCTGCATTAACAGAAGCCTGAGGCCTCACACCTTCAATAGTGGAACACTGCACTTGGCAGAATTCCTTCCTGGTGGGCACAACATCAAACTGCCAGCTAACAAGCTCAAGTAGGCCACCTAGGACAGCAATGTCCTCCCCACTGGCTCGGGGTCCTCCTCCTCAGGGACCCTGTCAACCTCCACTGTAAGACCTTCAGGGACCAGTTTCTCACATCCCTTGCCCCTTACCAATTGCTAGTTGTCTGGACCATTGTTCCAGGCTCCAGATGCCCTTGACTCCCTTCTCAGGCAGCCATGGACCATGAAGTTATACAGGCCCAATCAGGCAATCTCATCATCTCCAAGTGAGACCTCAGCTCTACCTCCATCCTGGCAGTCTGTTCCAGGTTGTTGCCTAACAAACAGGCATTACAAGTTTTACCGCATATTTTAGATAACTTGAGGCTGCCCCCCCACTTAAAGAGGTCCAGAGCCACCAGTAGATGGCTCTCATGATTGTCAGCAACTATGACTTGGTGGAATGTATTCTGTAGGACCTACTCTGCAGACACCAGTTGACACCTGACAGTTGTCATGCTGCTCATGTGCCTCAAAGAGCCTCCACCCATTGCCCGTTAACTGTGATCCACTGCCTCTGCTCTTTGAAGTATTGGTGGTCATGTGGGCTTTTCGCACTGTTTCCTTATTCCCCTGGGAATCCTCTTGAGGTGCCATACTGGTAGTGCTTAGTACACTGAGGCACAGACCTCCCTGTCTTGTGATCAAAGAACCCCTTCTTCTTAGCATCAGACTAGGACTAGTTACCACCATTCACTGGGAATTATTTTGGGGGCCTTTTGAGATCTCCTTGTTTTTAAGAATTTCTCCCCCCTCTGTCTTCTTTTGGGAATGCAGACCTATTGATGGGTGTCCCCCCAAATACCTTATTAGACACTCTGGTGCTAGTCCAATGGTCTGCTTCCTCAGCAGGCTTCCTGGGGTCAGTTAGCTTACTGTCAACTAGGTGCTGCTGTATCCATATAAAACCAAGTACAACACAGCAGAATCATTAACTGTGCTGCCCCTCACCGAGCCATTCAGGGCCATATTTATACTCTGTTTGCGCCGGATTTGCGTCGTTTTTTTTACGCAAATTCGACGCAAACAAACTCCATATTTATACTCTGGCGTTAGACGCGTCTAGCGCCAAAGTTCATGGAGTTTGCGTCATTTTTTGCGTGGACACCTACTTTGCGTTAATGATATGCAAGGTAGGCGTTCCCTTCTAAAAAATGACTCCAAGGCATGTGCGCCGTATTAACACTCCCGGGCAAAAATGACGCCCGGGAGTGGGCGGGTCAAAAAAAATGACGTCCAGCCGCTTTTGCGTAATTTTTAGTGCCTTTAAGGGACCTGTGGGCTCGAAGGAGCCCAGAGGTGCCCTCCCATGCCCCCAAGGACACCCCCTGCCACCCTTGCCCACCCCAGGAGGATGCCCAAGGATGGAGGGACCCATCCCAGGGAACTTAAGGTAAGTTCAGGTAAATATATATATATATTTTTTTTGGGTGGCATAGGGGGCCTGATTTGTGCCCCCCTACATGCCACTATGCCCAATGACCATGCCCAGGGGACAGAAGTCCCCTGGGCATGGCCATTGGGCAAGGGGGCATGACTCCTGTCTTTGCTAAGACAGGAGTAATTTCAATGGGGGTTGGGAGTAAAAAAAAATGGCGCAAATCGGGTTGAGGCGAAAATTTTGCCTCAGCCTGACTTGCCCCATTTTTTGACGCCCAAGCTCCATATTCCCCTACGCCGGCGCTGCCTGGTGTAAGTCATTTTTTTTGACGCACACCAGGCAGCTCCGCCGGCTAACGCCGGCTAACGTCATTGAATAAATACGGCGCCCGCATGGCGCTTCAGTATGGCGTTAGCCGGCGTTAGATTTTTTGACGCACAACTGCGTTGGCGCAGTTGTGCGTCGAAAAGTATAAATATGGCCCTCAGTGCCTTACTGGAGTAATCAACAAAATCTACCCAAGATTTGATGGGGGAGCATCTTGCTGTTGATGAATCTTTGGTAATACTTCTCAGGGGTCAGACAAAATTTGGCACGCAAGATGGCTTTCATGGAACCGTACATGGTTTGGTCCCCAAACACTAATGTCAGAAATGTGTCCTTCCCAAGTGTGGGCATGTATTTACATCCCCCTCAGTGCTCCTCAGAAACCCTGTGAACCTTCAGGCCAACTTCACAGGCAGAAAACCATTTATCAATGCCATCTCCCACCACATAACTTGGCACCAAATCCTTGGTATATGAACCCTCTTATCTCCATCAGATATTGCTTTTATACTGCCACCGTCACTGCTGGAATTTGTCTGTCTGGTCATGAGATCCAGTTCTTTCAGACTTAGTTCATGAGCCAGTAGAAATGTATTTTCTGCTAAGGCCCTTTTAGCCCTTTTTCTTCAGCCTCTATTTTTAATTTAGCCATCTGCAGCTTGAATTCTCTCTCCTCCCTCATCTCCCTCAGCTACTTTGGGGACAGGTTGTCAGAGGAGACACTGTTCCTACTATCACTGAAAGCTCAAATTCAGGGATTTCACCGTTAGGCACTGCAGGTGATTCCCAAGCAAAGCCATTTTCACGTTCTCCCAATCCATCATGCTTCTTAGAGTGGGCATCCGCCCAGGCCCTCATCTCCTTTTGAAATGCCACCCTCTTGGTGGCACCCTTGGCAGTAACTTCCATCTCCTTGCAAAAGGCATTAAGCTGATCCATGGTGTAGGTTTCCAAGTTGGTCAGCTCAAATTCTATGATTCCAGTTGTAGATCAGCAGACATGCTGTTGAGGGTAAATTAAATATGCCAATCAGGGAGAATTTAAAATGTGAAATGATCTTGGATGTAGATGGATATAGTACACAAGGTTACTGTGTGTCACTGCAGAAACATAAGTCCTGTCCTCACGGCTGATCACCAATGGTAGAAATTGGGATTCTGGTTGTTAGAGGTATGCACCCTGTCCAAGCAGGAACCACAATCCTAGTCAGGGTAAGTCAGATTTACACCATAAATTAACCTGTAGTAGAAATAAGTAGAAATTGATCTATACATTTTAATGATTAAATTGCAATATAATGCTTAGGAGCATAAAAGGCCAACCGGGGATATCTGGTCGCATTTGACTGGCTTAAATCCAAAATTTTAGGCTGATTGCAATGGAACATGGGTCGGATACAGTCTCAGGTAAGTACTGCAGAAGTTTCACCTTTTCAAGAATTGGGCCAAAGGTCCCATTCATGGGGAAGGATTTCATCGGGAGCAAGGAGAGTGTCAATGGTGATGGTCCACAGGTGCGAAGAGTCAGCCAGGCATTGTGTCATAAGTGGTGATATGTGATTTGCAAAGAGTTGAACATGTGGTGGCATGCACTGATTCTTGGGGTGAACAGCACATTACCGGTGAGAACGGGCCCACTTGCAGTCCGGAGACACCAAAAGCTTGATTTTCAAAACCAAAAACCCCTTTTAAGAGCACATGACTGGAAAGGCATCTAATGGCGGTCAGGAGGGGCTTGAAGACAAGTCCATATCTGTGGCAGGTGAGTTGGAAGTCTTCTGTGCGCTTGAGACTTCAGAAAAAAGGAGGCACGTCAGCAAGCTCTTAGAGTCAATTTGGTTCTGGGATGTATAGATGCAGGTCCAGTCCTTCTCACTCCGAGGGAAGTTGGCAGTGGGTCAGCTCAGCAAAGCAGGAGTCCAGCAGAGTGACAGCTCAGCAGAGTGGCAGTCCTTGCAGTAGCACTGCTGTCCTTCTTCCTGGCAGAGTATTCATAAGTCCAGAAGTGTACTCAGTTGGTGGTGTCAGTGCCAGTACTTATACCCAGTTGTGCCTTTGAAGTGGGGGAGATTTAAAAGAAAAATATTTTAAGTGCACAGAGGTCTTCCCTTTCTGGCCTGGCTCCCAACTTACTACAGGGTGGCTATACAGCCCTCTAAGTGGAGCAGTGCACTGCCCATTCAGGTGTGTCAGGTGTGTCAGCCCCTCCCTCCGATTCTGCCAGGATGGTCCATCAAGCTGTGGATGACCCATCAGTCACACCTAAGCTCCCTTTTTGTGTGGCTGTCTAGAGGGATTGCACAAGCCCAGCTGTCACCCCACCCCACACGTGTATTGGAGATATATAGCAGGCACCAAGGTCCATATTTGGAAAGCATTTGTGCCATCGCAAACAGCCCGATTTCCGAAATCAGGCCATTTGCGACATCGAAAATTCTTTTCCTGATGCACAAACACCCAAACTGTGATTTTCCAGAACTGCAGCTTGGGTGTAGAATTGCTATTTGGAAGGGGTGTGTTTAGGGCGTCCCCATCAAATAGCCATTTCCAATGTCATATATCAAGGTTTTGAGACTGAAAAGCAATTCCAAAAACTTGATATTTTACCACCAACTCAGAGTTGGTGACAACGTATTCATAAATTGGAAGGGGTGTTCATGGGACCCCTTCCACTTTGTGAATGTTGGGAAAGCATTTTTTTAGAGGAAAAGTTGTTCCACAGACCACTGCCTATTCTTAAAAAATGAAGAGCCATATTTATACTTTTTGACGCAAAACTGCGCTAACGCAGTTTTGCGTCAAAAAAATTAGCGCGGGCTAACGCCATTCTGAAGTGCCATGCGGGCGCCGTATTTATTCAATGACGTTAGCCGGCGTTAGCCGCCGGCGCTGCCTGGTGTGCGTGAAAAAAAACGACGTACACCAGGCAGCGCCGGCGTAGGGGGATATGGAGCTTGGGCGCCAAAAAATGGGGCAAGTCAGGCTGAGGCAAATTTTTCGCCTCAACCCGATTTGCGCCATTTTTTTCGACTCCCAACCCCCATTGAAATGACTCCTGTCTTAGCAAAGACAGGAGTCATGCCCCCTTGCCCAATGGCCATGCCCAGGGGACTTATGTCCCCTGGGCATGGCCATTGGGCATAGTGGCATGTAGGGGGGCACAAATCAGGCCCCCCTATGCCACAAAAAAATAAAAAATAAAAACTTACCTGAACTTACCTTAAGTTCCCTGGGATGGGTCCCTCCAGCCTTGGGTGTCCTCCTGGGGTGGGCAAGGGTGGCAGGGGGTGTCCCTGGGGGCTTGGGAGGGCACCTCTGGGCTCCTTCCGAGCCCACTGGTCCCTTAACGCCTGCCCTGACCAGGCGCTAAAAAACGTCGCAAAAGCGGCCGGACGACATTTTTTTTGACCCGCACACTCCCGGGCGTGAATTTTGCCCGGGAGTGTAAATACGGCGCACATGCCTCGGAGTCAATTTTTTAGACGGGAACGCCTACCTTGCATATCATTAACGCAAAGTAAGTGTCCACGCTAAAAAATGACGCAAACTCCATGGACTTTGGCGCTAGACGCGTCTAACGCCAAAGTATAAATATGGAGTTAGTTTTGCGTCGGAATTGCGTCAAAATAAACGACGCAATTCCGGTGCAAACAGAGTATAAATATGCCCCGAAATGTCTTTGTTTTCTTTTTACAATCATCAGGTAGCCATGCCTTTTTGTTTTTTAACATTTACAGTCACTGTGTCATCATTTCTGAATACATTCCACTATACCCAGGTTCTTACATCAATCCTAAATCTAATCCTTCTATTTTGTCTCCTATTACCCTCACTATTCCTCAAGTTCAGATCTTTCTTGTACATCCTGTTCCTGCTGAGATCTCTATATATCTTGTATGAAATCTGCCCCAGTGTTCTTTGAAGATGCATTTGTTGTTATGTTATATCAATTTGTACGGTGTGCTAATCACCCATGTGTGTATCTAGCTCCTTAGAAGGTATGTATGTGACTGAATCCCTAGGGTTATTTGAAGAGCCAGGTCTTCAAACTTTTGTGGAACTCAAGAAGTGAAGAGAAGGCTCTGATGTGAGGTTGATCCACACTTTGTTGGAGATTACAAGTTTGCACAGCCTCTGAGTCTGTATATGTCTATGCAGGGTACATGTGCATTGACAGTCCAGCTGAGCTGAGGTGCCTGTCAGGTCGGGGGATGTGTGTGTTAGGAGTTTGGATTGAGTGTGTTTGTGTTTGAGAAGCCAATGAAGTTGCTTGAGGTGTGAGGTAATGTTGGTGTGGTGAGGTTGGTTGAGAATAAGCATTGCTGTGGTATTTTGGATGGTTTAGAGAACATTCATGAGCTGCTTGGTAGTTCCTGCCTACAGTATATTGCGTAGTCAAGTCTGCTGGCTATCAGGACCTGAAAGAATGGGTTTCTAGTATTCTGTGCTAGCCATTTAAGGATTTTTGCAGCATTTTCAGGTTTGTGGAAACAGGTTCAGATTCATATGTTAACGTGGGCTAGCATATCAAGTTTGTCATCTAGGATGATTCCTAATTTCATAGCATAGATGGTGGGTGAAAGTGTGGAGTCAAGGTTTGGCAATAGATTGAAACAGCAAGCTGAGGATTGTTTACTAAAGATCACCACTTCAGTTTTGTCTGAGATGAGTTTGAGGCAGTTGGTCTCATCACAGAGGTTATGAAGGTAGCAAAGTCATTTTTTGATTGCAGGGGTCTTTTCCAACAGAGAGGTTATCAATTGGGTGTCATTTGCATAGGAAAGTATTTTGATACCATGGGATCTGATAATGTTGGCCAGTGGGTAAAGTAGATGTTAAATAAGGTGAGAGAGATTGATGATCCTTGGGGAACTCCACAGATGAGGTTCTTGGCTTGGAACGTGTAGGGGGACTTGCTGACCTTGTGTGCTCTTCTTGTGAGGAAGAAGCAGGACAAGTTGAGGGAGGGTTCTTTGATGTCTCGTTCATGTGACCATGGTAGAGTGGGAGAATGTCGAAGGCCTCTCAGAAGTCAAACAGGATGAGGGCTGCTGTCTCTCCTCAGTTGTGAATCATCCTGATGGGATATGTTGCTGTGATGAGGACTGTCTCAGTGCTGTGATTTGGTTGGGAGCCTTATTGCATGGCTCTAGGGGTTAGTGCATGTAGCGGTACTGGGCGAGTTGCTTCTTGATGGCTTTCTCCATGACCTTGGCTGGGTAGGGAAGGACCTTGGTGACCACAGCACAACATTCTATTATGCATTTACAAATGTGGGTTTTCTCCTAAACAGAGACATAAGGATAAGCTCTCTAATCAACCTCGCTATATGGTATTGTTGACAGTGGCAGTAATGTTTACGTTGATGACAAAAGTGGCAGAGAAAATGGTTAAGATACTAATGTTAGTAGTATTGTTGATGGTGGTATTAGTGGTGGTGATAATTTGATGTTAATAGTAGAACATTGGTGGTAATGTTGAAAGGATTGGTGGTGGTAGTATTGGCGATACTGGTGAAAGTGGAGGTAATTGCATTATTGATGATTTTGATTAAAGTGATGGTATTTATAATAATGGTGGTAATACTAGTAGGGTTTGGAAGAGGTGAAAGTGGTACTAGTGTTGTTGGTGAGAGTAGTGAAAAATATGGTAATATGGTTGTATTGCTGGTAATATTCATGGTGATATCAATAATTGTGGTGTTGGTAGTGATGATATTAATGGGGATATTGTCAACATAGCTGATTTCACAGCAGGGCCTCCCAGAATTCAAGCAGACTGCTTGCCTACTCATAATCACTGCAGATGACTCTTATTTGGAACAGGATGTCAGCAAAAGGAGACTAGAAGGAACAAGAAGAAGAGGAGATGACATATAGAAAACACTATAATTATTGCCATAGTCCAAACTTGTAGTATGTCAACCATTTTCTTAGTATTTAACTGGCTGCTAAAATGACAGTTGAAATGAATTATACAATGACTAACAAACTTATGTATAGTTCATATCTTATCCAGTTTTACCTGTGAAACTACTGCATCCATCTATTTATTCTTCACAGTGGTGTTTGATCCTCTGTTGTGATAATCTATGGAGTAGTAGTGAGTTTATTGACTATAAAATAGGCAGGTTGTTTAACGTTCAGGTTTACATCTGCCATCCCTACTTTAACCTTTGTAGTTTAACTTGATTGCATACTGAAATACTTTGTAGACTTGTTACAACACAAGTTGGATGCTACTGCTTTTGTTTTATCTTCTTCTTCTGAGTTCAAACACTAATCTTTTAAATACTCATTCATTGTTATATCACTGATTGTTATCAAAGCTGTGTTTGCTATTTTATCTTAGGCTTCTATGGTTGTATGGTTAGTTATCATGATTTCTAGTTCTGGCCACTGTTACCTCACAGATAACGATGCATTAGTTCACAAACCACTGTTCTATTTATATTCACCAAGAAATAGAGGCTGTTCACATAAAAAAAGGCACTGAGTCCAAGAAACAGAGGGAGATTTCATGAAGGTTTCTTTACCCTGCTGTCAAACCTGCACATGATGCCTTCACACATTCATGTGCAAAGGCTTGATGTAGTTCCGATGCAACTGCCCTCAGATAATTTCCTCTGCTAACAAGTACCAGGAATCATTGCAGGCATCTCGCTCAAATCTCTGCACATGCTGCTCATATTACACAGAATCCACTGGTAGAGATCATGGTGTTGCAGCAGGAAGAGCTTTTTATGTTAATGCCCAGCCCAAATTGGAGTCTACTCACAAGCTCTTTCTAGAACATTCAGTCTTGCAAGAAATAGAGTGAGACATCGACCTCTTCTTCTATTCATAGGGCAATCCTTAGGAATGAAAATCTCAGCTGGCCAAGTGAAAGAAGCAGAACTCGAAGTGGAGTCACATATTGATCACCTCTACATCATCATCTTGTTTCATGAAAGGAGATGTATGCCGTCCCTGCTGCAGGGCTGCTGTTTGCTGGTAGTCTGATAGTTTTTCTTGGTGAGTGTGGTGGAAGCTGAGTATTTTTTTTCAGATGTCTGTCGTTGGCAAAACACCATGCTTCCCTGTTTCTACCATGATACCTCAGAAGAAACTTGGAGCAGGACACTGAAACTAGCACCTCATTGCGTGTTTCTAGTCTGATTATTTGCATGTGTCTCTGTCAGATGGTGGTGCTACTGATTATGATAACAGAGATAATTGCAGCAATGGTGATACTGGTATTGATTATTGTAGTAGTGAGGACGGTGGTGGTGATGGTGATGATAGTGGTGGTAATTATACTATCGATGATGGTGCTAATACTGGCAGTGGTAATAACAATGTTGTTGAAAAAGGGATGATCGTTGTAGTAATAGTGGTGGTGGTAATAGTGATGGTGGTTGTGATAATAATGGTGTTGGTAGTGGCGATAATAATAACAATAGTGATAGTGGTGATGATGGTGGTGATAACAGTCGTGATAATGGTACTAATTATGGTGGTGCTACATGTGTTAATGATGGTGAGGATAGCAGTGATAGTTATAGGTGATGGCAATTCTGATAGTATTGATGGTACTGATTAAGCAGCTATAGTTGTAATGCCAGTGGTGGTGATGGTGGTGCTAGTGGTGATCATGGTATCAATAGTGTAATGATGACTGCATTGGTACTGTTGGTAGTTTTGGTCTGTGAAGATAGCAGCACTAATGTTGGTGGTGGTGAGGTTGATGACAATAGTGTGGCAATAGGGTGGATAGTGATGTTTGTGATATTAGTACCAGTGATGATTACAGTAGTAATGGTGATATTGCTAGCAGAGATGGTGTTAACAGTGTTGAAAATGTAAAATCAATTTGTGATTTTGGAGTGTAACTGTATCTCATAGTGGTTTCAAAACATCATCACTAATTATTCCTATCCATGTGTCAGAATGAAAATGTATCCAAGTTGTATTTGCAGAATTCATCTTCAGAACCAAATGAAGGACTATTACATATTCTGAAAAAAATCATACTTAAGTCATAATCCACTTACAAGTAATCAAATAGTAGTGTATATAAAAGGTGCAAGTTCCATGGGAGGAGTGGGTCTATATATAATTCCCATCCAAATTTTGAAAAAAGTTTCTGAGGAATGGGGCACATTTCTATTATGTGTTTTTAATATTTTTACCACACAGTTCAAATCTCTTTGTCTTGGAAGGGCAGTATTATAATACTACCCCATGACAAAGGCTCACATTAATCCACAGCCAATTATCCCCAGAATGCTCAGCCAGCATTTAAGTCCACCTACAGGATTGGGCATTCTCTAAAAGGGTAATTTCATTAGAACAGACTGGATTTAGACCTAACCACTCTGCGATGGCTAACATTGCGATTGTCCAGAGTTTAATACATAAATATTATGGTAAGGAAATCACAAACTCTGTACAGCAACTTCAATGATTTTTCAATGGCATTTGTTAAAGTTGACTGGCCAACGCTTTGTAAGAAACAGGGTACATTGGGCATCCCATCAAATTTACTGAGATTACATATAGGGTAATTCCTCTGCAGGGTGTAGAATGTTAATGGAAGGAAGTAAGGGACTAATATCAAAAATGCAAAGAATGGCCTTAAACAGGGCTTCACATTGGCCATCTTAATTTTCTCTATATATTTTTGCAATTTACCTATCCAATTTGCAAATGTACAGAATTTTCCTCCCCTTGTTGCATTTTATAATATATGTGTCTTAAAGTATGCAGATGATGTGTTTTTTCAATCTTACATCATTAGGCCTACAGCATAATTTGAAAGTTTTGAATGAGTATGCAGAAAGAAAATCACTTAGAAATTAATATTTCTAAGACTAAAGCAATGATCGTTAAAGGAAGAAAACTCTGCCATTCATTTAGTTGGCATATAGGTGGAATACCATTGGAAATGGTAACATCATATACTTATTTGAGAAAAGTGGTTGGTTAAAACCTTAATAATGTAGCTCACTATTCTCATGTAGGAAGCGGAGCCATAGGGCATTTATTAGAAATATGCAGTGTAAAAACCACTCTGACCCTCATATAAGTTGTAGAATATACACCTATAAGGCAATAGTAATTTTTGAATCAATATGAAGGAAAGTTTTTTTCTGTATATTGTTTTTATAAGCCAGGCAGTCCCTGTACAGGTGCTGCGATTAGAATGCAATCTTACATCCTTATTTGCCATTGCAATGGCAAACATGGTGCTCTGAGCCTACAGTTTATGTCATGCAACAGAAGGCACCCTTAAAGATTTTCTGAGGCAGGAAACATTTGTAACAAAAATGACACTTTTATTGAAAAAAATGTGTTTTAAATAAATTGAAATGTAAGGTTGGATATTTATCCACTTGTACCCCTGCACAAATTAAGTTTTTAAAACAAATCTCTATTCCAAGATTGTCACTTAAGTGAAATTAGTCATTGCATGAATCTAAACTTATATTAATCATTGACAATCATTCTAGATGATACAAAATCCACAAAAGTGTTTATCTTTCAACATATCATGGTGTTAGTGGTGCCACCACTTAATGGCTATACAGTAAGAGCCACTGATATAATATGACAGGCTTGTATGAGTTGTGTCAGGGAGGAATTCAAGATTTAAAACAAGCACTTGATATTTACCCCATAGTTTCAGTAGCATGTTTTCGATATATAACTACTTTCTATTTTAAATTTAGTATAAGTATAGATGACATTTTTGATCTTATTATGTCACACCAAATAACATGAATGACATAATGTATTAACATTTTTAAATCCGTTTGATAATGTTTTATATATTTTATGTACTTGCATTATTGGACTCATAGCATGATTGTGATAACACAACTTTATATTGTTGATTCCTCTTGGGGGCTTAATCACTAAATTTGGACTTGACTTGTTAGGAAGTGTTACACCTGGCTCCCATGGGGCTTTCATATGGTATTCTTACAGCATAGTTTTTACCTTTACCTCCTGTTTTGTTGCTGTAATATTTTGTTGGCCTTAGGATTCTGTGAACTTTACCACTGCTAACCAGTGCTAAAGAGCATGTGCTTCTCCCCTAAACATGGTAACATTGTTTTATCCACAACTGGCATATTAATTTATCTGTAAGTCTCTTGTAAAGTGGTATACCATATACCCAGGGCCTGTAAATGAAATGCTACTAGTGGGCCTGCATCACTGATTGTGCCACCCACTTAGGTAGCACAGTAAACATGTCTCAGGCTGGCCACTGCAGAGCCTGGGTGTGCAGTCTCACTGCCACCCCAACCTGGTATTCAAAACATCTTGCAAAGACTTAAAATCCCCTTTTTATGCATATAGGTCACACCTAAGGTAGGTTTTAGGTAGCCCATAGGGCACGGTCCCATGCAAGTAAAGGGCAGAATATGTATTGTTAAGTCTTTTATGTCCTAGTAATGAAATAATCCCAAAGTCATTTTTCATTATTCTGATGCCTGCCCCTCTCATAAGCTAGCATTGAGAATTCTTTATAATACTTATAAGCTGTAACTCCTGATCCGAGAGGAGTAGCTGCATTGTGATTATTATTATTGGAATGGTAAAAATAAATCCTCTTTACTTGTAAAGTCTGATTTGTTATTACTAATTTAGAAATGCCACTTTTAGAAAGTAGGCATTTATCTGCCCTCACTGTCCTGTGTGCCTACAGCCTATCTCCAATGTATGTCTGGCCTGGACTGGGTGACAGCTACACTTGTGCATTACCTTTAGACACCCACAACACAGGATACTCATCTGCATTCATCTGCATACTGACAGGTCTTCCTGAGGATGTGGTTGGGAAAGGCTATTGCTTACATTTCAAAGGATAGTGGCCAGAGCTCACACAAAGGGGCTGATTAGCTTCCACTGATAGCCTAGAGCCAGATCTGACCCGAAAGGGGGTCCTGTGAACTTCACAAAAACCTTTTAAATTCATCCCCACATCAAAGGCCCTTTTTAGTATAAGTGCTGGGCCTCTGACCCACTACAGTAGTACACGTCTTGACTGAAGAAACCTGCTGGAGTAAAGACTCCTGAGCACCAGGATCACTATCTTGCCAGCACTGACTGTGCCCCAGGGACTGCTGCTCTGCTTCATTGTGCTGTCCTGCTGCCTGCCGATCTCTGCTCGGCAGCCCAGGACTCATCCACTAGCCCCAGATTGACTCCAAGGGCTTGCTAACTTGCCTCAGGTTCTACTTAAGTTCCCTTGGACATCAAAGACCCTGAGCAGCTTTGTTGCACGTTGCCTGCCCCTTTCATCAACAACCCAGAGCGGCTTGCTGCACTTTGCAGCCTGCTTTCATCAAAGACCCGCGCAACTTCATTGTACTTTGCCACCTGCTTCAGCAACCCGGGGTGTCTTCATTGCACTTGCCGCCTACTTTTATCTAAAACCCAGCATGGCTCCTTGCTAACACCACCCACTCCCTCAAGGACCGCAAGCAGCTTCCATGCAGGTCCACCACCCTCTTGCCAAGGATTATGGAGCGGACCGACTGACCACAACCTGCCCATAGCCGCAGCAGTGACTTCCCTGGTGCCACCAGCCCCCACCTCACAATTTCCCTGAGGTCCCACCAGCTTCCTTGTGACTGCGCAGGGGGAAAGCCTAACTTAGGAACCAAACACATTCTCAAAGAAGAATGCACCCCTAATATTATTGTATTCGGTTGAGACAACATACACTCACATTGCAGAGTGCCCGGCATCACCTCTTTGACCCATAATTGCTTATCAGAATTGTTTTGGTTTAACCTTAACTACGTGAATATCTAATTATTGACAAATTGGATTTTTGTTGTATTGGTCTTGATCTATGCAGATAAATAAGCTTTATTTTCTACACCTTTGTGGAGTCCTTTTTGTTGGTTAATTCCAGTGGTTACTGTGTGTGTGTGTGTGTGTGTGTGCATAAATAATTTCTAAGTTAAGGGTGCACACTTGGCACAAATCTACCAGACGGTGAGCACAGGTTAATTTACGTTGTGTATTTTAACTTGCCCTGACTAGGATTATGGTCCCTACTTGAACAGGATGCACAGTGCTGCCACCTAGAGACCCAATTTCTAACAGGAACCATGGTACAAACCCCATGTGCTAATAGTACCAGTTTTTTTTAACAGTGATGGTGTTGATAAGGCTAGTGGTAGTAGGGGTGGATGCAGTTACTGATGAGGTAATAATGGAAACACAGAGGTGATGTTGGTGGCAGCTTGGCAATGAAAGACGTGATAGTGCTGATAGTGGTTGTGATGCTAGTATTGCTGATGTTAATGATAATGGTGCTGATGATAGTGATTCTGGTGCCAGTATTCATGGCGACAGTGGTGGTATCAATGATATTGTTGAAGATGGTTGTGATTCTTGTAAAACTGTTGGGGGTGACAATGGCAGTGGTGATAGTATTGATAATGGTCATAGTAGTGATAATCGTGGAGGTGGTTATAATGGTGATAATGATAGTAGTAGTAATGATAGTAATAATGCTCGTAGTAATGCTGATGATGGTAGTGGTTGTTGCAATGGTGATGGTAGTGGTGGTGTTAAAGGTCAGATTGGTGGCAGTGATTGTGGTAATTGTGATGATGGTGGTGGGGTAAAGATGATTGCAATTGTAGTAGTCATGGTAGTGATGGCAATGTTATTAATGGTTGTGGTGATGGTAATGTTAACCCACTCAGCATTATGATGTGTAATTACCTTTCTTGTCTGTGATTTAAAAGTTTCTGCTAAAAACACATTTTCTACATTTCTTGATTGTAAAAATAGGCATTATTAGAGAGAATCACCAGCAGATTTACAAGCTGCATTTTGTAGTGTGTATGGTAGTACGACAGGGATACTATTTAGTTACTACAAAATGCAGTTCCCAAACCTACAAGTGCAGGTTTCCACCTCTCCTATCTTTTTTATAGGGAGATCCTCTTCTATATAATTGTTTTAGTAGTAGTTGTGTGATGGACCAGGGGGAGTGTTTAGCAAAAGGGGGATATTTACTACAAAATGGTTGCAGTTTAGTGGTAGTAAGGAGGGTTTTAGGGTGGGCTATGTAGGGGCTTAGGGAGAGACAGGCAACCACCCACAAACAAGTAAACATATTGCTAATCAGAAACTGCACTTACTGAGATAGTATAGCCAAAATAAAACACATTAGTTAATGTACTCTAGATCAGACCTGGAGTAAGTCAGCACCACAGGTTGTCTAACCACTGGTACAGGAAATAATTTTAAAATAAAAAAAATGTACTTCAACCTTTCAGAAAATATTTTTAAAATAATTTAACGTTAACAAATAATATATAAATAAAACATATATGTAATTATGCCATGTTTTGATATATTGTTTTTTTAATATAAAACTATTCATAATCATTAAAAAATAAATGATCCATTTTTGTATCCATTACTATTTGTTAAGTTTAGTACATAATAAACACATATACACATTTTTAGGAGGGATTTAATTTTGTTATATCAATACAAACTATTTTTTTTTATATATTTAACTTAATTAAATATTGAATTCAAAATTGAATTAGTGTTGCAGCATCTTCTATTTTGCTCTACATTTAAAAAAATTGCATAAAATAAATGTATGTAATTTATTTACAGTAATGTTTAACATAAACATATTTTTTAAATGTAATAAACTTTTAAAAATGTTCACCAAAGTTTACCTTAGGAAGATCTCTATTCCAGTGACAGAGATCTCCACATGCATGTGGAAAGTTAGTAGTAGTAACTTTGCACTTTTAACTTCCAAAGCAGTGGAAAACGATGAAAAATACATGAAATAAAAATGTTTGAGAGGTGCTGGTCAAATACCTAGTCTCACTGTGTACCTAATGTACTTTTTTGAAAATTTCATGCCATTAGGAGAACAACTAAAAAAATGCCCAGATTTACCAAAGGCATTTCCCAAATCTGTGATAACAATTGTGGTAGTTTATCACTCAAGTTCTTCATAAAAAATTATGGTGGTTATTATGACATCGGCGGTCAGGTTACAGCAATGCCGGCGATAGCGGTTTTACCGTCGCCAGGCCAGCAGTAATGACAGCTAAAAATTGACCATGGCGATAATCCCTCCTATAGACAGCCAATGTACCACACTAACCGCCAGCACGGTACATACACTGAACACCGTGGTAGCACCTACAGGCAGGCAGAAGACATGGATCCAGACACCATATTATGACATATCACACCACCAGTATTTCTGGGGCAGAAGCAATGACACCAGAAGCCTGGTGGAAACACACCATTTAAGAGGAGACACTCACCTCCAGCAACACAGAGGAGTCAGAACTGCAAGTCTTCCCAATGCTGTACCACGCCATGGCCATCCTGGAGCACCAATTCTGGAGAAGACGGTGAATACAGCTGCTTAGCCCACATGCGCAAGAAACACCGTACACACACACCCAGAACCAGCTGCAGAGTAAATCGACAGTAACAGGACCCACGACTAAAGAAGGCTAGGAAACATACCTCTATTCCGAACACTGTAATCATGTTGGATGACAAATCAAATTCAAAGAACATACAACTTAATATGTACATGCAGGCCCAAAGGCCAGTTCAAAGTCACGAATGCCCACAGGGCAAAGTCCAAGCCCCAACTTGACTCCTGACAATATTGGGACTCCACTGTTCAGGAGCATGATGTTGGAAATGGGCAGGCACCTCAGGGGGTGGGGGGATGCATTTAATTTTGTGGGGGATCCTAGCCCATTGTTTCTGGAGGGGTTCCTTGCCCACTGGATACTGAGAGGGCTCCTAGCCCACTGGTTCTGGAAGGACCACAAACCATATACTAAAATTGTGGAATGCAATAGGGGCACTGGGAGTGTAAGAAAGCATCAGAGCCCAGGAAAGCAGGAGTAAAGTACAGCAAGTTTCCTGAGAACACACTAGAAGTCGTGAGTAAGAAGAATGCAAAAACCAAGCAAGGCTGCAAGACACCAACAATGGATTCATGGACCTGAAGATCTGTGGAGAGAGGAAACCAAGTCTAAGAACAGCTGAATAGTCCAGGAAGAACAGGAGCCCCTGCTAACCCGGATGAAGGTACAAAAGTGAAACTTCCGGTTGGAAGAAAAAGTCAGAATTGAACCAAAGAAGACAGCTGCAGATTCCTGCTTGGTGCAAGAGATGTCCCACGTCGATTAGATGAATGCAAGCTGGTTTTTGTCGTTGGATTCCACCAACAAGCCTTGGATCAGAGAGACGCATTTGGCAGGAAACTGCAATACCTGGGCCCAGGAGGAACCTGGTAGTCTCAACTCAGGATGAGAAGACAGAAGGGACTCTCAGCACTTCAGAGAGCCCTC
Source organism: Pleurodeles waltl (assembly GCF_031143425.1). Lineage (NCBI taxonomy): Eukaryota > Metazoa > Chordata > Amphibia > Caudata > Salamandridae > Pleurodeles > Pleurodeles waltl. Next base: position 1,456,478,461 of record NC_090444.1, read on the forward strand.
ACAGGTCGAGGAAGCACCCACGGTAGTCCCAAAACATGGGGACAAAGAAGTCACAATTGACAGTCATCACAGCACTACACAAAGGGGTCCCATGTTACCAGACAACAGCTCAGGGAGCTGAGTGTCGCAGGCTAGAGTGCCAGGGAACTGGGCTAGAATGTGCATGCAGGAATTCTTGGAGAAGTGCACAGAAGCCCGAGGAGCTACAAAACACATGGTGCACAGGGGTACTGTTTGGTATGAGAAGGCAAGCTCTGACCTCCCCCAAATTTGGACAGTTGGACCTTTGGACAGTAGGGGTCACTTTAGTCCATGACCTGTGTTCCAGGATTCCTGCTCATCATCAGAAGGGAGGACCCAGAATACCAGTCATCGCTGGAGAGAGGTGCCTACTGGAGAATCCTTCAATCCTTTTGGTGCAGGGTTAAGGCAGGCAGTCCTTGGAGTATGCACGACCTGGAAACTGTTGCAGTTGCTGGCAGGAGCTGAAGTTACAGAGTTGCAATAGTCGTAGTGGACAATTTGTTGCAAAGTATAGATTTCTTGGAGCCATTCTGTGGTTGATCAGACGGTAGAAGAGGAAGCAAAGGATGCAGGGGAGTCCTGCTGGAGTCTTGCAATCTGAATCTGAGGTAACACCCACAAGAGAGACCCTAAATAGCCCTCAGAGGGGGGGTTGGTCACCCAACCAGGTATGGACCTATCAAAAGGGTTCTCTAATGTCACCTACTGGCACTGGCCACTCATATGCTCCCAGAGTATCCAACCACCTCAGAATCCAAGATAGCAAAACCCAGGGACACTCTGGAGGAGCTCTGGGCACTACCCCTGGGGTGGTGATGGACAGGGGAGTGGTCACACCCCTTTCTTTTGTCCAGTTTGGTGCCAGAGCAGGGATTGGAGGCCCCTGAACTGGTGTAGATTGGATTATGCAAGGAGGGCACCATCTGTGCCCTTCAAAGCATTTCCGAAGGCTCTGGGAGGATACCGCACCCATGCCTATAACTCCTATTTCTAAAGGGAGAGGGTGTAACACCCATCCCCTAAAGGAAACGCATTGTTCTGCCTTCCTGGGATTGAGCTGTTCAAGTCTGTGAGGTGGCAGCAGCTGGGGTTGCTGTGGAAACCCTCAGAAGGCTGCTATGGCAGTACTGGGGTCCATGGTGGAGCCCCCAGGGTGTATGGAACGACTCCCCCAGAAACAGAATCAGTATTGGGGTACAATTCCAAGTTGTTAGACACCTTACATGGCCATATTTGGAGTTACCATTGTGAAGCTACATATATGTATTGAGCTATATGTAGTGCACACTTATAATGGCACTCCTGCACTCACAAATTCCAGGTAAATGAGCCTGGACAACGTGCAAGGGTGCCCTTACAGAGAAGTACTATGCACCTAGTCTTCAGGGTCTGAAGTTTAGATATATAGGTGACTTATAAGTGACCTGGGGCCAGATGTATCAAAGGGTTTTACCCATTCTGTGTCTATAGGAAAATGTGTTTGTACATATGACCCCTGGTGTGGTGAAAATGGCTGTGAAATAGTGCTCACACTATTTTACTCAAGCTGCAATGGCAGTCATTAAGAAGTGTTTGTATGGTATCCTTATGGGTGGCAAAAGAAATGCTGTAGTCCACTCACGTGGGCTCTCATTATTCTAAATGAGACTACTGGATTTCTAGATAGCAGGATCTATAACGGTGTGGGGGACTGAGTCTGACCCACGTGTAAAGAACTCTGTCACCCTAAATCCGGTTTTTGCTCCGGCTAACTAGCAGTGCCTCATTTCTCCCATGTGGAAGGAATGATTTGGCAGCCGAGCGCATGACATCTTTGGAACTTCTCAGGGAAGTCGTGGTTACTCAGATCCAAACCAACTCTCTTATATCCAATATGATCTCATATACAAATGACAAAGACAGTATAAGTTTTATATAATGTTTTAATAAAACGACTGTATTTTAGATATTAAGGCGTGAGCCGCAATAACCAGAACGATACAACACAGTAGGATTGTAATAGTTACCAGGAGAGTAAAACATAAAAACAAAGCTATCATATTGTCAAACAGTTTCTACTCTCCCTCTGCTTGTTCTATCTAGAGCACAGCATGTTAAGCTTCTAGCTTGCCTATTAGAATCACTGTGGAGACATCAGCCCTCATACCTGAGCAAAGACCTGTGATCTTGGGTCAGCATCTGCAACGAGGCAGACAGCGTCAAGTTGTGGTTCCCTGGTCGGAATCTCCCTCTTGCGTGTATTGGGACAAGGAAGTGATTTTATAACTAACATGTCATCGTGATCACAAAATGTCCCTACGCAGGAATGCCAAGTCTAAACTCTTACCACGTCTATCGGCAATGTACCAGACTGTATCCTTGACTGAAGCACAGAGTAAATATGTTATGGAGAACTCCAGTGCTGAAGTAGGCAAAATAGTGTGATATGAATAAAAAACAACACCGTAGAACTGGCTATTTGAAAAATAACAGTACGAAGCCTAATAAAAAGCATGTAGAGCAAAGTGCACAGAGGCTCTAAGCTGTCAGCAAATGAATAAAATATATTCAGGGCAAAGTGCACAAAGGCCTAAAGCCTGAAGCTAAAGCGCAATGAATACGTAAAACTAACCACACTACACCCTCCCCTTGTCGGTAGCAAGTGGTTCCAATAATAAAAAAGGACGCCGTAAATATAAACAATACCTAAAACAATTATTTCGACAAGGTGAGAAGACAATAAAGTCATAAATTTAGGTAACATGTGATCATAAAGCCAAATTCAATATAGTGTCAATTTCGTAAAAATCCAATCGTCAGATAGAAGCAATAGAACGCAGGAGTTCCTCCACTTCGATATATGTCAATATCGGAAGATCCACGCCACAAAGTACCATGGAGCAGGTGTGATCCATAGCCCCAAAACCATTCAGGGCGGCACCCCGTGCAGGGCCTATGAAAGAGACAATACCATCTTCCTCCAGGAAGGGAATCTCATAAACTGCCTCACGAAGCAAGCGCATCCGTAGTGCACAAGTCTGGGAATGAGCCCTAATCGGGAACATCAACAGATCAGTATCGACCATTGGAGGGCGCTGCAATGAGAGACAGAGAGCCAGTGCATGTTCAAACGAGCACCAAAGGCATCGAAACACGGGTTGCACACAATCCAAAACCGGTCTGAATGACAGAGACCAGTCGCACTCCAAATGTCCCAGGAGTGTTGCTCCAAAATGCTGCATCATGCGTTCACGACACAGCTGCGCTGACTGGAGCAGCAATACAGGATCTCGTCGTGACGGGACAGCCATTGCGAAAAAATAGCAACAACAGCAAGACTCCAGCCAATAAAGCCAAAGTAATCGGGAAACCCCCAAAAATGCTTCCCAAAATAGAATGTATAGCCGAAGGTATCAAACTGAATATGGAAGAGAAGGTATGAGCAAAACCAACACCAACAACTTTGAAAAAATGTGCAATACCAGCAGTGCTGGATGCATTAAATATACGTCCCACAAGTTCACCGAAGTGATTCGGAAAGTTAGTATTCAAAAGGGACTGTATCTCCGCCGATGACCTTGCCACCTGAAGTGCGTAGGTCGCGCTAGCAGATGTAAGGGCCACATGCTTTTGAAACAATAAAGCTTTTAGCCGACTCAACTTGTCGAAATCAACCTTGGAAGTAGCAATATGAGGCCAGATGTCTGCTACCTCCCTAAATTGATTGGGGGGAAACAACACATTCCCGCAGCACGTAACGGCCTTGTTGACAACGACGATGTAAACTATTCCGGCACGCATGCCACAGCAGCGTTCGCTGTTAAGAATAATGTAACTGCCGTTAGAAAGCACCTGGAAAGTGTTTTTAATAACCGGGACTGGAACTCCCTTCAGATAACAAGCTAAGTTAGCAATCGAAGCGTTACACGCCCCGTGCAAGGACAGCTGTTTACAAACCATTGAATGGCTGACAGAAGCTTCGCATTCGCTGCCGCTAAGAAAAACCTCCTTCAAACCATTAACACATCTGTACTGAAAGGGAAGGTCCCACACCTCATGTATGTAACTGTCTCCAAATAGTTCATATCTACCCACCGGAATGTGCTTCAAACACGAAGTAAATTGCAAAGTAGAGATAGGCAAATTAATAACCCCATGGATCAACCATTCAGCTGACGGAATCTCAGCTACCGTGAAAGGCAGTTTCTCAAATTTCTCAATATTTAACATAACATATGTTGCTTCCTTTTTAGCCATCAGTTGTTGTTGACGAGTCAAATTAAAAGAGATAAAGATCTCCCTGGCACGAACGTGCTGCCATGGAACGCGACCCGCCTTCAAGGTCTGAAGAGTCCAACCCAGTTGCATGATGGACCGCGTCTGACTCTGCCCATGATATAAAGAAGACATGTCCGATTTAATAATGTCAATGGCAGAGGAAACAATGCTGTCAATCGTGTAAACACGGTCAGAAAGGGTATGCATGCCATTATCAACAACAGACAAAGTCTGCATCAGATTTTCTTGATCAATCTGCCTCAACCGGGCTGCAGCCTCTTGTTGTGAAAGCTTCCAAATCTCATTATAAACCTCGTATAAGAACCTTTTCTTCCGTGGTACTTTGGGACCTGACAAAAAATCTTGTAAATCAGTATTATTAGACAGTAACGTGAGATGTGACTTAACTGCATCCAGCGTGGATGACTTCAACCATTGCTGACAAAGCTTCCCCACACTGTATGTAGTTATAATATCAGCATGTTCTGGTGAAACGTAACGAGGGTCTGCCCTACTAGTCCTGAACCCCCCTGAAGAGGTGACAAAATGTTGATGACACATATTAGTGTCTACAGGCCATAATAACCACCCGCCTGGATGTAACGATGAAGTGTTTAGCGTACCATTCTGGACCCAATGTGTAAAGTCACTGAAAGTAGCATTCACATAGTGCTGCCAATTTTTTAATTTAGAAGGGACAGGTATACTAGGCAAAGTCAACTCCCTAATCGTCGCTAAGCCCAAACAGCTAGTCTGTTGTACTGTGTCATTGAGGAAAATCATCTGCACAGGGATAATACATGCTCTAAATAACGTGTCCCTGCCTTGCATTTGCCAATTTTTCGTACCCCAAACACTTTTCAAGTCAACAGTTTTGAACCAGTATTCATATCCCTCGACCGACAGTTTAGATACAAACAAATTGGAATACAGTAATTTAGTATCGGTCAATAACATTTGCTTATTAGAATACAGTGTAACTTTAAAATAGTAGGATTTAGCATTACGTGGATCATGCCCAGCAAAATATGCAAATTTTTCATAATACGTTTGTGAACCACCTTGTGGAGGAGTCGAGCAATGTTCCCATTGCACATAATTAAACATGGGCTTAGGGCTACTAGCTTTATGAATAAAGTGGTGTCCATAATAGTTGTAACAAAACATGTCACCATGATTATCTCTAAACTGGTAAGCATCTTCATCGTCATAGACAGTATAATATTGCAAATCCGTTAGCATAGAATCTACTGTCTTCACATCCCAATCATCAGAAACAATGCCAGGTATAACAATATCATTCATCGATAATTTGAGGACATACGGTATTTGAATCAATTCAGTGGGACCGTATATATCAAACATTACTTTATCCCACACAATTCCATCCGGAACTGGTATAGCAGAAATGTTCACTGTGGACAAGTCTCTTCGAACCATATGAGACGAAAAATGCGGTTTTAACACAGTCTCCACGTGCTCAATGTCAGATCGATCAGGAAGAAAATGACCATGTATTATCAGAAAAAAAGTAACCAAAAATCCCAACCCTAATAAAATAGTCATCACGGCCAAAAACAGCCAAAAATAGTTCCAAGGAAAAACAAAATATGTTCGTTTAAGCCATCCCAGCAGCCGTCGTGGACCGTGGACAGAAGACATCGAGGACGAGGAGCCGGACCCATCGTTATCAGCGTCGTTGAAGCAGCCAGAAGCAGTTCTAGCAAAAGGTGCAACCGTGAACGAAGAAGCAGATGGAGGCTCTCGCCGTGGCACGCTATAAACCACATGTTCAGAAACGTCAGTAGAACGTACAGCAATTTGATCACAAGATTCCATATTAATCGCCGTTGGTGGAACAATCGCAAGATCATCATCCACCCTCCCCAAGCTCGGAGAGGAAATAGTGTCGGTGAAAATCACCTGCAGCGGGACTTCCTCCCCAGTAGTGAGAGGGATTCCGGAACTACTGGGTGTCCCTCTTGGTCTGCTGTGCAGAATCGGCCACATGTTGTAACTTGACATTATCAATGGAAACAAAGCGATTTCCTTTGGCCCCTCGCAGCGGCGGTAAAATCACAGTTCTCGTGCCGCTCACCCCCAACACAGGGACAGGTTCTCGATAAGAAGGACCAAATTCTTTTTTAACTGCGACCTTTTCACGCACTAGATCCCCAATCCTGGGTATCCAACCAGTAGGTGTTACTGGCTCATCCTTAATTCCTGAGGAGGCAGCACTGGCAGAAGAGTTATCTTCACGGAATTGTTGTAAATCCTGCAAAACAGTGACACGATCATTTATGTCAAAGGGCGTATCTGCCGCCTCCACACCAGGACCATCTAGATCAGGAACATACATTCGTGTTCCAAACAGGCACTCATATGAAGTACGACCCCCCAGTGACCTTCTAGGCAAGTTATTAAGTGCTCTCTGTACTCCATATAGGTGGGCTAGCCAACCACGACCGGTACCTATAACTCTGGCCGTTAAGGACTGCTTTAAATCACGATTTAAACGCTCCACGACAGAATTTCCCTCGGGATGAAATGGAGACGAGAATCGGAGTTGGACCCCCAACGAAGCCATGGTGTCCCTGAATGCCTTAGAGGCAAAAGCAGGGCCCTGGTCTGAATGAAAAGCCGCAACTGCAAATATATCGACAAAGATGCGCAAATCTTTAATAATAGTTCGAGCGTCAGCCGAGCGTTGTGGCCATACCCATACAAATCCGGAGTACGAATCTACAGCAACCAATATATATTTGTATGCACTATCTGGTGTCAGCGGACAACAATGATCCAAGTACACACACTGTAATGGTTTGTTTGAAATCAGAAGGGGCGTCTGCTGCGGGCGTCTAGCCGACGATGCTTTAATTTGTTGACAAAAGTCACAACAAAGGACATATTGCTGCGTCTCTTTATAGAGACCAGGCCACCAGTAACGAGCCTGTAAAAGTGAAATTGTGGCAGCCACCCCAGCATGTGCAGAAGCCACCCCCTCATGTGCTGCAGAAATCAATCGAGGTCTCTCAATTTTATTGGGAATTTCACGTACACCAATGCCTGGAATTGTAACAGTAGCATTTAGCGCACCATTCAAGCAGTAACTATATTTTGAAGGAAATCCTTTAGGAAAGGGCGTGGCATCAGCCGTAGCCTTTATGGCAGCCGAAATTTCTGTGTCTGGTTTGGAACTCGAACGAGTCACTGCGGCCACAGTGGCGACAGCCACTGCCGATTTCGCGGCTTCATCAGCCAAAGTATTCCCAGCAACGTGTATTCCAACGCACTGGTGTCCAAGTGTATGCACAACATGGACTTTAGGAAGCGTTTCCTTCAGATCCGCAACCTTACCCCACAACATTTTATGCCTAATGGTGTTGCCTTTAGAATCTCTAAACCCATTCATCTTCCAATAGTGTAGATATTCGTTGAAAGACTGCACACAGTAGTAGGAGTCACAGACCAGCAAGGTTAAAAGTGCCGGATCCACGTGCTCCAACACTAACAATAGAGCTTTGAGCTCAGCCAGCTGTGCCGTGCAATCTCCCAAGGTTTTAGTATAAGTATGTCGGGGGCAGAACACTTCCCCCTCCATAGTGCCGCTCACCACCGCACATGCAGCAGAATACTGTTGTTTAGTCCCAACCGCTGGTTGCGCAGAGCCATCAGTATACATGACCACTTCATATTGGTCAATAGGCAACGTACCAGCAGGAACAGGGTATTCTATTTCGTATTGAAGAAATTCTTGAGTCTGCAGTTTAGGGTCAAATACATAATCTACATCAGTGGCTGTTAAAGACGTAGCCCATTGTATCCATCGCGGGTGTAAAGCTTTCGAATTAGGAACACTCGCTTTTGTAACAGCCTCTAAGGCCGGAACCGGGGAAACGACAACTATGCGTTGACCCTGGGCCAACGGTCTTTCTTTAATAACAGCCATCTGTACTGCAGTGAGAATTTTCTCAGTTTGTGCAAAACGTTGCTCTGCAGCAGAATACAAGTGAGACTTGTATGCAATCGGTACTGTCTCCCCTTCATTAAAGGTGACATAAGTAAACCCAACAGCCCCAGGTATCACCCTGATCACTAAATGTGTCTTATTGTCCTGTGTGTGTAAGTGTTTAACTGCTAAGAGATCACTCTGTAATTCTCGCAGTATGTGTGTATGTTCAATCGTCCAAAATTTACTCGAACAATTCGGGCGAATCAACTCGTATAAAGGTTTTATACGCGTTGCATAATCAGGAATGTAAGTTCTGCCAAAATTCAGAAACCCCAACAATGACTGGAGCTTCCGAACCGTATTAGGAGGCTGCAATAAAGCACATTTCTCCAAAAAATGTGGCGCTAGGCTCTTGCCCTCACTCGACAACTCATATCCCAGGAAAATGACGCTGAGGAAGGCAATCTTTGATTTCTTAAAATTAAACTTATAGCCAATATCAACAAACCCCACAACAATGCGCGATACACGCCTTAGATGTTGCAGAATCTCATCATCTGTCAGATATATGTCATCAACATATGATAATGCTTCAGTGTCGAACTCATGCAGCATTTCAGTTACACGAGCCGAAAACAGTCCTGGGCTATTCTTATACCCCTGAGGCAAACAACAAAATTTTTTTCTGAGAGCCAAACGCACGGAAACAGGTATAGTCCCGACTCACGGGTGCTATATTCTGGCAAAAAAATCCATTCGAGATATCCAATGTTGTTTTGTATTTTTTACGCACTATATTATTCATAAGCGCCGCGCTATGTGAATTCTGTATTGCAGATGTGCGTGTATGACTATTCAAATGTCGGTAATCCACCACTATCCTATATGAATGGTCCGGTTTAGCAACCGGAAACAAGGGATTATTCATCGGCGAGACACAGGGCTCAATTACACCCTGATACTCCAATTGTGTAAGAATTTTTCTAACCGATGCCCTAGCTTCAAATTTGATAGGATATTGCGGTTGTGGCTGAGGTTCGCCCTTTACCGGAATTACATGATAAGGTGATTGTCTGTCCCACCCCACGTTATTTCTATACAAGGCGGGAGCCTGTGCTAGAGCCCATGATTTACTATAGGACTCCGCTAGTTCTTTCGGAACAAGTGGTGAGAAGGAAGGTGTAATAACCTCCTCCCCAACCGGGCAGTCGCGAACAAAATCAGGTGGCCAATCTTGTTCGGCCAGCAGAACATCATATGATTTCACCACATGGTCCCAAAAAATGGTGTTTATAATACGGTCAATGTCCCCTTCCAATCGCAGAGTCACTTCATATACTCTATCAGGATCAGAGACTCGCATATCCGCCGTTTCGACTTGTATGAAGTCGTCAGTTGCTTTCACCTCCAGATGCTCTAGAAGACTCCGGCGAACTATTGTGACCTCTGCCGCGCTGTCTAACAGAGCTAACGCCCATGTCTTGTTCGTCAAGTGAACTCTCTTCTTGAGCGGCATGTCTAACCGAGACTGCTGCCACTTTCTTCTTTTTAAATTGCTGTTTTTGTTGCAGCGGTTTCTCTTCTTGTTTAATAGAAACCTCCGCTGAGCGTTGTGAATCCTGTCTCGGTTTCACGTACTCCGTCCTCCGCTCTGACCGCCCACCTCTCTCACTTCTCTTTTCCGAGGAGTCCTGAAAGGAACGAGATTGGCGTGTATCAGTATATTGATATCTATCAGGCGTCTTCAAAGTATCCCTATTCCTGAGATTATACTTATTCTGTGGTGTCTCCGGTTGCGGAGACTGTCCACCATCTTTCTTAGGTGTTTGCTGTTTCTTTTCCCAGCGCTTTTTCGAACCTTCAGGTTGTTGCTGTTTAGCATTATCTTTATTATTTTTACCCTGTAACTGGGGTTTTTGTGGTCTAGCCCCTAGGCTATCACGACCAATACTAGAATATGTTTCCGCTATTATTCTCGGAAGCTCCCGCTCCTGATTAAGCAGCGGTACATCCCGAAGACGCATACGCACTGCTAGTGCTACTGCCTCTCCTTTGAGATTACTCAAAATAATAGAAGAAACTGTGGCAAAATTGCCCAGCAACTGCATGCCCAAATCCAAGGCAGGGGCAGCCCCATATTCATCCTGAATCTGTTTAAGTACGTCCGGTAAATTAGCTAATGTCGGTGTACCGTGTGCCGTAGTGTAGAGCGCGGCAAACACCGTGCCCCAGGTATTACAAAGGTCCACCGGAGGAACCATCCCGTACGGCAAACACATCGTCAAAATTCTATGTTTATCCTGAGGTCCCGTATGGGGAAATACTGCTTCCAGCGTATTAATTTTTTGCGCCAGCCAAAACGGAGTCTCCTCTCGTTTAACCGGTACTTTACCCATAACTGAGTGTACAGTGGCCGGATTAATACCCGGAACCACAGCCTGTGGGTGCGCTGGAGCAGCACGCGCTGCATTCGTATTTAATGTCTGCATTACAAACTGAACTAATCGTCTATATGTAGCCGTTAATTCTGAATATAAACGACGAACTTCAACCACTGCCAATTGAGCAACCGCAGGATGTGGTGTATATGTAGCCAATAAAGGCCAGGTAGGACCATCATTACTCAGTGGACCTAACCTTACTTGTGCTATTGAGTGTGGGAGGGCGCCATCAAGCCAATTATGGTGTTCTTGATAAGATAGAGGTATTTCTAAATAAGCATAAGCCCTGTATTGTCCAGGGACATTCGCAACTGTGTATTCGTGAAAAGTATTTGTTCCCCCATCCACTGCTGGAAATGCGACCCAAGAATAAAAAAGTACCGTTCTATAGGCTGCATGGGCGTCCACCACAAAAGTGACTGGACCCCCCTGGACTGTCAGTCCATGTGTCAATAGATGTCCCGTGAGCGGATGTCGCATATTAATTGCTATGTTCACTACATTAGGATTCGCCATATTATAAAAAACGGCTTCAGGTCAGAGAAGGCACACAAATATCGGGGTTTTTTCCTTTCAAAGTTCAAGCTTGAACAACCAACCACTAAGCAATAGGAAGCACCTATGCCGTGGTGGCGGAAACCCTCAGCCCCACGGACGTCTCCGTATACGGAACCGAGGAGTCAAAATATATATGAGACCAAGAGAGTCAGTCGGACCTAATCATTATAGACAGACCAAACGTTGGCGGTGCCATGTCGCGTGGGCTCTCATTATTCTAAATGAGACTACTGGATTTCTAGGTAGCAGGATCTATAACGGTGTGGGGGACTGAGTCTGACCCACGTGTAAAGAACTCTGTCACCCTAAATCCGTTTTTTGCTCCGGCTAACTAGCAGTGCCTCATTTCTCCCATGTGGAAGGAATGATTTGGCAGCCGAGCGCATGACATCTTTGGAACTTCTCAGGGAAGTCGTGGTTACTCAGATCCAAACCAACTCTCTTATATCCAATATGATCTCATATACAAATGACAAAGACAGTATAAGTTTTATATAATGTTTTAATAAAATGACTGTATTTTAGATATTAAGGCGTGAGCCGCAATAACCAGAACGATACAACACAGTAGGATTGTAATAGTTACCAGGAGAGTAAAACATAAAAACAAAGCTATCATATTGTCAAACAGTTTCTACTCTCCCTCTGCTTGTTCTATCTAGAGCACAGCATGTTAAGCTTCTAGCTTGCCTATTAGAATCACTGTGGAGACATCAGCCCTCATACCTGAGCAAAGACCTGTGATCTTGGGTCAGCATCTGCAACGAGGCAGTCAGCGTCAAGTTGTGGTTCCCTGGTCGGAATCTCCCTCTTGCGTGTATTGGGACAAGGAAGTGATTTTATAACTAACATGTCATTGTGATCACAAAATGTCCCTACGCAGGAATGCCAAGTCTAAACTCTTACCACGTCTATCGGCAATGTACCAGACTGTATCCTTGACTGAAGCACAGAGTAAATATGTTATGGAGAACTCCAGTGCTGAAGTAGGCAAAACAGTGTGATATGAATAAAAAACAACACCGTGGAACTGGCTATTTGAAAAATAACAGTACGAAGCCTAATAAAAAGCATGTAGAGCAAAGTGCACAGAGGCTCTAAGCTGTCAGCAAATGAATAAAATATACTCAGGGCAAAGTGCACAAAGGCCTAAACCCTGAAGCTAAAGCGCAATGAATACGTAAAACTAACCACACTACAAAGCTACATATGTGTATTGAGCTATATGTAGTGCACACTTATAATGGCACTCCCGCACTCACAAATTCCAGGTAAATGAGCCTGGACAACGTGCAAGGGTGCCCTTACAGAGAAGTACTATGCACCTAGTCTTCAGGGTCTGAAGTTTAGATATATAGGTGACTTATAAGTGACCTGGGGCCAGATGTATCAAAGGGTTTTACCCATTCTGTGTCTATAGGAAAATGTGTTTGTACATATGACCCCTGGTGTGGTGAAAATGGCTGTGAAATAGTGCTCACACTATTTTACTCAAGCTGCAATGGCAGTCATGAAGAAGTGTTTGTATGGTATCCTTATGGGTGGCAAAAGAAATGCTGTAGTCCAAAAAGATTCCCTGGAACCCCAATGCCCTTGTTACCTTGTTCTGACTAGCAGGATCCCAGTGACACAGTCAGAAACATACTGACATCAGGCAGAAAATGGGGGTAACATGCCAAGAAAGATGGTACTTTCCTACACAGTGGATGTTGAAAAGACAGAAAAATAAGATATTAGTGTGTTTGTGTGGTTATTAATTTTGCGATTACCTCTGGAGCTTAGCTCTCATATTCTGTAGTGTGTGCTGACAGACAGAGTATTGACATATGTAAAACAGAGCAATGACTGTTTCGATGCAGAGAAGAAAAAGATCAGAGAGAAGTTGACTGTTGCACAAATGAAGCATATTCAGAGAAATAACAGAAATCAGAGATGGGTTCTGATTCAGAGTTAGTGCAGCCTGAAAATGTTTGAATGAAAAGAACACAGAAGATGCATGGTGATGGAACGAGAAATGAGATGGTACCGACACAGGTTTGAGGTAGAGGGAATGTGAATAATTTGCTGTAAAATTTAAAGAGGAGCACTGCTTTAAAATTGGACACTGAAAGTGCAAATTTAGATAGAATGCAGAATCTATATCAAATACAGAATAATTGACAAATATGCCCAAAGCTCCAGTGATGAAACAAAACATGAGGAACAAGATGCCATATACTTCAGGGAACCAACAGGATCCATTGATTCCGAACAATGATTTCCCCGTGTTATCACCAGAGACAAATTGAGAATGGCAGTGCCTGAAGGGGAAGAAGGACTTCATGTTGGCAGACAAAGAGTGCTGACAAGATACTGAAGTATGCTAAATACCGCATTGACTTCTTTGACACAAAGAAGAAAATGATGAGAAAAAGGGCCTGATCTATGCTTTTTTAGTGCTGCTTTTGCATAATTTTTTGATGCAAAAATGGCGCAAATTTTTAAAAACATAATAGAATTTTGTAAGTTTGTACCGCTTTTGCATAACAAAATGATGCAAATGCGGTGCGAAAAAATCATAAATCAGGCCCAAGGTTTTCATTGCACAAAAAAAAGCTGATTCAGAGAAACAACAGAAATCAGGTGATGGATTTTGATTCACATGTAGTGCAGCCTGAAAAGTCTGGGATGAATGGAACACAGAAGATGCACAGGTGTTGTAATGAGAAATGAGATGGTATGGCACATGATGGAGGTTGAGGGAATGTGAATAATATTGCAGTAAAATAAAATATTAATTTACTAAGGAGACAAACATCTTGTCACATTTTAGGTAAAACTGGATACTAGAACCATGAGACATAATTCAGATCAAATCCAGAATAATTGTTTTCCTCAGATGCAGTGAAACATAAAGCACATGGAGATGCCTTTTACTGATCTAAACCATCCAAACCAGCAGACATTTGTTCAGAATGTGCAAAATCAAAGACAGCTCCGTATAAATATGTCCATAGCTTCAGTGATGGAGCAACTCATAAGGAAAAATATGCCATATAATTCAGGGATCAACAAAATCCCTTCATTCTGAGTAATTATTTCCCTATGTTTTTCACCGGAGATACATTCACAATGACAGTGCCTGAAAGGGGGGAAGGACTGCATGCTTGGTGCTGTCCTAGATGTAGACTAAAGAGTCCCAAATGTAGGTGGTGGAGTGAATGGCTATTTTTATGATTTACTGCACATCAGATAGTGTTGCAGTTGAAACCTAGGCTGAAGATTTAGGCCCTCATTACAACCTTGGTGGTAAATGCCACCTACCGCCGTGATGACGGCTGCCAACATACCCTGACCGCTGCAGTATACCGCTACGGGTATTATGACCCACACAGAGAAATCCACCACTATACAGACACCCACACAAGTCTGCCAGCCCAAAGGTCAGTGATAAACTGGCGGTAGTAAAACTCACACCGTTACACCAATAGGAATACGCCCACAGTATCAGGTCCCACAAATCACTGCGGTGGTCTTTCAACCGCAGTAGACCATTGGCGGTACAGACCACTGCACTCAAAATACACACACACTAACAAAACTATATCACATTGGACAATTCAAACTACACACACCTGACACACATACACACACCACACCCACACACTCAGACCACTATAAAACAAAGGCCCACATTACCCACAACCCTTTCAATGAAAAAAAAGATTGCGAACAGAGAGAGAGACAAGCCAGGAACACCTACTCAATCTGAGCCACAGAACACCATCAGCAATACACCATACACGCACTTCACAGCACACACCCCAACTCATCACCCCACACATCACCCCACACATTCTTACACATATTACTCACACCACATCCATGGCACCCCAAAGACACCCCAGGTTTTCAGAGGAGGAGCTAAGGGTCATGGTGGAGGAAATCATCCGGGAAGAGCCACAGATATTCGGATCACAGGTGCAGCAGACGTCCATTGCAAGGAAGATGGAGATATGGCGGAGAGTCATGGACAGAGTCAATGCCGTGGTACAGTACCCCAGAACAAGGGATGACATCAGGAAGAGCTGGAACGACCTACGGGGGAAGGTGTGTTCCGTGGTTCTGTGGTTCCGTGGTTGCTAGACACCAGGTAGCAGTACAGAGGACTGGCGGTGGACCCCCACCTCCTCCCCCACAACTAACAACATGGGAGGAGCAAGTCTTGGCAATCATGCAACGTGAGGGCCTCGCAGGAGTAGCAGGAGGCCTGGACTCTGCTAAGCCAAATCTTTACTACTATATACCCCACCCTACCTGCATGCCGTCACAAACTCCTACCCCTACCCTCACCCTATCACTCCACCACCTCAAATATACACCCCTATCACAACCCACCCAGGCCAATACCAAGCCCTGCATGTCACACCAATGCATGGACCCCCATCACAGACCTGTATGGACACCCATTACCACAGCATGCCCATTAGAGAGAATCACCTAGCCCACAAAATCACCACACACGCAAGGCAAAGCTGACAGGGCAATCACAACCCTACAGGGAAACACACCCATGCACAAGATGGCACACGCAGATACAAAAACACTGCATTTGCATCCACACAGGACCCCCCACTCAATGTCACCGGAGAGGAGGTGCCACCAACATCCAGTCCCCCCCAGAAGAGGCCCACAGTGATGACAGCAGCTCTGCTGGCCTGGATTACGATGACCAACCTGGCCCATCAGGGACCTCTGGACAGTCGGTTACCCTGCCACAGTCCCATACCACCACAGAGCCTCACCACTCAGGAAACACCAGCACAGCACCCACCCAGCGGGCCCAACCCCCACTGCCTCCAGGACACATCAATCAGCAGTGTCCACCACTACAGGGACCCAAGTGAACCCCAAAAACACAGGACGATCAGGGACCTGGGGTCAGTGGCAGAGGGCATATGGTTCAGGAGCCAGAGGCACAGGACAACAGGGAAGCTGGGAGGACTGCTGTGCAAGAGGGGGAGGACAGGCCCAGGGAACCCACTCTCCACAAGGCACTTGCAGGGATCCTGGGAGCATACCACCATTCCCAGGAGACCAATGGCCAGATACTGGCCGAGTTGCAGGAGACCCAGCGGCTGCAGGAGGGACAGTACCTGGGGATCAGGGAGGACCACAAACACATCCACACCATCCTGGTCACCATTGCAGGGGTGCTGGCTGACATGGCCAACATCATGAGGGAGGCAGCGGCACAATAACGGGCCCCTGACACTAGCCACACCTTGTGTCCCACTCTGTCATCCTGTCCACCTTGAACTGCCATTGCTCCCCTTCCTTTGCCCCATTGCACAATGCACCTGTGATACTAAGAAACTGAACTCTAACTGGACATTCCTCCACCAGCACCCTAGCCCATTGCACATCCCCCTCTACTTTGTAGCACTTAAATAAACACCCTTGGAACAAATAAAAATCTGTCAATTGATTGAAATATGTATTAGTACAACATTCTGAAAACATTGCAATTCACATTTACAGTAATTTATACATTGGTATGACCTGTAGTGGGCAGCAGTAAACATATCAGGAGCCAGAGTGGGGCACAGAGATCTGAAAATAGAGATTCCAGAGGGTACATTAAGGGCCATATTTATACTTTTTGACGCAAAACTGCGCTAACGCAGTTTTGCGTCAAAAAAATTAGCGCCGGCTAACGCCATTCTGAAGCGCCATGCGGGCGCCGTATTTAATCAATGACGTTAGCCGGCGTTAGCCGCCTGCGCTGCCTGGTGTGCATGTAAAAAAACGAAGTACACCAGGCAGCGCAGGCGTAGGGAGATATGGGGCTTGGACGTCAAGAAATGGGGCAAGTCAGGTTGAGGCAATTTTTTCGCCTCAACCCGATTTGCGCCATTTTTCTCGACTCCCAACCCCCATAGAAATGACTCCTGTCTTAGCAAAGACAGGAGTCATGCCCCCTTGCCCAATGGCCATGCCCAGGGGACTTCTGTCCCCTGGGCATGGTCATTGGGCATAGTGGCATGTAGGGGGGCACAAATCAGGCCCCCCTATGCCACAAAAAAAATAAAAAAAATGACTTACCTGAACTTACCTTAATGTCCCTGGGATGGGTCCCTCCAGCCTTGGGTGTCCTCCTGGGGTGGGCAAGGGTGACGGGGGTGTCCCTGGGGGCATGGGAGGGCACCTCTGGGCTCCTTCAGAGCCCACAGGTCCCTTAACGCCTGCCTTTTGCAGGCACTAAAAAACGGCGCAAAAGCGGCCGTACGTCATTTTTTTTGACCCGACCAATCCCGGGCGTGAATTTTGCCCGGGAGTATAAATCCGACGCACATGCCTCGGAGTCGATTTTTTAGACGGGAACGCCTACCTTGCATATAATTAACGCAAAGTAGGTGTCCACGCTAAAAAATGACGCTAACTCCATGGACTTTGGCGCTAGACGCGTCTAACGCCAAAGTATAAATATGGAATTAGCTTTGCATCGAAATTGCGTCAAAAAAAAGACGCAATTCCGGCGCAAACGGAGTATAAATATGCCCCTAAGTGGCCATAGACATAGGGAAATCATGCTGCCATGTACAATGTCCAACAGAAAACTGAAAAGTAAAGTGAAGTTACAGTGTCTTACCTGTGTGTCACTGGAAGTACTGCTATATGATATTACTTCTGTTGTCCACATTTTCTTCCTCCTCTTCCTCACTGTCCACAGGCTCCACCGCTGCCACAAGACCATATCCAGGCTCATCTTCCTGCAGAAAAGGCACCTGGCATTGCAAGGCCAGGTTGCGCAACATGAAACGATGATCTGGCACACCTTCTTGGGTGAGTAGTACGAGGATCCACCTGTCAGATGGAGGCACCGGAATCTGGCCTTCAGGAAGCCAAAGGTTCTCTCAATAATCCTCCTTGTTCACCCATGTGCCTCATTGTAACGGTCCTCTGCCCTTGTCCTGGGATTCCTCACTGGGGTCAGTAGCCATGAGAGGTTGGGTTAACCAGAGTCACCTGCAAACATCAAGGGACAACTGATAGGCCCACACTAACCCTTAGTGACAACCCCATACCCAGACACCAACATATACCGGGTGGGGAATATGGGCTCACCTATTAGCCACACCCGGTGCTTCTGGAGTTGAGCCATCACATATGGGATGCTGCTATTCTTCAAGATAAAGGCATCATGCACAGAGCCAGGATTCTTGGCATTCACATGGGAGACATACTGGTCAGCCAAACACACCATCTGCACATTCATATAGTGACAACTTTTTCTATTCCTGAACACCTGTTCATTTCTCTGGGGAGGGGGAGGGGTAAAATGCTGCATGTGTACCATCAATAGCACCAACGATGTTGGGGATATGTCCCAGGGCATAAAAGTAAGCTTTCACTGTGGCCAAATCCTCCACCTGGGAGAATACGATGTAGCTGCGCATGTGTTTCAGCACGGTAGACAACACTCTGGTCAACACGCTTGAGAACATTAGCTGAGACATCCCTGATGCCATGGCCACTGTTGTTTGGAAGGAACCACTTGCCAGGAAATGGAGCACTGACAGGACCTGCACTAGAGGGGGGATACCTGTGGGCTGGCGGATAGCTGACATCAGGTCTGGCTCCAATTGGGCACCCAGTTCTTGGATTGTGGCCCAATCAAGTCTGTAGGTTAGGATAATGCGTCTGTCCTCCCTTGGTGCAAGGTCCACCAGGGGTCTGTACACTGGAGGATGTCTCCATCTCATATTCATCATCAGCGGTTGAAGCCTACAGAGGAAAACGGTGAGCAGAGGTTCATATTCACATATCTATTGCAATAATGATGCATCTCTTCATTTACAGAACCAGTATGTGAATCCGATAGTCAGTTGATGTGCCAATGTCTGCTGTGACGCAGTTAGGTGCCATCGCATGTGCCCCCCTAAAATGGCAGCTGCCCGACCTGTAAGGAGGGACAAGTGGAAATAAGGTAATTTCGCTAGCGTTGTGCGCCGTTGCTGTGGGCGGTCGATGACCGCCGCACAACTTCGCATTGGTTAGCATTGGGCCCTATGGGTTCCAGGAGCCAATGGCGATGTACGCTGGTGGGGACGGTATGCACCGCTGTGGACGTGACCGGCATTTTCTATCTATTCACTCACTTGCTACCTGACCTTCAACAGGAGAGGACCTACATTGCAAGTGCTGCTGTGACCTGTGTCTGGAAGTGACAATGGTTCATGTGTCTGGGGACACTGCAGAGGAGTTGGAGAGACTTGTGGATGGGCTCCTACCCCAGTACACTTTACTCTATGGTCCTCCAGACGAGGAGGTGAGTACACTGTGAGCATGATGCATGGGCCATGAATGTATGGAGTGCTCTGCGTGTGTGTGTGTAAGCCACATGTGGGGGGGGCTGAGGTGTCCTGGACAGAGTGCTGCATGTATGGTAGCCAATGGATGTGCATTAGTGGATGAGAGGGATATGGTGGGCCATGAGCGTGACGGTCCGGACGGTATTACTAATCCCTTTTCTGCTGTATTTTTCCTGCAGGTCAGCGTCCATCAGAAAAAGGCTATTTGGCATGCCATCGCCAAGGAGGTGCGGGACTCTGGGGGTCTTTGACAGGCGGAGCACCCACTGCCGCAAAGCGTGGGAGGACCTGCGCCGCTGGGCAAGGAAGACAGTGGATGCCTAGCTGGGGCTGGCCTCCCAACGAGGAAGGGGTGCCCATCGTACCCTGACCCCCCTGATGTTCCGCATCCTGGGGGTGGCCTATGCAGAGTTGGATGGGTGGTTGAGGGCATCACAGCAGCCACAAGGGGTGCTTACAAATTCAGATTCATGATTTGGCACGTATTAAGGTTTTACTGGGTGGGGAATGTGGACTGTGGGTACCCCTAGGCCAGGGTGAACATGGCAGGGTAGGTCCCTTGTTGGGCAGGCTCTGAAGCACTCCAAACCGAATGGTGTTAGTGGGCATCTACTACTGGGCAGGGTCCTGTGGGTTTCAGGTGTGCAGCTGATGGCGTTATGCCATATTCCCCATGGGCTGGTGACTAGCATTGTAACGGGTAGTGCATGGCCTAGTGCATAGGGCAGCTCCCTGAGTGTTGTGTACGCCAACAGTAGTGTTGTTGCTGGTATTGACCCAGTGTATCCTCTGTCTCTCCCCCCTTTTTTGCTTTGTCACGATGTCCTTGCTTGCATTAGCATCATCTGGCGGAGGAGCAGAGGCACCGGCGACGGAGGGAGCTGCAGCCCACATGGGCCTGGAGGCCGAATCCAACGAGGGTGAAGGAACCAGTGGGAACGAGGGCGAGGGGAGCACCACGATGGAGACAGGAGTGGACAACACAGACAGCGACTCCTCCTCTGATGGAAGCTCCCTGGCGGTGGTGGACACCTCTGTGCACACCCCAACAACAGGTACAGCCACCTCCCCCCCTACCAGCACCGACCTCCCAGCAGCCCCTCAGCGTGTTTCCTGTGCCCACTCACCCAGGACGGTGGGCATCTCCTTTGCCCCAGACACCTAAGGCCCTGCCCCAGTCAGCCCTGCTGCCCTCAGTTAGGAGGCTATTGACCTCCTGAGATTCCTCACTGTTGGGCAGTAAGCCATTCTGAATGCCATCCAGGGTGTCGAGAGACATTTGCAACAGACAAATGCATACCTGGAGGGCATTCACTTTGGTGTGGCAGCTCAACAGAGAGCATTTCAGGCTCTGGCCTCCGCACTGATGGTAGCTATTGTCCCTGTCTCTAGCCTCCCCCTTCAACTTCCTCTACCCAGTCCCCTCAACCCAAGCCTATCCCAAGCACACCTTCAGACCAGCATTCACCCAAATCAACACAAAAAAGTGGCTCAGGCAAACACAAGCACCACACTTCATCTCACAGGCACTCACACAAGCAACATCCCCATGCAGACACACCAACATCCACTGCCTCCACTGTGTCCCCCTCCTCCTCCTCATCCACCTCCCTCCCAGTAGTGTCTCCACTCACACCTGCATGCACTACATCCTCATCCACTACCTTCATCACCAGCACGCCGATCACTATACAACCCTCACTGGCAGCTACCACACCCGCATCCATGCACACGTCCCCTGTGTCCTCTCCGACTGTGTCTGTGACCCCTCCTCCCAAAGTACACATACGCAAGCACACACCCACCCAACAGCCATCCACCTCACAACAGCATCCAGCTCATGCACCTGCATCCAAACACAGCAGACGGACACCTCCTACAACCACTCCCTCTTCCTCCACTCCCAAACCTCACCCTCTTCCTGCCCTAATGTCCCTAAGAAGATTTTCTTAGCCAACATTGACATGTTCCCTACCCCTCCCCCATCCTTCCTCTAGGGCCAGGATGGCCAAAACCCAGCCCAGGACCTCAGCCGCCAAGTCCACGTCCGCCGTGGCTCCTGCAGCTGTCAGAAGCTCACAGGGGGCACCCGTCAGGCCAGCCAGTGTGCCACCAACCCCTGCCAAGGCAAAGAACATTCCACCACCTGGCAAAGTGAAGAAGGGGACAGCATCCAATAAGGGGAAGGAGCCACAACCACCCAGCAAGGCCACCTCAAAGACTCCATCTGCCAGACCCAAGGTGACACAAACATCTGCCAAGGGCAGGAAGGGGCAGAGAACACCAGCCAAGGCACTTCAGCCATCTGAGCCTGCAGGTGAAGGCCTGGTGGCTACCAGCATACCCACCAGCACCGGCACCTGACCCGTGGCCAGCACCGCCACCTGCACCTCTGCAAGCACCGCTGAAAGCACTGCCACCTGCACCTCCGCAAGCACCACTACTGTCAGCAGCAGCAGCCCCAGTGGGCAGCCGTCCTAGACTGCATGAGAAGGGCTGGAATTTCCCCCCACCACTGGCAACACCAGCACCTCCACCGTGGCCAGAATCGCCACCTGCTCCGCAGCAAGCACCACAGACTAAAAGGTACTCTTACAGGGTGGCCATTAATCAGCTCAAAGGGACTAAACCCAAGTCCCTTTTGAGGCGCCTCCCTGAAGGCGAACAGAAGTCATGGCAAGAGAACGTCCCACTTCCGCCTCAAGGGCTCTGACAGGCCCATGATCATGCCTTTCAAGGTGTGGTTGAATCTCTCAACCAGACCATTACTTTGGGGTTGGTAAGTGGTGGTTAACTTGAAGGTTACCCCACACTCCTTCAACAGATACTTCATACACGTGGATATGAAGTTGGTACCCCATCAGATACCACTTCCTTGGGGAATTAAAGCACGACTCACCACAGGGGAAGTGATTGATCTCAATAGAATGGCTTCTGGGTACCGGGTGGCATGGTCTACCAAGACCAGGATAAACCTGTTGACCATGGCTGTCTTGGGATCCAGAGGCCCCACAATGTCAATACCAACCTTCTCAAAGGGAGTACTGAAAACAGGCAAAGGCTGGAGGGGAGCCTTACATTTCCTCCCGCTCTTCCCACTTACCTGACAAGTCTGACAAGACCTGCAATATGCATCTGAATGCCTGCGCTTTAGGGGCAAGTAAAAGTGGGTGACAAGCCTCTCAAAGGTCTTGACCTGCCCCAAATGTCCAGCTAAAGGCACATCATGAGCCAACCCCAGTAGGAAGGCCCTGAAGCACTGGGGTACCACCAGCACATGGGCTGACCCAGGCTCAGGAACCTTAGGCTCACTATGCACGAGGTCCTCCTCCCAATAGATCAGGTGTGATCCTGGCTCCTTCCCAGCCGCCAAGTCTGCAGCCTGCTGCCGCAAACCCTCCAAAGTAGGGCATGTCTTCTGTGCTGAACAGAATGCTTCCCTTGTGGGCCCCCCTTCCTGCTGCCACCGCGACAGCTCAGGGACCTCCCCCAGTTCAGCCACCTGCACCCCTGTAGGCTCCGGGGGCGTCACCCTCAGGCTCTGCCTCCTCCTGGATCGTGGGAACTTCTGGGGACGGTTTCCCACGCCCCCTGCCCTTCCTCTTTTTGGCGGTCCCTTGGGCCACTGTTTCAGGGTCCAGGGACTCTTGATTACCCTGACGGCCTGCCATTAACCGGGTAGATACGCACCCAGGCAGACCCAACATATCCAAGTGAGACCTGTGTTCCACCTCCTTCCAAGAGGAATCCTCCAGGTCTTTGCATAGCAAACAATCAACAGGCATGGTTGGATTCACAGCTACCTTCAAGGAACCTGAGACCCCCCCACTCAAAGGGAACCTGCGCCACTCTACAAAGGCGCTCTGAGTTGTCCACTGCAACTACATGGTGAAGTAACCGGGGATCTATCTGCTCTTCAGACACCAGCTGACTCCTCACTGTAGTCACACTGGCTCCTGTGTCTCTCAGAGCCTCCACCCTCTGTCCATTAATGGTCACCCACTACCTGTACTTCTTAGTGTTTTCAGGCACTAGGGTTCACTGGACCATCTCACAGTTCCCTAGTGAGACAAGGGTCATCTCAGCTGGTTCCCACCCAACTGAAACCAACTCCTCCCCAAGCGCTACACTGGCCAAACCCTGGGATGGCGCACCAGTGTGTGCCAGTATAGTTTTGGGGCATTTGGGGTCCCCCCTCACATGACCCACCTGGTCACATGTATAACACTTACGTGGAGCAACACCTTCCATTGGCTTCCCTTTAGCGAGCCATGGCTTCTTTTCACTGGGGGTTTGGGAATCCTTACCCTGGTACTTGGGGACCTTTAGAGAACTCCCCCTGTTTACCCTATCCCCCCTTTCTTCTGGGAGGGGTCCTGCTAACCCTTGGCGTGGTCTCCCCCATACCTCTTCTGTACCCTGATACTTTCCAGCGGTCTGCTTCCTGCGCAAGCTTCCTGGGGTCAGTCAGCTTGCTGTCAATCAGGTGCTGGCGCAGCTCTGGAAAACATAAACTGTACAAGTGCTCCCAAGCAATCAGATTGTAAAGCCCCTCATACGTAGTTACCTTACTGCCCTTCACCCAACCATCTAGTGACTTGCAATAAGAATCAACATATTCCAACCATTTTTGGGATTGCTTCTTCTTGTAGGACCTACAACTTATCCTTGTACTGCTAAGGGGTAAGACCATACCTTGTAAGCAAGGCATCCTTCAAGCTAGAGTAGGTGAGATTCTCATCATCCCCTAAGGCTGTCAGTGTATCCCTCCCCTCTACCTCAAAGTGCTTCCACAGGCCCGCCCCCCAATAAGCTTCGGGGACCAGATTCATATGGAGAGCAGACTCATGCCCCCCTAAACCACAAGTATATGTCGTCCTCCCTTTTATAATCCTTGACAAGATCCTTAGGAATGTGTACTCTCCTTTCAGGCTGCACTGTTATGTGGCTGTCACCATCCCTACTGGACTGGCTCCTCTGATCCAGCTCTCTCAAGCTACGCTTATGAGCCAATTAAATCTTTTTCTCTTCTAGGGTCATCCTCATTTTTTCCAACTCCCTCTGGTGCTCCCTCTCTGCCCATCTGTCCTGCAATTCTTCAGGGGTCAGACCCTTACATGAGACACTGCTACCTGCCCTCGAGACCCTCTCCCTGGACATAACAGGCCCACCCACACTACCATTGTGTAGGGATTGCACCTCCTCCTCCTCATCTTCATCATCCTCTGTTTGCCCTCCAGTGCTCTTGGCTGTCACCCAGGCCCTCAGCACCTTTTGTAGCTCTTAAGGGACAGTCAAAGCTTTTACAGAACTCTTTTAACTGAGCCTTGGTATAGCTATCCAATTTATCCAGGTCAAAAATAGCTACAACTGCTGCATCTCCAGATTGGGACATGATGAAAAGTCAACAAAAGTGCAAAGTTCCATAAAGCAGAAAAGTTCCCAAATGAAGTTCAGAAGTCAATCAAAGATTACCACAAAAATGGATGTAGGGAAAAATCCAGGCAAAAGAAAAAAATCAAAAGATCGCCAAACAAGTAGAATGTGCTCACGTAGTGGCCTGTACTCAAAACAGTAGTGCACACTTAATTACTGTATGTCAAGTACAAATACAAGTCCAAATCCGACCGCTGCCACCAATGTTAGAAATGGGGTCTTTGGTTGACAGTCAGATTACACCCTGTTCAAACAAGGACCCTCACTCTAGTCAGGTTAAAGCGAAACACCCTCAGCTAACTCCTGCTTACCCCCTTGGTGGCTCGGCAGAGCAGTAGGCTTAACTTCAAAGTGCTAGGTGTAAAGTATTCATTCCAACACACACAGTAACTCAATGAAAACACTACAAAATGACACAACACCAGTTTAGAAAAATAGGAAATATTTATATTAGCAAAACAAGACCAAAATGACAAAAATTCACAATACACAAGTAAAGTTATCAATTAAAAATCAAAAAGAGTCTTTAAGTAGTTTCAAACAAACACTAACACTGTCAGCGTGAAAAAGTACCTTGCGTGCATCAAAAGTAACCCCGCAAGGGCCAGTGCTCGTCAAAAAGGGCCTGCGATGCGTTGATTCCACTCATGAGTGGGACCTTGTGTCGTTTCTCCTTTCGCCGGGTCGGGCGCGTCGTTTCTTCTCTCCGCAGGAGAGCGATGCGTCGATCCGGTCAGCGCTCTCGGGTCCGGGCAGGCCTTGCATTTTTTTTAATCTCCGAGCCTCCATCAGTGATGCTGCGCATCATTTCTCCTGCTCCGTGCATCCATTCTTCGGTTGCGTTTCCTGCGAGCGTCGATTCTCAGCTGCGGATTTGGCGGTGCATCATTTCTTCAGCTGCACATCAGAGTTGCATTGATCTTTTCCCACCACGGTGCCCTGTGCATAGATTTCCTTGTCTTTAGGCTGCCAGCTTCTCTTTTCAGGGTCCCAGGAACTGGATGAGCACCACAGGGCAGAGTTGGAGTCTCTCCAGAGACTCCAGGGGCTGGCAGAGAGAGGTCTTTGCTGTCTTTGAGACTTCAAACAACAGGACGCAAGCTCTAAATCAATCCCTTTGAGATTTCTTCTCAAGATGGAAGGCACATAAAGTCCAGTCTTTGCCTCTTACTCTGGCAGAAGCAGCAACTGCAGGATAGCTCCACAAATCACAGTCACAGGCAGGGCAGCTCTTCTTCCTCAGCTCTTCAGCTCTTCTCCAGGCAGAGGTTCCTCTTGTTTCCAGAAGTGTTTCTAAAGTCTGTGGTTTTGGGTGCCCTTCTTATACCCAATTTCTCCTTTGAAGTAGGCCTACTTCACAGTAAAGTCTCTTTTGAATATGAAATCCTGCCTTGCCCAGGCCAGGCCCCAGACACTCACCAGGGGGTCGGAGACTGCATTGTGTGAGGACAGGCACAGCCCTTTCAGGTGTGAGTGACCACTCCTTCCCTCCCTCCTAGTACAGATGGCTCATCAGGATATGCAGACTACACCCCAGCTTCCTTTTTGTCACTGTCTAGTGTGAGGTGCAACCAGCCCAACAGTCAAACTGACCCAGACAGGGAATCCACAAACAGGCAGAGTCACAGAAATGATATAAGCAAGAAAATGCTCACTTTCAATAAGTGGCATTTTCAAACACACAATCTCAAAATCAAGTTTACTAAAAGATGTATTTTTAAATTGTGAGCTCACAGACCCCAAACTCCACATGTCCATCCGCTCCCAAAGGGAATCTACACTTTAGTCAGATTTAAAGGTAGCCCCCATGTTAACCTATGAGAGGGACAGGCCTTGCAACAGTGAAAAACAAATTTATCAATATTTCACTGTCAGGACATATAAAATACATTACTATGGGGGTCATTCCGACCCTGGAGGTAAATACCGCCAGGGCCGGGGTCGGCGGTAGCACCGCCAACAGGCTGGCGGTACTCCGCCGGGCATTCTGACCGCGGCGGTACAGCCGCGGCCAGAAGCGGAAAGCCGGCGGTGTACCGCCGACTTTCCGCTGCCCATGGGAATCCGCCATGGCGGCGCAGCTTGCTGCGCCGCCATGGGGATTCTGACACCCCATACCGCCATCCTGCTCCTGGCGGGTCGCCCGCCAGGAACAGGATGGCGGTATGGGGTGTCGTGGGGCCCCTGGGGGCCCCTGCAGTGCCCATGCCAATGGCATGGGCACTGCAGGGGCCCCCGTAAGAGGGCCCCACAAAGAATTTCAGTGTCTGCTTTGCAGACACTGAAATTCGCGACGGGTGCAACTGCACCTGTCGCACCTTCCCACTCCGCCGGCTCCATTCGGTACGGTCTTCTGGCGGTTCCCGCTTGGCGGGCGGCAAGCTTAGAATCAGGCCCTATATGTCCATCCTTAACTATCCACTACACCCTGGGGCTACCTAGGGCCTACCTTAGGAGTGTCTGACATGGACAAAAAGGGAAGGTTTGGGCCTGGCAAGTGGGTACACCTGCCAAACCGAATTTACAGTTAAAACTGCACACACAAACACTGCAGTGGCAGATCTGACACATGATTACAGAGCTACTTATGTGGATGGCACAACCAGTGCTGCAGGCCCACTAGTAGCATTTGATTTACAGGCCCTGGCACCTCCAGTGCACTTTACTAGGGACTTACTAGTAAATCAAATATGCCAATCATTGATAAGCCAATTACATACACATTTTGTAAAGGAGTACTTGCACTTTAGCACTGGTTAGCAGTGGCAAAGTGCCCAGAGTAACTAAAACAGTAAAATCAGCGTCCATCACAAATCAATAACCTGGGGAACAGAGGCAAAAAGTTAAGGGAGACCACGCCAAGGGTGAAAAAGTCTAGCAAAAGCCATGCCAAACATTAAAGGCAAAATATAGATACAGAAGTGAATCATGCACACTTTATTGGTGAACAATGTTCAAACTTGGAATTGAGGAAAAAACAATGCCATAAAAAACAGGCAGCCTGAAAAAAAAACACCGCCAGCAGAGTTGTGTTGTCAACGAAGGAAGAGGCCGCCCACAGGCCGACGGAAAGACCCTACCTACCCAACAAATAATGAAGCACCAGACCGCCGTCAGTTCCGGGGAGGAACCACCGCCACGTAAAGCCTGGCTGAAACGATCAAAAAAAAAGGCTCACACAACAGAGGCTCACACAACATGCCAAAACAGGCATGAAGAGAGAGTTGGACCGTGACCGCTGATGAAGACGATGCCGATAAATACCGCAACCTACTAAACAAGGGAAAAAAGGGGACAGTTACCTAAAACCCCGCAACGCACCCACAACCCCTCACAACATCACAAGCCATACACCCCAGAGCAAGAGGTTCTTACCCGACACAAGGCAAATTAAACCTTCCCAAAGTACAGACATGTGCACAACACCCCCCATGAAACTATGACCACGGATCCAGAGTGTGCCAACACCAACCATGGCCACAAAAACTTTAATCAAGCTCCAGGAGCAATAGAGTGTCCACATCAGGCCAAGGGCCAGTCCATAGAAAATGTCCGGTGGGCCCAAATGGCCCAAACTTGACTCCATATGTGCATATGGTACTCCACACTAAAGGGGCATCAATGGGTCAGCCACGCACCTCAGGGAGCAGGGGCAGGGGGTGGTGGGGGTGGGGACTTCTGTCTGGGAGAGGGGGGCTTTGGCTTATGTTTGGGAGGTGGAGGAAGTTTGGGTTTTGCCTTGGAAAGTGGAGGAGCGGTCTTGGTTCGGGGGGGGGGGGTGGCAGATGGTCCAGGGCCAGCACGGGTCCTCTAGCTCACAGGGGAAAATGCACGGGAATGGGAAGGGCAGACTGGGGCAGTCTGTGAGTAGGAGGAGTAGACAGGGCAAGGAGGTGGGCACGTTTAGGGACGAGACAGGGTGGGCCAGGGGGTTTGAAAAGGTCTACAGGGGATAGGAAATTTTTCATAGGGGCAGTAGGGGTGGACCTGGAGAAAGGTGTGGGAGTGGAGGTAGAGGGAGTGGTCATAACAGGTGTAGGTGTGCATGACGTGGATGCAGGTGATTGGACAGTATGCTGAGGTGGGGTAGATGTGTGTTGAGTGGGTGTCTGCAAATGTTTGAGAGTAATGGGAGGAGGGGGGTGGACACAGTGGGACTAGACAGGCTGCCAGTGTAAATGGATGTTGTCTGTGTGTCTGCAAGTTTGGTGGGTGTGCTGCAAGTGGTACTCAGAGACGTTGTGGTGAGTGCAGGTGTGGTGTCTGGGGTACATGACTGGATGCCTGATGTTGTGGTGATTGCAAGAATAGGGCCAGAAACAGTCAATGAGGGTCCAGTGCTTGTGAGTGTGCATGTCGAGGTGACAGACGGGGAGGCGGTAGAGGTGGACACACTGGGGGAAGTGGATGTTGTTGTGTGTGGCTTTGTATGATGGCTGTGTGTATGCCTGTGGTGGGAAGTGTGGTGCTTGTGTTTCTCTGTGTGCTTCTTGTGTGTTGAGATGTGTGCATGGCTGTCTGAACCTGTGCTTGGGATGGGTGAAGGGAGTGGGGTGCTGGAAGGGGTAGAGATGGTTGGAGCGGGTGGAGAGACCAGGGACACTGTCTGCCGTCAAATTAGAGGCCAGAGCCTGAAAAGATCTCTGTAGGCCAAACATGGCACAGTGAATGCCTTCCAGGTATGCATTGCTCTGCTGCATCTGGGATGCTAGCCCCTCGATGGCATTCACGATGGTTGTCTGCCCTACAGACATGGTCCTCAGGAGGTCAATAGCCTCCTCAGTGAGGGCAGCAGGGCTGACTGGGGTAGGGAATGAGGTTCCTGGGGTGAAGGAGACGCCAAAGCTTCTGGGTGAGCAGGCACGGGCAACTGGGTAGGAAGCAACTGGGAGGGCAATGATGGTATGGGGGTGGCAGCAGATGACAAAGAATTGGTGGGCCCACTAGGGTCCGCCACCACCAGGGAGCTCCCATCAGAGGAGGTATCAGAGTCACTAGCTCCAGTGGTAGTTGCCTTCCCCATGGTACTCCACTCGCCCCCCAACCCACTTGGCCCCTTGGCGTCGCTCCGCTCTGCCTCCTTGGAACCGTGGGCTGCTGCATCCCCACTTGCCGGTGCCACTGCTCCCTCGCCAGATGATGCTGATGTACACAGACAACACAAGAGTACAGGCGTGGGGAGACACCACAGGAGAGAGAATATTAACATCAGAATGGATGTCCATATCTGGTCCATCCAAACTCCCACCCAGATACTACACCAACATGCAGCACCTACAGCTATACTCCTGCCTATGGCCCTGTGTAGTGGCCACAACCCTGGTATACATCCATATCTAAAAGTACAGAAGGACCTGAAGAACTGCAGACCTGTCCCTTATCATCTAACTGCCCATGGGGGCTATCATGTGAAATGACATCAGTCAGAGTCCCTGCCACTAGACAGCATACGTACTAGAGCACCCTCAGATATACTCACCCCCATTGTGTCTGCTGTGCCGTCTTCAAGCGCCGATCCAAGTCTGGATTTGCCAGCACCAGAATGTGGCGCATTAGGGGGGGTCATTGCCCGACGGTCACCCCTTCCTATTTGGGAGGACTTTCCCTGCTGGTCCTCGCAGGTCTTCCTCGCCCAGCGCCGCAGGTCCTCCCACCGCTTCCTGCAGTGGGTTCTCCACCGGTTGTAGATCACCAGGGTCCACACCTCCCTGGCGATGGCCTGCCATAGTCCCCTCTTCTGATGGACGCTGACCTGTAGGGGAAACACAGAAAAGTAATGCAGAGGTCAGACACTGCCCATGTGATACTGCTGGGTATACGTCCCCTATGGGATGGAAACTTAAGACAGCATAACAGCACCTCACACACACAGTATGTCATGCATTCCATGGATGTACAGTGTCAAATCGTGCATACAGGTTTACAGCCATCCACCCCATCACACACATCCATGCACCCCAATCTGCCTAATCCCCTGTACCTCTGATCGACCATATAGCTTGGCGTACAGGGGTAGGACCCCGTCCACCAGCTTGTCCAGTTCCTCCGTGGTGAAGGCCAGGGCCCTTTCCACTGTTACTCATGCCATCTCCAGGACCAGAGTCAGGACACAGCAACACACTCAGTGGAGTACTTGCATGCACAGAATCCGGGAGTCAAGTGAAGCTGGGGTGAAAAAATAGCATACGCTCCACGGCAGTGTGCACCGTCACTGCAGGCGGAGATCATGATAGGCCCATATTGCCCAGTGAACACCCTATTACGCTAACCTCTGTAGGTATGAGGACACTTCCATTGCTAAATATCTGGATTACTGGGGGTAGACATTTTGCACACTACTACGAAATTATTAATTTTTCATTGGCCCCATGCAGGCCCTATGGAGCCCAGCCCCCAAACGCATGGACAGAAAAACAGTTACTCATCACAACAGTCCACATGTATCACTTAGGACTTGTAACTCCAGTTTAAAATCCTACAATGCATATGTGTCACCTACTTGTTTGCCAGCAGTGCAGAATACACATGTTGAGCAGATGAATGTGTGTCACTCACATATGTTCTCCACTCCTCCTAGGTACAGACCCATGTGGCGAGGAAAGGCCCCATCGGTGTATACACCACTTGTTGATTTGGAGACCATGGTGGAACGTCACATCATTATCACTTACAGACTCACTCATGCTACTATTCATGAACTTTGTGCATTACTGGATCCAGCACTGAGACTGGCTAATCAGAATCAGCATGCCATCCCTACGGAAGTACAAGTGCTCTCTGTGCTCCATTTCCTGGCCACAGGCTCATTTCAAGTGACTGTGGGCATGGGTGCAGGTTTTTCACAGCCAATGTTTTGCCTCATCCTGCCCAGATTCCTGAATGCATTTGCACGACACCTGCAGTCATATGTGAGGTTTCCCCAAAGTGCTGAACTCCCTGCCATCAAGTCAGACTTTTATGCCTATGGCAACATTCCCCATGTGATAGGTGCCATTGATGGAACCCACAAAGCTCTCATCCCTCCAAGGGTGAGTGAACAGAAACAGGAAGAACTTTCACTACATGAACATTCATTTAGTTTGTACCGCAGACCAGTACATCTCACATGTGAATGCCATATTCCCTGGATCAGTCCATGATTCCTTTGTGCTGAGGAACAGCAGGGTGCCCCACATGGTGGAACAACTAAAAGGGGGCAGAGGATGGATCATAGGCAAGTGTGTTTGACATCTTTTCTGTCCATAGCTCACAGCCAGGCTGTCTGCAACAGAGGGTTGTTAGTTACAGTCCTGTTTTGCCCGCTTTTGCAGGTGATTCTGGCTACCATAACATGCATTGGCTCCTGACACCAGTGAGGAATCCTTTAACAGATGCTGAGAGGAATTCCAATGAGGCCCATGGACGTACTAGGAGGGTGATAGAGCACACTATAGGTCTCCTGGAGGCTAGGTTCTGTTGCCTCCATATCTCTGGGGGATCCCTGGCCTATGGTCCTTAGAAGGTCTGTAGAATAGTGGTGGCATGCTGCACAACGTGGCTGTGAGGAAATCTATTACCCTCTTGGAGGAAGAGGGTGCTGTATATCCACACCAGCCGCCTCTGAGAAGGGATGAGAGTGATGGTGATGATGAAGAGGGGGATTATATACACTTCAGGAGCGAACTGATCCAACTATACTTCCAGTGATTAAGAGGTACCATTTGCTGCTTTTGTTGTCTGTGCTGCATACTGTCCTTATGACTTATCCTCTATGGGGGTGTTGGGTCTATAGACATTTTCATTGTGACAAGGTTTGCAAGTGCCATGTGACATGATGAACAACTTGTTAAACGTTTTTGTTGACATCACCCCATGTTGTACATGGGGTTCCATTCCTGCAATAAAGGTATGATTATATGATTTCAATGACAAATGCATGCACACTTCGATGTGATTCAACATACTGACAGGAGACATTGACATTGGTGTACATGTATTTTATAAGGTGTCAGGGATGCCATGGTGTGTTTTACTGTGATGGGATGGGCTGCTGGTGGATGTCCATAGAGCTACATGGTTTCAGCGATTGGTGGCAGTGGTTATATGTCCATCTGTTCCTTGCAGGTTGTTGAGCTACTATTGGCCGGTGACGATGGTAGTACAGGGGAACACTTGGGAGACAGTTCCTGTCAGAGTCACTTCTTTGATGGTGCCTTGTTCTTGGTAGGTGTACCAGTTCCATATCTGGGCCTGAGGGACCGTTTGGGTGCCTGGTGTTTGCCTGTATGGGTAGAGGTGCTGGTCTCCTGTGTGTCCTTAGATTGTGGTACCAGTCCAGTTGCTACTGCTGATGTTGATGGCTGGTCTGTATCTTGGTCTGTGGTAGAGGCTTCCTGGTCTGTGGGGGCATCAGGCTGGGTTGGGAAATGGTGCAGCAGTGCTCTTGCACTGGTGGCCATGGTGGCATTGAGCAGTTTCCACTGCCCCATGGCCTCTTGGTGGTGTGCTATCTACAGCCTTTGATTCTGCTCCAGGGTGGCCACGATCTTGCCCATCCTGTCCTGGGTATGGTGGTATGCTCCCAGGACCTCTGAGATCATCTCCTGGGCTGCACCTCCTGGGCTGCAGCATCCATCCTTTGGCCTCCGCCCTGGGCCAGCGATGCCCTCTCACTGGGCCTAGTACCCTGTGCCTGTGTCCCCTGCACAGGTCTGGTGGTACCACTTGTACTGGGCCATCGTGTTCCTGCCTGTTGGTAGGTGGGAACTGTGGCCTCTTTCCTTGTGTTCCGCCAGTCTGTGGCCTGGATACACAAGTGTGGGGCTGGTTGGCCAGAGCTGATATTGGTGGCCGGGTGGTAGGGGTGTCAGTGGTGTCCTGGGTTTGACTGCTGGATGGTGACAGACCAGGACTGTAGGAAGGTCCAGGGTATTCCTCACTGTCCAGAGTTCCCTCTCCAATTTCCTGAGTGGTGCCTCTGTCTAGATGTGGGGCCCTGCCACTCCTTATCCTGTCCGTCCGGGTGGCATGGTGGTGCCTGTTGGGGGGAATGGACATGTATGTTACATTTGCAAAATCGGATGGGGTGCACAGGGCAGGCCTATTTTGTGCAGGTTTTCCACTGTTGGGCCATGCAGGGTCCTTTTGTGAGGTTGCCATTGCATTTTGCTTGGGATGTGGAGGTGCATTGTGGGTGGTGTAGTGCCATTGTGATTTCTTGCAGGGGTGGGCGGCTATTCACAGGGGGAGGGATGTGGGCCTGCTAGTGGGTTTGTGGGCATGCAGGGTGTCTGTATGTAGTGCTTTTGGGCTGGGTGGGGTAGTGTTCCTGGTGGCTGTTAGAGGGGTGGGATGGTGCATGCATTACAGGTGTGATGGATATGGGGTAATTGTAGATGACCCAAGTCCACTCCTCCAGTGAGTCCAGTGAGGCCCTCAGGGTGCAGAATGGCCAGTACCTTTTTCTCCCAGTCGGTGTAGTCAGGGGGTGTTGGTGAGGGTCCTCCCCCAGTGTTCTGGACCACAATGTTGTGCCGGGATGCCATGGACCTTACCTTCATGCGCAGGTTGTTCCATCTCTTGCGGATGTCATCCCTCATGCATGGATGGTTTCCCACTGCATTGACCTTGTTAACAATGGTCTGCCATAATTCCATCTTTCTGTCAATGGGTGTGTGCTGTACCTGTGCCACGAATATTTGTGGCTCAACCTTGAGTATCTCGTCCACCATGGTCCTTAGCTCCATTTCTGTGAAGCGTGAGTGCTTGGGGGGTGGCACGGTGTGTGTTGTCGGTGGTGTGTTGTGTGGATATTGGTGAGGGTGCTATTGTGTGGTTGGATGTGTGAGTTGTGGTGTTCAGTGTCTGCTTGTGAAGTTCTCAGTCTGGCTTCTCCTATTGGCGATGCAAAGGATTGTGGGGTGTGTCTGTGAGTGTTTTACAGTGTTATGGATGCGTGTCAGGTGTATGGGTTTCAAACTTGCCAATGTGTGCATTTCTTACTGTTGGGTCCACTTGCTGGCTGTGGCGGTCTGTACCGCTAATGGTAATTCGACATCCACTAACCGCTGCAGTGATTTGTCCATCATTATTTGGAGAGCAGGGATTTGTGTGCTCAGCTGTGGGGGGGGTGGGATGTGCAGCTTTTTCACCGACAAGGCCCTGGCGATGACTGGTGGGAACGAACATTTTGGTGGATTCTGTTTTTTGCATCTTTATATGGTGGGTTTCTGTTCATCACCAATGGCGGGATTCTGTTCACCCTCACCACGGCGGGAGATGGTGTTTACCGCCATGTTCATAATGACCCCCATAGTGTGCATGATTGTCTTCTGTATCTATATTTTAGCTTTAATGTTTGGCATGGCGCTGTGGTCAGATAATGCCAT
The DNA here is from genome assembly GCF_031143425.1 of Pleurodeles waltl. Classification (NCBI taxonomy): domain Eukaryota; kingdom Metazoa; phylum Chordata; class Amphibia; order Caudata; family Salamandridae; genus Pleurodeles; species Pleurodeles waltl. The sequence continues at coordinate 1,456,513,850 of NC_090444.1, forward strand.
TTTGCGAGACACCAAGGTTTACTGGCATATTTTCTTACACCTTTCTCCTAAAGAACAAATCCAGTACCATAATTAATCATTCTTTTATTAGACTTTGACATTATCCTCCACTTTATATAGTGTTTGTTTCACGTATTTTAATAACCTAACTATATTTTCAATTCTTAAGCTTCCCTTAGCCACAACACACCTTTTCTGTTTTTGTGGTTCATCTCTTTTCAGATGGTATTTGGGACTCCTCCTCTTGCTTTCTTGGTCTCTCACATATCTTTGCTTCTTTCTTTAGTGTAAATTCAACACATCTAGTTTCTCTTAAGTATAGCCCTATGAACTACTACATAGGGCTTTACATCCCTGTTTTTGTAAATATTTCTTATCTTTTGTCTACATATGTATATTGATCTTCGCACCCTTGAGAAAGTCTGGATGACAAAACACGTGTTGGCTGCTTTCTTGGACATCTCATGCGCTAGAAGTCATACATTTCAGGTATTCACAGTGGCGTATCTTAGACTCCAATTACTTGATAGTGTATATAGACTTCTAAGCATACCCTTTTGTGTGCCCTGGTGATCCTGTGAAGTAACTTATGTTGGCTGGCTCTCCAATCAACACAACGAACACCCTGAATGGTTGGATGTGCATACCAGTGTGGCACCTAATTGAAGATTCAATCCAAGCATTATTTTTCCAGCTACTATATGGACATTTAGGATGTGTGATCCTGTTAGCATAACCACCTCCCATCTATGTTAAGATATAACATTTCAGCAGATCACGCACCTGATCCTGAACACCCAATGGCCCCAGAGCCAAGCAGAACTCCACTACCATCTAAGCAATGCTACTACAGTGCACAGCAGTAGAAGCTCACCTCTTTGAAACCCACAGGCATCTGACTTTCCACTTTGCACGATTTTCTACAATGTTCAGCGGGGTCCATATGTACTGGGGATTGGCCACAGGGCTTGGCATCTAGCTCAACATACACCTAAAACCTGTTCACGGCTAACCCATCACTGCAAGTGGCTGATGGCTGGCCATCAATGGGCAACCAGCTCCCCCAGGTGTCTCCAGCCAGTTCCTGTGCCCAATCCGTGATGCATGTGGCCGACCCCACTAGTGGTCAAATTAGTGCTCTAGTTCTGTAGTTATAAACATCTATTTGTGCAGCATGAAGTAAAGCAGAAGGATGTCAGGAAGGAACTGCACTTGTAGCAACATGCCAAATCATGTTTTTTGAATGGAGGGGCCATCTTCATCTATTTGCGGGATAAGCTTCTTTGGAAATAGTGAGGTCTTTACAGCTCTATCTAGCTCAGGATGGTAGTGTAGGGCGAGAGTTCAAAATCTGTGGCAACTCATCCAAGAAGAATGTGCAACTAATGCAAGACATAAGGAATGTCAGATATAGGATGTAACTGGATTGAATGGTTCTTCCATGCTGTAGTTGCTGAATTTTAGTTACCAGGGGCCAGATGTATCAAAGGGTTTTACCCATTCTGTGTCTATGCGAAAATGCTTTAGTACATATGGCCCCAGAAGTGTTGTCCCATACCAATGGTGACTGAGTATAGTTTTTACATTAACAAGCACGTGGAGAGCTTAAAGGGTGGGTGTAATATGATCTTTTGGAAATGAAGACACTATCTGATGGCCTCATTGTTGGTGTCTAGAAACTTGTGAAGAACAAAATGTATAACAAAATTCATGCCAAATTGCATATTGTCTATATGGGAGGGAAACAAGGAAATCTTGGACTTTCACATCAATGTGAACCTATGACATGAAATGATGCAAACTAATCTTCTATAGTTGAAGACACATGATTTTGTGACTTTATTTTGCCTCCTTAAGGAACAAAGGGTAGGTTCTATTTTCACAACCAAGTTCATCTTGTCTCTAAGTGGGATTGTCAGTAGTCTAAACCCTTTGCATCAGGAGATAGTTAACTTGAGCTGAAAAGTTTCTTTGGTCAAGGCTTTGTTTCTTGAGGATTAGTTGGATGTGATGCGTCCTGAGATCCTTGGGATCTTTCCATAGGACTGGGAGTTATTATTGATGGTTCTGGCAGGCACTGCTGCTGAGGTGAAGGGTAGGAAGCTTTATGAAAATTGAAAAGTCAAGGGTGTGCTATAAAACTGTGTGATGTGATTTAAAGAGTTCACTTGGATGATAATAGCAAATGGGTAGAAGCAAATCTGCTGTGGGCTGCAGGAATGACACTTGAGTTGAAAAAAGTGTTACTTGTTCTTCATAGCATTTGGCTCAGAGGTAGCTGTTGAAGAGTTTGACTTTGAAGATAATATGGTTTACTAGGGTATGTTAAAACTGTTGTGAATTGATGATGTCAGTGAGAGTGCATGCTGGATAGTACAACCAGACTTACTTTTGTATATTTTCTTGATGGGTATGTTGGTTGGAAATATGAGTAATGCATTTAATGTTATTTTCCTTCATGCATTATGCATTGGCAAAGTAAGTGAAGCAGCTTGTTTTTTTTGTTGTGCCATGTTATGTCATTGTAACAGTCCCCACAGTATAGATACTCGGGAGAGGTATGTTTGGTTTTACGGTAAGTATTTTTATTGGTTATTGAAAAAAGGTACTATGGATATTTAGATGGTTTAAGTTCTGTTTCTCCTTTGGGTGGTGAGTTTCTCCCTTCTAATGGTATGTCCCTCTTCTTCTTCTCCTTTGGTACTGTGTGTGGTCGTCCTCGTAGTATCCCGCCGTCAACCATAAAGGGAAAAGGAACAAATATCTACTGTAAGTGGGATGACCACATGCATTCACGTCCTTTCTTAGTCTAACTACTGGGGAATGGGATACTGGAAGGGGGGGTGATTCTGTGTCCGTGAGGATTGGAAGGTAAGTGCTTATTATCTTATTCACTCGTGCGCGGTGGGGTTTTGTGGTTTCCACGTGCTCTTTAGGTGTCCCTTAGTTCCCTCCCTGTCCTCCCCTCACCCTTCCTCCCTCCCTTCCCCAGCTCTCTTCTGTTAAAGTGCCCCTCGTTTTGCCCACAAAGACCGTACCTTCCAGAGCCACGACCCTCCGGGGTCGTGGCTGGCTCTGGGGAGTTCCTCGCGTCGGTCTCCGGTATGGTTGCCGATCGGTCCAGGCTTCCCGTCTTCGAGACCGGATCTGCTCCTCCGAGGTCCGCTGTCTTCGTCCTGGGTTTCTTGGGGCTTTTCTTCTCTCTGGTAATTTTCTCTGTCTCTCTGCTTCTCCTCGCCGCCGCCGCCTAGCGTTCCTTCCTTCCCTCTCTCACGGGAATTCCGCCCCTTTTGGCCTCCTTCCTCCCCTCTTGGCCAATCCGAACTCTCCTCGTCATCGGAGGTTGCCCTGATAACCTCCCAATGCGTGCCTCGCTGTGAACGCGTTCCCATGGTGACGTGGGAACGCGGAAGTGATGTTCCGGCCTCCTCCGGCATGGGGGAGGCCTCTTGATCCGACACGGAGATCGGGGCCACCCGGTCACACACCCTTCCCCAAGAACTGTCCTGTTCCAGGACAGGAGACGACAGGGGAAACCGAGACAGATAATCCGCGGGGGCCTGCTGGGATCCCGGAACATGGCGAACCTGGAAGGAGAATGGCTGAAGTTCAAGGAACCATCTGAGTATCCTAGAATTCGAATCCTTATGTGCAGCTAGCCAAGTGAGGGGAGCGTGATCTGTGAATAGTATAAAAGGCCGACCCAGTAGATAGTATTGTAAACAGTCCACGGCCCACTTGATGGCCAGGCACTCTCTCTCGATGATGGGATAGCTACGTTCTCTCGGAAATAACTTTCTACTGATGTAGACAATGGGATGGTCCAGCCCCTCGCTATCCGGTTGAGTCAGAACCCCCCCAAGCCCAACATCCGAGGCGTCCGTATAAAGGTGGAAAGGTTTTGAGAAATCAGGACAGTGGAGGATGGGGACGGAGGTTAATGAGTCTCTCAACCGCTCAAAACTTGCGTTCTGTGATTCAGAAAAAGGTAAAAGCCGATTGGGATGGTGTTTCATGAGGAGATCCGTAAGAGGGGCTGCCCAGGTGGAGTAATGGGGAATGAACCGCCGATAATAGCCCACTAGCCCTAAAAATGAGCGCAACTCCTTTTTAGTGCGGGGAAGAGGTGCATGTAAAATGGCATCAACCTTCCGCGTTTGTGGTTGTAGGGTACCTTGTTTTATGTGATACCCTAGATAAGAGATGTCGGTTTTCCCTATAATACATTTCTTTGGATTGGCAGTTAAGCCGGCTGTCGTGAGAGTCTGGAATATGTGCTGTAGATGTACTAGATGGTCTTCCCAGGTCTCACTGAAAATAACAACATCATCTAGGTATGCAGCCGAGAATGTAGGATAGGGTTTTAAAATCCTATCCATGAGTCTTTGAAAGGTTGCTGGTGCTCCGTGAAGCCCAAATGGCAATACGGTGAATTGATACAACCCGGACTGGGTGGAAAATGCCGTTTTTTCTTTATCTTGGGTAGCTAGGGGAATCTGCCAATACCCTTTTGTTAGGTCAATTGTGGACATGTATTTTGCTTTCCCTAGTTTCTCAAGAACGTCATCTACCCTGGGAATGGGGTAGGTGTCGAACAGAGAATTTGAGTTAAGTTTGCGAAAATCTATGCAAAACCTGACAGTACCGTCAGGTTTGGGTACTAGGACTACCGGCGAACACCAGGGACTAGTGGATGGTTCTATTACTCCTAAGGATAACATTTTTTTGATTTCTTCCTCGATTATTTGTTTTCTGGCTTCGGGAATGCGATATGGTCTTACTCTAGTGATAGTATTGGGGTTGGTTCGGATGTTATGGTGTATCAGGAAAGTTTTGCCTGGTTTTTCTGAAAACAATCTTTGCCATTGTTTTAATACCTTATGTGCTTGCCGTTGTTTATCCTCAGTTAAGGTTTCGTCAATTGAGGGTAGATTATCTTTCGGGGCTGGTGTGGTAGGGCAGAATTCAATGTCTAGTGTCTTGTTGGTGCATAGAAACTGGCCCATTCCTACGTTATGGTTTGGTTGTTCGGGTGCCTCCCAATTTTTAAGTATGTTCACATGATATATTTGGGTTTTCTGTGGACGAGATGATATTTCAACCAGGTAGGTGACGGGGGAAACTGCCTTGACTATCCGATAGGGACCTTGCCATTTTGCCAGGAGTTTGTGTTCAGAGGTGGGTCTCATTAGTAAGACTTGATCCTCAGGTTGAAATACCCGTAATTTACTTCCCTTGTCATAGTGGGACTTTTGGGTTTGTTGTGCCTGTTCCATGTTTTCATGTACTTCAGTCCATAATCTGTGTAGGTGTGTTCTTAACTTTTGGGCATATTCTAGCAAAGGAGTCCCCCCTTCCTCCGCCTCTGCCTCCCAGGTTTCCACAGCCATGTCTAACAGGGACCTAGGTTGGCGTCCAAACACCAACTCAAACGGGCTATGACCGGTGGATGCTTGTTCATGGGTTCGTATTGCGTATAATACTAACAGCAACTTTTGATCCCAGTCTTTCCCGGTTTCATGGACAATCTTCCTGAGTAGCGTTTTAATAGTTCGGTTATACCGTTCGACCAGTCCATCCGTTTGAGGATGGTAAGCGGAGGTTCTTATCTGAGCAATACCTAACGTTTTGCAGATCTGTTTCATTAAGGTGGACATAAAAGGGGTACCCTGGTCTGTAAGAATCTCATGGGGAAACCCAAGACGAGCGAAAACATTGATCATAGCCTGTGCAGCTGTTTTGGTAGTCATGCTGGTGAGGGGAATAGCCTCGGGGTATCTGGTGGCGTAGTCCACAATAACTAGAATATAGGTGTGTCCCTTTGATGAAGGAACCAAGGGTCCGATTAAGTCCATTCCTATTCTTTTAAAAGGGACATCGATAATCGGAAGGGGCATAAGAGGTGCCTTCTTAGGCCTCCCAGGTTCGGTTAACTGACATCGTGGACATTGTGTGCAATATCTTCGTATGTGTGCATATATTCCCGGCCAATAAAAACGCCTGAGCAAATACTCTTCGGTTTTCTCTCTCCCGAAGTGTCCCCCCCCGGTTGATTATGAGCTAAGGTGAGAACATGTTCTCTATAGGCTGTAGGTACTAGAAGTTGGTGTTTACGTACTCCCGACCTGGTGGTAGTCACCCGATATAACAGGTTTTTCTGTACTAAAAAACTAGGGACCCACCTCCTCACTCTCTTCTGTTACCGCCGACCTCCAAGCATGGGTAAGGGAGGGGTCCTCTCTTTGTTGTTGGCAAAAGCTACTGGGAGCCTCATGTAGTTCTGCCACTATCTCTTCGATGGGCTTGGCACCTGATACCTTCCGGTATTGCTCTCTCTATTGTCGTTTTTCTCTTCTGGATAATTTTCTGCGGTCTACTGAACATTCAATGTTGCTATCTGAAAAAGGGGCCTCTATCCACCAGTCCTGGGATACCTTGTTATCTCTGACGTGGTCTAACAACTCTTGGAAGTGTATATAGTCCGTTCCAATGATACACTCCTCGATTAATTGTTGCATTATTCCCACCTGCCGGAAATCTCGATAGGGACCCCACCCGATCTGGAGTACCTTTAGGGGATATTGGGCCTTATCCCCGTGTATACAGCAGATAGACACCCATTTTTTCACTTCTGTGTCATCGTCGACCAGGTCTTTTCTAATTACCGATTGGCTAGAGCCTGAATCCACAAGGGCATACACATTCTTTTCATTAACTGTTATCATTGTCTTGAACTTCAGTGCCCCTCTTCCTGTACACAGTACCCTACGTCTTGTCATTCCTATTTCCATTGGTTCCCCAATTTCTTGTTTCTGGGGACACATACGTGCAATGTGTCCCCATTCACCACAATTATAGCATTGGGGTCCCGTTGCAGGTGGTGCTTCAGGAAATCTACGAGTGGCTAGCTGATCGTGTGGGTTTTTCGCAAAGGTCTTTGGATTCGATAGGACCGGTTTAAGGGTGGATCGAGTTGGGAGGTTCCTGATATCTGTAGAACGATGAAAAGCGCAGGCTAAATCGATAGCTGTCTCGGTATCTACTTTTGGGTGTTGCCTGATCCAGTGTTTTGTGGATGGTGGTAGTCCTTCAAGATATTGTTCTAATATAATAGTCGTGATAACCTCCTCTCGGCTACTCCCAATATGGCCTAGCCACTTCAGTGCTAAGTCTTTGACCCGAAAATAAAAGGTCCGGGGATCTTCGTTGGTGCCCCATTTAACTTTACGAAATCTAACCTGATAGTACTCGGTATCGTGTCCTACCCTTTCGAGTATGCTGGTTTTTATATCTCTATAAGGTGTGAGACCTCCTGGATTCGCGGCTTGGTATGCTGATTGCAGGAGACCGGTCAACAAGGGGGCGACATACTGTCCCCATTTATCTTCCGGCCACAGGGCAGAGGATGCCACTCTTTCAAAGTTTGTAAAGAAGGATTCTGGGTCCTCTCCCTCTTGATACTTCTGTAGCACCGAACTGGGAACATTTGGGTGCACTTTGCTAGCGGCAATAGTCTCCGTGAGCTTTTTCATCGCCGTTTCATGTACTAGCTGATTATTCGCAAGTATGGTTGCCTGACTCTTTAAAGCAGATTGTAGGGCTTCTCGATCCTCTTTGGCTTCTCGCTGTTGGGCTTCCCATACCAGTTGTAAGTGTCTTTGCCCTTCTGCTAATTGCTTGACCATGGTCTCTAATGACGGATTTTTACTCATTGTGTATACTGTTTGGACTGTTAAGGCAGGATACGTAATTCTATCTCACTTCTGACACCACTGTAACAGTCCCCACAGTATAGATACTCGGGAGAGGTATGTTTGGTTTTACGGTAAGTATTTTTATTGGTTATTGAAAAAAGGTACTATGGATATTTAGATGGTTTAAGTTCTGTTTCTCCTTTGGGTGGTGAGTTTCTCCCTTCTAATGGTATGTCCCTCTTCTTCTTCTCCTTTGGTACTGTGTGTGGTCGTCCTCGTAGGATCCCGCCGTCAACCATAAAGGGAAAAGGAACAAATATCTACTGTAAGTGGGATGACCACATGCATTCACGTCCTTTCTTAGTCTAACTACTGGGGAATGGGATACTGGAAGGGGGGGTGATTCTGTGTCCGTGAGGATTGGAAGGTAAGTGCTTATTATCTTATTCACTCGTGCGCGGTGGGGTTTTGTGGTTTCCACGTGCTCTTTAGGTGTCCCTTAGTTCCCTCCCTGTCCTCCCCTCACCCTTCCTCCCTCCCTTCCCCAGCTCTCTTCTGTTAAAGTGCCCCTCGTTTTGCCCACAAAGACCGTACCTTCCAGAGCCACGACCCTCCGGGGTCGTGGCTGGCTCTGGGGAGTTCCTCGCGTCGGTCTCCGGTATGGTTGCCGATCGGTCCAGGCTTCCCGTCTTCGAGACCGGATCTGCTCCTCCGAGGTCCGCTGTCTTCGTCCTGGGTTTCTTGGGGCTTTTCTTCTCTCTGGTAATTTTCTCTGTCTCTCTGCTTCTCCTCGCCGCCGCCGCCGCCTCGCGTTCCTTCCTTCCCTCTCTCACGGGAATTCTGCCCCTTTTGGCCTCCTTCCTCCCCTCTTGGCCAATCCGAACTCTCCTCGTCATCGGAGGTTGCCCCGGTAACCTCCCGATGCGTGCCTCGCTGTGAACGCGTTTCCATGGTGACGTGGGAACGCGGAAGTGATGTTCCGGCCTCCTCCGGCATGGGGGAGGCCTCTTGATCCGACACGGAGATCGGGGCCACCCGGTCACAGTCATGTTATGTTATGTTATGTTATGTTATGTTATGTTATGTTATGTTTTGCAGATTTGTAGAGTGCACTAAGACTCTAGTTGGTATCCTGGTGGTGAGCAGGCAGGAGTCTAGCTAATCCTATGGCCAAACCAATGACCTACTGGGACTTCTAAAAAAGCCAGGTTTTCAGCATCTTACAGAAGTAAAGAAGTGAGGAGGAGGCTCTTATCTGTAGTGGCAGGTCATTCCATGCTTTAGGAGTAATGTAGGGTAAAGCTCCACTGCCAGATCTCCTTTTCCATTTCAATAAGATGTGTTCAAGTAGGAGCCCAGAGAAGCTGAGGTGTCTGGAAGTTTTTTTTTAAAGCAGAGGTGGTTGTTGAGGTGTGCTTGGGCAGTGTTATATAGTGCGTTGATAGTGTGGATCAGAATTTTGAATATTTCTCATTTCTATATGGGGATGCAGTGGAGTTCCTTCAGGTGTAGTGAAATGCGAGTGCAGTGTTTCAGTTTGAGACTGATTCTGGACATTGAGCTCTGAATGGTCTGCAGTCTTCAGGTGCGTTTTTTGTTAATTCTGCATAGACGATGTTCCCATAGTTCATCTTGCGTGTAACAAGAGTCTGCGTGATAGTTTTCCATGTGCTGATTGGGAGCCATTTGGAAGGCTTCCTCAGCATCTTCAGGGACTGGAAGCATGAGGCGGTGATGGAACTGACTTGGTTGGGCATGTTGAGTTTTCTGTCAATGCTGATCACACAGTTTTTGGCATGGGTTGTGGGGGTCATCATCAGTCATAGTTCTGATGGGCACCAGGTGAAAGACCTGAATAGCTTGGTTAACCAAAGGGGGCATGTATGTCTTTAAGTTAATTTGTGCTTTACATAATTCTGTGCAATTTAGTTCCTACTTTCATGTGAAAATGCTGGACTGGCCTATAGAGCAATTTAAACAGCAGTAAGTAGGATGATGTCATAAGGTATGCCATCAATGATACGATGTCCTTAGAGATATCATCAGTGATGGCGCCAATTATGTCACTGTACATGTCATGAGGTATGTAATATGTAAGGTAATAAGCAAAGCATTCAAGGGCACAAGTTATTGTGAGTTCAGCAAAATATAAGTAGACAATTGCAGTACTTAAAAAAATCAGGCTGCAGGTAACACATTACCAGCACCTTACATCACAGGAGACAACAGGTTACCCTCCCTGTGGTACCACAGTACCCATGCCAGTAATGCACTACAGTGTTGTCATGGTCCCATGGAGTAGTGCTATTTCTAAAGGTCATGATTTCGGTCTTGTCAGTGTTCTGGTATAAAAGTGTTTTAAAAGACTGCCACCCCTCTGCTAGTTTTCATACCATTTAAATTTTGGAAAGCCTGGTGGTACAGCCTTGTACATTGAGGGTCTGTCTCTGTGTCTTCTACTGGAATTTTATGCTTAGACCATGGGCGTTCCTACAGTTATGGTCCTTGGATCCATTGTGGGGGAGATTGCAAGACAGGTGGTGGTTTCAGAAAGAGTAATTGGCTGCTAGCAAATAGGGGCGGGGGTAGCAATTGACTAGGAGTGGACAAGAAAACAGATTCACAATTGGCTACATGAGGCAAAGGAAGATTGAACTAGATTAGGGGGGTGTGACTACCCATCTCCAGGAACAATAAACAACCTTGTCAGGGGAAACCCTTAATGGCACCAAATTAACCTGAGCTCCACCCCGTGGTAGCAATGGTACAGAGCGGACAGGCTTAATTTAAAGCAAGGTGTAAAATATTTCTGCAGTACTGGGATAGTAATGAATTTGAAAAGCAGAGATTTAGGAATAACATGTTGGGTGTCTAGACATTATGCAGCATTAAAAGGACAAATGGGTGACATTGAGGAGTGACAGGAGAGAGCATAGATGTTTGGAACATATGTACAAGGGGATAGCATTAGTTGAGGAGATAAAATCAATTTGGGTAAGGGAATCAGGTTAGAGAAAGATATGGAAGGTTTGGTAAGCAGAATGAATTCTAGAAGAGTGGGTCAATGAACTGGATGTAAATTGATGGCAAGTGGGAGTTTGAGTTGGATAAGTCAGTGTAACATTGAACAGAAGGATTAGAGAGAAAAGCAATTCCAGCAGCTGCCACTGTATCAGGGACCCTCCTGCCTGCACCAAATGGCAGGGAGTTCCTCCCGACTACCAGCCTCCCCTCCTCACCAATGGGTGGCTGTTCCCCAGTGAGGAAGTGCTCTCAGCTTCTGGGCACCGCCAGGGGACCGAAAGACTGCAGACTTCTGGTCTGGGTCTGGAGGGGGCGGGGGTGGATGGTGACCCTACCTGCCCTGGGAAAAATATTAACAGGGGGCATAGGAACTTGCCACAAACCCCACTCTTGGAGCAGTAGGTGCTTGTTGCCCCCTGACTAGGTAATCAACGCATACCTCTTCAGTGATGGAGGTCCTGGGATCCTGGAAGGGGCTCGATCATGGGTGGGACTATAGACCCACGGCTAGATCTGGCTTGGACATACTGTGCCTCCCTTACCCTTCCAATATGCCACCGACCAATGGAATATATGCCTGCAGTGCTACCGGGGACAAGGAGGTCATACTAAAACCAGCTGCACTTATGGCTCATTACAAGTAAGACCCCCCCACAAGTGTGTGCCTTTCATCATCTCAACTACCTAAGGGTCCTGGGCCCCAGAGACTGCACCAGAGATGCTCCGACAGGGGCACAATGTCCTGAAGCTCCACCGGATCGGCCTTGTGGGGAGATCAGCACCAACCTTCACTATAAAATCAAACGCAGAGCTTGACCACGAGCAAAGACCTCAGACATAGTACATCCCTCCACATAAAGAGTGGGTAGGTGACAGATAGGATTTCGCTGTGGATGAGCTCCTTCGGCTTGGGGACACACATACAGATTTGGTGAATCTCCTTCTACTGTGTGCATCTTGCTTCAGGCACAGACTTATACTGGAGCCCCCGTTCTCACAGCTCATTGCCATCCTGGAAGTGCCTACGACTCTCCATCCTGACCCGAAGGCTACCACCCAGGAGAGAAAAGGAATTCTTGAAACAATCTCTTAGGACACCAACAAATGAAGCTCTACATTGGTCCATCCCCTCAAATGACATTGCCTGGGGGAAAGAGGGAGGGGGACTGCTTCTCATTGAAGAGATAAGATAAAGACTGAACACTGCCAGACCGACAAACCTGATCTCAGTGATTCCACTGTAGGGCCAGGTGAAGCATTCTGGGCTCCTGGTCTACTAGGGGCAATATGTTTACTGTTCCTATGTTGTTTTGTTACAGGGGAGGGTTACTCATGCCTTTATTTTGAACTCACAAGTAGAAGAACATTCACTGTAGTTGGTAACAATGCCTTGAGACTATACCTCTGATTTGGGAGGGGGCTTACGAGATGGGTATTCCACATTACTTATCGTCACTATGCCTCCCACTCTTGATAGATTACAAATGTTCTCTGTCAACACAAACGGGCTAAACAACCAGGTTAATCTGCTTGATCTGCAGCAGACGGGGTGGAGATATACTAACTCCAAGAATCTCAGTTAGTAGCTATCAATTGGCATTGCATCAGATCTCGATCATTCCCGCAACAGTTCTTTTCTTCTGGCCCCACTAAGAAAGCAGGAGTGGGGATGTTAATCGCCAGCAGATGTCAAGGGTCTATCAGGGCCAAGATAGCCAAGATCAGGAAGAGGCTCCTGGCTTACGAGGTATATGTGAGAGACCAGGAATATATACTGTGATCCCTATATGCCCCCAACATAGATCAATAGCTGAGGTAATTAATACCAGATGCAGGATGGTCAGGTAGGGGGAGACTTCAATTTAGTCTTCAATAATGAGTGAGACCATTCCGCACAATGGCAGAGGCGCACTAGGGATCTATCTAAAGAGACAACACAATGGCTGTCAGATTTGGTCCTTGGGGACCCGACCACTAGGACCTACACATTTTATTCATATGCACATAAAACTTAAGCAAGACTGGTCCACTTCCTCTGGAAAAAAGAGAAACAGGACATGATTAAGTTGGTGGACATAGAACCCCACTCTTTGTGAGACCACACACCACACACACTGGACCTGGCCTTACCCCATTGGTACCCTTCCCCTCACCCCTGGTACTTGCATAAAACACTCCTATATAAACCAAAAACCACTCACAACTTACTTGGTGACTAACAACACAGCAAACACAAATTTCCCTTTTATGGGTCAACTTAAAGTCAGTATACCAAGAGGTTCTACGCAGACTTATACTCAGCTTAATCCCTCCAGAGTGCGCTCCCACCCAATATCTCTGGGAGATCGCAACTTCCTGACTAACCCTAGACCAGGCAACTGGTCTAGACTGTCTGATTGGTGCAGAGGAAGTCATCTCAGCCATAGCACACTCAAACTTCATAAATCTCCGGGCCGGAATGGGTATCCGGATGAATTTTACAAAACCTTCTGCTAAATCTTGGCCCAATACTGACCAGACTATTTGACTAATTTACCAACCCTATAGCAGTCCCCACAGAGATGGTTGAAGCCTCCATTTTAGTTCTTCTGAAGCCAGGCAAGGAAAACGTCAATGTGGGTCATATAAAACCATTTCTCTCCTCAATATTGCCTATTAGCTTTCCACAAGCATTCTAGTGGCATGCCTGAATCTGCTTTTGCCAGACCTGATAGAAGCAGATCAGGCCGGGTTTATACTACAAAGGCATAGCATCAATAATACCAAAAGACTTCTCCACCTCATAGACAAAGCCCAGTGCTCCATAGGGCAAACCAAGATCCTATCAATAGATGCCACAAAACTATTCAAATGAGTACATTGGCCCTATCTGATGATGACCGTAGCCCACTTTGGCTTCAGTGAATGCTTCTGCTCCTGGATACTAAGCCGCTATAGTCACCCCAAGGCCACGGTGTGAGTTAATAGCCATACTTCCCCTGTGTTCTCCATACAACAGGACAGGGGTCCTCCCATGTCACCCTTATTGTTTCCATTGTACATGGAACCATTTGGTCAAAAGATAAGTGACAACCCAGATATCAGGGGAGTCCACTTCGGCATAGGAGAACATCTCATCAGCTTCCATGCGGATGATGTTCTTGTTGTTCTTGGCTGTCCCCTTGCCTCTCTCCCAGTCTTTTTTAGGGAAGTGAACAGCTTTTGTACAGTGGCTGGCTTCCTCATCAGCATCCATATATCACATACCCTCCCCCATAACGATCTCATGAGACCATGAGGAACAGATTTCACGCTCCTTCCCCACACAATGGGCTGAGAAGTTAATGACCTATCAAGACTTTCAACTGGGGGAATCGGTAGCTGCCACAGACCCTCTAAGCTATGGACAACTACAGCAACAAGTTACCAGGAACTTAGCGCAATGGTGTTCCTATCCCCTTTCTTGGTTGGGCAGGGTTTCCGCTGTGAGAATGACAATCCCTTCCATGTGTTCTGTTCCTTTATCAGACCCTCCCAGTAACTCCACTCTCAGGGACCATCTAGCCCCTGCAAAGGACCCTTTATAAATTTGTACAGGCTGATAAGTGCCCTCAAATGAGCAGGGACCTCAGTCACCGTAGACGGGCAGAGGGGTGCTTTGGCATACACAACCTCCAAACCTACTAACAGGCAGCTCAACTCAGATACATGATTGAATGGTCCCAGCCATAATCGGAGAAATGTTGGCTGTTTATAGAGCAAGCTATTGCAGATATACACCTTTGGAAGGTTGCCTTAAGGAGGCTGCAAAAACCCAAGGGCCTCTACTCTTCCCCAATTACAGGCTTGTTACTATGAGAGTGGGATGGTTTAGCTACACAGAGGGGCTGACCTCATTTCCTTCAACTCTCAAATCTATCATAGGTAACACAGACTTCTCACCTGGCATGGACCAAGTTGCATTTCACTCATGGCAAAAGGTAGGCTGCTGAGCAGTGGTTCACTTTTTAGATATAGAAGGCCACATCCCTTTCAATCGCTTGAGAAGATCTTACGACATATCCCAAATAGAATGCCTACACTATATGCAGATCCAACTCTGGCTTAGCTACCCCACTAACCGAGCGGCAGCAGGTGGCCCCTTGACGGCTTATGAGCAGTGGTTCATGACAAAACCTAACGATGAGTACCTCATTACTGATCTCTATGGTGTTCTTCTAACCTCCACACCAGCCCTCAAAACCCCTAATCAAACTGATGGGACAGGAAATTGGCAGGCAGCTCATTCCCAAGAAGTGGACAGAGATATATTACAGGGCACGTCACATGGCTAGCAACGTAGCGTGCATAGAAACTGCAACCATCATCATCATTATCTCAAATTGGTACCTAACAACTGCTAGAATCAAGAGGTGCAATCCCACACGTAGCCCTGACTGTTGGCGGCAATGTGGCCACCTTACTTCACATCCTTTCTGAATGTCTTAAAAAGGCTCCCTTCTGGGAAGGAGTACTGAATGATATAGATGACTGCCTACAGACACCCTTGCCTAGTTTCCCAGTGTATACAATCTTGAGCCTTCCAAACGCCTTCCTGTGTCCACTTAAAATCCAGAGGGGTTGGCACATTAGCATCGACCTTGAGGCGGCCCTATAGTCGATCCTGTACCATTGGGGGACGGACAGAATTCTGACCCACACATCATGGCTCCAGCGTCTTTGGCATGTTTTGAGGATGGAAAAGCTAACTTTAGGGGGTCACATCTTAAGGGGACGCCCACTGGGATCTGTGGAAACCCTACATTACACTCTTATCTAAATATTTCCGGGAACTGACTTGCCCTAAATACCTGATACTGTTTTGCGTTCTGTAGGACTGACCTTGGTTTCCACCAACACAGACTCCTGGGAAATGCCAATAGTCATAACTCACACTATATGCTTTTGTTTGAAGGCAGCACGAGTACAGGGGATAAGTTTGGGGGGTTTCACGAAGTATTCTTTTGTTTTTTATTGCTCTGCCTTTTTCTTGTCTCTGCTGTGCACTTCTCTAAAAGCTCCCCACCAGCCACAAGTTGTAGGAGGTGCATGTGTATCTTTCTAAAACAATTCAGAGAACTATAATTATTGACATGAATAAGGGGTCTTTTGACCAGTATATTCTATAGCGATTGTGGTAATATGACGATAATTCTCACTGGAGTCAAGGTTCCCCTTGTAGTATGGACTGCTTGAGGTGCATGTGACTGAGTCAGACATTGTGCTCAGGTGTGGGATTTAAATGTTGTTAAAATCAATATGCTGTGGCTGCTATTTTTTCTCGCGGTCATCCACTGGAGGCTGATTCTTATATGCACTATTATGTTTTCTTGTACGTATGTACCGAAATGTAGACAATGCAAAGGTTGGTGGTTAAAAAGTGGTCTGTCATTACTGTTGATGAATGTGCTTGGCACTGAGGAACATTGGCTCTTCTACATATTAAAGAGCAGATAAAGGATTTGTGTTGAGCCAAACAAAAACATGTTTCTGAATAGGTAATTGCACTGTAGGATGATGTGAAAGAATATCAACGCTAAAGTGAAAAAACAAGACATTAAAAATATGTATTTTTCCAGAAAGTTACACATTTTCTGGTTTCATCTTTTGAAAGAATGAGACCAATTCTCAGAGGGAATCATAAGTATGAACTGGATTACTAATGCCCTGAATAATAAATTCCTCTATAAAATGGCCCCAACATCTTTAATACAACCTTGTTCTGATGTTTTGTTGTTGCTAGCTTGGATCATTAATGAGCATTATTTTTGTCAAGGAAGAAAACCATTTTAATGCTTATCTATATTTCAAACGATCAGGTCAATTCAGAGAGGCATTTATGAATACATGAAGTAGTACTACTGGAGAACTAGTCCACATACTTATAATTGCCTTAGTGAATTAGTCCCTTATGCTCAGATTTACTAATACTTTTCATCACTCTCGTGGCATATCCCTAACACAAAATCCATTTTGGCATTTACTGAAAACTTCAAATTTGATTTGTGTTGCTTTGTGTGGTCTAGTAAATACAAAGTAAAGCAGTGCATAGAGTTGCCTTACCTTACCTTGCGTAGGGTAAGCATTACATTGATGGAGCATTGATGTTCCAGTGCATCCACCTGTGCATTTTGATACAAACTGAGATTTGCAAACACTTCTAAACCTAGGTTTGTACCAAAATGGTGTACCTACATAAGGGAGGTGTAACAAGGAGAAATATCATCATTTTCTCCTTGGTACTTCCTCTTTACATTTCTGCTGCACTATCTATCAAATGTAGAAAGATAAATATGCCTCTAAAGAGGGGTTGTTTGTGAAGAATGGTATCTCTGCACA
This sequence comes from Pleurodeles waltl, assembly GCF_031143425.1. Classification (NCBI taxonomy): domain Eukaryota; kingdom Metazoa; phylum Chordata; class Amphibia; order Caudata; family Salamandridae; genus Pleurodeles; species Pleurodeles waltl. Next base: position 1,456,530,925 of record NC_090444.1, read on the forward strand.
AAAATAAACCTGCCTGTATCACATACACCCATGCAGCATGGCACAAGTGTGCCTGCAATGACGCAGAGGCGGCACAAAAAAAGTATAAATATGGGCCTTTGTGTCTTAGGAAAGGTAAATACCACCTTCCCCATCAGATGCCTTAACCCCTTGGGTGCGAGTGTCGGCCACTGGCCGATGCCCGCACTACCTCCCTGGTGCAGGTCACGACCAGTGGCCGACAACAGGGAGGACGTTAATAAATCCTCGGGTGCGATTTTTTTTTTTTAAACCCCAGGAGACACAGAAGCTTTTCCGTGTCTCCCCCCGCCCCCCACCCGCCCCTTTGACGTCACTTTGTTGATTTCCTCATCGGAGCAGGAAGCGGCCTTGCTCCGATGGGGAACACGGCCCCAAGTGGCCTTCCCCACATTCGGGAAGGCCTTGTAAGAAAGGGGAGACTCTCCCCTTTCTTACGAGGCCTTCCTGAAAGGGTTTCCTGGCCCCCGATCGCAGCTAAGCTGCGATCGGGAGCCAGGAAACACCACTGGACACCAGGGATTTCACTTGGAGGGGTCGGCACCCCTCAGAAAACGGGAACCCGGGGGCATATATATATATATTTTTGAAAGGTAGGTGTCCCCTGGGGGGGGAAGCGCGATCGTGCCCCCCCAGGGGCTAAATTGTATTTAAAAAAAAAAAAAAAAGAAATGGACAGGGGTTCGCCCGTGGGCAGGGTGACCCCCTATTGGGGCAATATTTTTGTTGTTGTTGTTGTTGTAGGGTTTCCCTGGGGGCCATATATATATATAGATCTATATATATATATATATATATATAGATATATATATATATATATATATATATATATAGATATATCTATGTAGATAGATATTTATAGAGATAGATCTCTCTACAAGAGAAACGTCACGAGTGAAGGCGTTCGCTGTTTGAAGAGCGATTGAAGGATTTAATCATAGTGAGGTGTTCATTTGCTGTGGTAAGTGAACGAAGGTGGTTTCGCGGCTGTGAATGTACAATAATAATATTTATCGACATACCAGTGGAAAATTGGATGATCAGAAAAAGATTGCCACTAATCCGTTAATGTGAGGTATATACAATCTGGAGAAGCTAACTGTGTTAGTCTAAAGACGTAAGCAGTGAATGAAGGTGGGAATCTTTTCTGGAGAGGGCACACTCTTTACCACCTAATCATTAGTTACAATTGGTTTACTCTCGGCCGTATTATGAATGTTTGGGGGTGTTTTAAACATCCTTGATGTGAATCAGTCCCTAATTGCAGCAGATTACAGGAACAGAGTGGCCAATGCATCAGATTTGAAGTTGTATTGTCCACATCCAGAATAACAACAGAGATATAAGCGTTTATTTGTTTGGAGGAAATTATTCATTTTGTCTCAGCAAGTATGGCTTCCGGATTGGAAGCACGACGAAAGGAGAAATCGGATAAATTATTTTTTGCTCAGATGGAGGATGGATCCAATGCTCAGCTGGGTGGTTGTAATATGAAGGTAGAAGTGAAGTTGCAAACCCTATATGACAAAATGGAAAAACTGCACAGAAAGGAATTATCTAAATGGTGGGAGGTGGAATCATTACAAAGGTATATTGATGTAGGGCGTGTCCCCAGAGGTTTGAGAATTTATACTATACCAACGTATGAGGATCCCGACCCAGAAATGTTGGAGGAGTGGGCTGAAAATTCGAAACAGAGCTCACTCAACATGATGCGTATATTGATTAAGTATGCAATAAAGGATAGAAGTAAACTTCTGGAGGAGATGGAGAAAGTGAGACTAGAATTACTGTCATTGGTTACGCAAGAAATGTTTGATGAGTATATGAAGGGTTTAGAGAAGAAATTGTGCAAACTAGAGGAAGAGATCACTGGCAAGAAGCAAAGAAAATATATACGAGACTTTAAAGATTATCAGGCTGGTCGAATCTTAACCTTTCAACGAAAATATGACCATATGTATGAGAGTAGCACTGATGTTGAGGTAAGGAATACTGAACGAGTAAGTCAGCTAGTTGAGGAACAAGAAGAAAGTGACATTTCGGATGGGAACCTCTCGGATGTGCCTGACACGGTTTTGTCTGGGGCTTTGACATCAGACAAAGAAAAGGATAGATCGAATTTTTTAAAGCAATTCAGACTGTTGAATCAGGGAAGGTTGGAACAACACAAAGGAATTCATCCCCAGAGGGGCAGAGGACGAGGAGTCAGAGGAAGAGGAACAGACAAGCCAAGGAGAGGGGGCGCAGGAGAAGACGCAAGGCCCTTGGGAGTGGTAACTCGTGCACGCAAGTAAAAACTATGAATGTCGTTAATCTCTCCAGCAGAGTATTGTCTGCTGTTGAAGAGGATCTCCTTTCTCTTGGCTTATCCTTTTGCCCAACTGGTGGTTTCAACTATACTCAAACTAGGATTGACACCTTCAAATTCATCAGAAAATTGAAATTAAAAAAGTGGTACCACACTAAAGTTAAAAGTGATGAGAAAGTGGTGGTAAGAGATAATGAGAGTAAACTATGCATTTCGGATATTGATGTACTTCACACAGCAATGGATTTGTGTGAGGGGGTGGATGCTCATGAGGATCCTATTCTAAATTTGATGGGATTAGATATCGCCTTAGACAATACATGTCCTAGCAATTTTAAACCGAAATCGAACTTTCTTCCTGCCATCCATTGTGATGCTCTGGATGTTTTTGAAAGAGAAATGACTAAACAACTGAAAAAGTTGAAATATGGTGTATTGAATGTGAAAAATAGCAATCTATCGGGTGAGCAGTGGCAAGCTCTCCAAGAACTGAAAAAAGATCTCACTATTGTCATTAGACAATCTGACAAGGGGGGCAATGTGGTTATTCAGGATACCATTAAATATGTAGCAGAGGGAGTGAGACAGCTCAGTAATGTCCAATGTTATGAGGAAGTGAGCTGGGGTGATGTGAGATTAATGAATGAGAAATATCATGCCATGCTTATAGATTGGAAAGATCAGGGTATGATAGAATGGGACGAGTTCCTGTTTCTTAAGTGTGATCATCCGAAGATCCCAGTGCTATATCTCCTTCCGAAGATTCACAAAGATATGGTTAGTCCACCGGGGAGACCTATAGTTTCGGCTATGGATTCTCTTTTGGAAAATACATCGAAATATATCGATTATTTTCTACGCCCCTTTGTTGAGTCAATACCCTCCTATGTGAGAGACACTACACACTTTCTAAAAATCATTGAGGACATTCAATGGGATGATGACTTTTTATTAGTGACCCTAGATGTGACCAGCTTGTATACAAGTATAGATCATGACTTAGGGGTAAGAGCTATTAGACATTTTCTTAGAGCGAGATCTTTGTCTTTCCTTTTTCACTCAGAAATGTTATGTACTATGATTGAGTTCTGTCTCAAGAATAATTTATTTATTTTTGATGATCATCTGTACAAACAGTTGCAAGGGACAGCTATGGGCACCTGCTTCGCCCCCAGCTATGCCAATTTGTTCATGGGCTGGTGGGAGGAACAGGTGTCTGAAGTGATCACTCAATTTGATGTCAATGTGGTCCTATGGTGCCGTTTTATTGACGACATTTTTGTAATCTGGAAGGGTGATGAGAAAGGAGCTAGACAATTTGTACAAGACTTGAACAATAATGATTACAATTTGAGATTTACTGAACATTTGAATCCAAATTGTATTGAGTTCCTTGATGTGGAAGTCTATGTAAGAGATAACAGATTGGTGACCAAATTGTTTAGGAAAGTGACAGCTGGTAACAGCTTGCTTTGCGCCCATAGTGCACACCCGGGGACCCTGATACGCAGCATCCCATATGGGGAATTGCTGAGAGCCCGGAGGAACTGTAGTGAGACAGCAGATTTCCAACAGGAATGTGAGGTAATGTGTGAAAGATTTAGAAGTAGAGGCTATGGGGTGAAAGTTATTAATCAAGCTAGACGGAAAGTAGAGTCCTTGAAGAGAGATGATGTTTTGTATAGGACGAATGAGAGTCAGGTGAAGGACAATGACCCAATCAGATTCATTACGACATACAACAACCAGTCTTATAAAATACGGTCTATTCTTAGCAAAAGCTGGCACATTCTACAGACTGACTCCACTATAAACAATTGGATTGGTGACAATCCTCAAATAACCTTCAGGAGAAATAGATCTTTGAAAGACAATTTATGTCGCAATGATGTAACATTGAAGGGATATATGGAGAATACTAAAGTGGCAGGTTTTGCTTGTTGTATGAAATGCAAAGCTTGCAGAACTAGTAACAATTGTAGAACACTAAATGTTCCAGGGATGTCAGACAGTTTTACAATTAGGGGGAACTTTAATTGTAACACAACTTATTGTGTTTATTGTCTGATTTGTCCATGTGACAAATTGTACGTGGGGAGCACGATACATAGTGCTAAGAAAAGAGTTCTGGAACACAGACGAGCTATCAAGAATTATGATAAAAACTATCCGGTAGCGAGGCACTTCTTTAAGCAACATTTTGGTAATGAGAATTTATTGAAATTTGTGGTCATTGATCAAGTCAAGATCAACAAAAGGGGCGGTAATAGAGTAAGGACGTTACGTACTTTGGAGTCTAAATACATAATTGAGTTTGAGACATTGGAACCTGTAGGGCTGAATTCGAGTGAGGAACTGAGTATCCATCTAGAGTAATTAATATATTTTGAGGATATGTGGAGATTTGTAGTACAATGAGCATTTTTTACCACAATAGTATTTTGTAGTGTTGGTGTTATTTCAATGTATATTAAGATATGGAGAGGTGGATTTTGTGCTGAAATAAACTGAATTTTCATATTGGAGGTGTCCTGGTTCTCCTGATATTGGAAGGAGTGTCTAAGGTTATATATATATATATATATATATATATATACATATGTATGTATATAAATCACTTTTGTCAATACATGTGTGGTTTCCCTGGGGGCTGTGATCGGCCCCCAGGAAAACCAGACCCACACATAAAAGTGATCTATATATATATATATATATATATATACATATATATATTTGCCACCAGTTGTCTTGCAGTTGCAGCTTGCGTCTTCAAAGCAGTGCACATACTTCAACTGACGCATTTCAACGGTAGCTTTTAGGCAGTAATAAAAAAGTCAAGTAAGTATTGTGATTATGTTTCCGCTACAAAAGGATCAGACTTTTGTCTAGTGACAGTTGTAGTGCCATAAAGAATCGCAGTAGGTTTATACGCCTACTGCAAAGAGCAAATCTGTATTTTATGTAAATAGCTGAGTATATTAGTAAAGTCAGCCATATTACCTGCACTATAATACAAATGAAATGTATGTGCGGGGTGGAGGGCGGCTGAGGAGAGATCAAGGGCACTTTTGGTGGGTGGTAATGAGGGAATCCGAGGAGGAGGGAGTGGGAGCGCCAATAATGATTGTTGGACTGGGCGCAGGAGGTGCTAAAGACTGTGACGAATGGTATGTGACAAGGTGTTTTTTGAGTGTCTTGAAAGAACATGCTGATTGAGGGAAGAAGCGCAGGTAAGGTGGCCTCTACTGTTGCACGTATCTCACACACACCATCGATTTTTGTGACGGTCTACGTAGGCTAGTGTTTTAGAGCAACAGTTTAGCCAATAGCAGAGATGGCATCTTGATGGATGACTGCTGCCGTCACTCGGGTTATAGAGGACCGCTCTGACATAGGATCAGAGACTGAGACATCAGATACTGAGACAGCATCTGAGGGATAGGACAATAACGCAGACTCTGGGAGTGATTTTTCAGTCGGAGGAGTCCCATTCGATAACTCCTCTTCCAGTAAATTATGAGGGAGGTGATGAGGACAGTCCTGCTGTCCCTTCGCAAGCACAGTCTGTGCAACAGGGTCCACTGCCCAAATCGTATTGTGGAGACATCAAAATTATCTATCACAAAACAAACTGGTTTTGTAAGGCAGGCACCTGTGTTTTTGGTCCTGGGTTCGGCGGCCATATAGAGAAACATACTAAACCCAAACATTTCTGGAAACTAGACATTCGGTTGAGTCCACAGAGGTGTGACTTGTGTGGATTCCCCAAAGTTTTCTTACCCAGAATACCCTGCAAAGCTGACATGTTGAATAAAAACTCTATTTTTCTCGCATTTCTGTCACACAAACTACAGGAATATGCTGGGATCCACAAAATTCCTACCACCCAGTGATTCCTCACCTGTCCTGATAAAAACACTACCCCACTTGAGTGCCTAAACCTAGTGCCTGCGTCAGGAATGGATCACCCCAGGGTCAACAGCTGCCTCATGTAAGGACCAACATTGACCGTTGTGTGATCTATTGCTGTCGCGGGCACCAAGCCTACCCACACAAGTGAGGTACCATTTTTATCGGGAGACTTGGGGGAACGCTGGGTGGAAAGAAAATTAGTGGCTCCTCTCAGATTCCACAACTTTCTGTCACCGAAATTTGAGGAAAAAGTGTATTTTTAGCCACATTTTGAGGTTTACAAAGGATTCTGGGTAACAAAACCTGGTCAGAGCCCCACAAGTCACCCCATCTTGGATTCCCCTAGGTCTCTAGTTTTAAAAAATGCAAAGGTTTGCCAGGTTTCCCTAGGTCCCGGCTGAGCTAGAGGCCAAAATCTACAGGTAGGCACTCTGCAAAAAACAACTAATTTTTCTGTCAAAAAATGGGATGTGTCCACTTTGTGTTTTGGGGCATTTCCTGTCGCTGGCGCTAGGCCCACCCACACAAGTGAGGTATAAATTGTATCGGGAGACTTGGGGGAATGCTGGGTGGAAGGAAATTTGTGGCTCCTTTCAGATTCCAGAACTTTCTGTCACCGAAATGTGTGGAAAATGTGTTTTTTTCAGCCAAATTTTGAGGTTTGCAAAGGATTCTGGGTAACAGAACCTGGTCAGAGCCCCACAAGACAACCCATCTTGGACTCCCCTAGGTCTCTGGTTGTCAAAAAGGCACAGGTTTGGTAGGTTTCCCTAGGTGCCGGCTGAGCTTGAGGCCAAAATCTACAGGTAGGCATTCTGCAAAAAACAGCTCTGTTTTCTGTCAAAAAATGGGATGTGTCCACGTTGTGTTTTGGGCATTTCCTGTCGCGGGCACTAGGCCTACCCACACAAGTGAGGTATCAATTTTATCGGGAAACTCGGGGGAACGCTGGGTGGAAGGAAATTTGTGACTCCTCTCAGATTCCAGAACTTTCTGTCACCGAAATGGAGGAAAATGTTTTTTTGTAGCCAAATTTTGTGGTTTGCAAAGGATTCTGGGTAACAGAACCTGGTCAGAGCCCCACAAGTCACCCCATCTTGGATTCCCCTAGGTCTCTAGTTTTCAAAAATGCACAGGGTTGGTAGGTTTCCCTAGGTGCCGGCTCAGATAGTGGCCAAAATGTACAGGTAGGCACTTTGCAAAAAACACCTCTGTTTTCTGTCAAAAAATGGAATGTGTCCACGTTGTGCTTTGGGGCATTTCCTGTCGCGGGCGCTAGGCCTACCCACACAAGTGAGTTATCAATTTTATTAGGAGACATGGGGGAACGCTGGGCGGAAGGAAATGTGTGGCTCCCCCAGATTCCAGAGCTTCCTGTCACCGAAATGTGAGGAAGAAGTGTTTTTTTGCCAAGTTTTAAGGTTTGCAAAGGATTCAGGGTAACAGAACCTGGTGAGAGCCTCACAACTCACTCCATCTTGGATTCTCCTAGGTGTCTAGTTTTCAAAAATGCACAAGTTTGGTAGGTTTCCCTAGGTGCCGGTTGAGCTAGAGATCAAAATCCACTTTCCAAAAAACACTTCAGTTTTCAATGTAAAAATGTGATGTGTTCATGTTGCGTTTCCTGTCGCTGGCATTAGGCCTACCCACGCAAGTGAGGTACCATTTTTATTGGAAGACTTGGGGGAACACATAATAGCAGAACACGTGTTAATGCCCCTTGTCTTTTGCTACATTTTTTCCTTCCAAATGTAAAACAGTGTGTAAAAAAGATGTCTATTTGAGAAATGCCCTGTAATTCGCATGCTAGTATAAGCAAATAACCACTGCTTCTCTACACCTTATCTTATGCCCATTTTGGAAATACAAAGGTTTTCTTGATACCTATTTTTCACTCTTTATATTTCAGCAAATGAATTGCTGTATACCCGGTATGGAATGAAAACCCATTGCAAGGTGCACCTCATTTATTGGCTCTGGGTACCTAGGGATCTTTATGAACATACAAACCTTATATATCCTCGCAACCGGAAGAGTCCAGCACACGTAACGGTGTATTGCTTTAAAAAATCTGACATTGCAGGAAAAAGTTACAGAGTAAAACATGGAGAAAAATTGCTGTTTTTTTCAGCTCACTTTCAATATTTTTTTATTTCAGCTGTTATTTTCTGTAGGAAAACCTTGTAGGATCTACACAAATGACCCCTTGCTGAATTCAAAATGTTGTCTAGATTTCAGAAATGTTTAGCTTTCCGGGATCCAGCATTGGTTTCACACCCATTCCTGTCACTAACTGGAAGGAGTCTGAAAGCACCAAAAATAGTAAAAATGGGGTATGTCCTAGTAAAATGCCACAATTGTGTTGAAAAGTGTGGTTTTCTGATTCAAGTCTGCCCGTTCCTGAAAGGTGGGAAGATGGTGATTTTAGCATCAGAAACCCTTTGTTGATGCCATTTCCAGGGAAAAAACCACAAGCCTTCTTCGGCAGCCCTTTTTTCAATAAAAAAAAAAAAAAAAAAAGTCACTGTATTTTGGCTAATTTCTTGGTCTCCTCCAGGGGAAACCACAAACTCTGGGTACCATTACAATTCCTAGGATGTTGGAAAAAAAGGACGCAAATTTGGCGTGGATAGCTTATGTGGACAAAAAGATATGAAGGCCTAAGCGCGAACTACCCCAAATAGCCAAAAAAGGGCTCAGCACGGGGGGGTGGAAGGCCCAGCAGCTAAGAGGTTAATTACTGATTAGGAGTAAGCCTTAACACATGGAAATCTAGCTGGGCCTTTTTAGTAGCCTATTCACTGTCTGAGTCTAATTGTAGTATGGCATCCTGGCCATGTGAGTGGACATGTAGCAGTGTTTAGGTCATGGCCACCCATGTAATCAGTGCCTCCTCTGCCTTTGCATCAGTCCTAGTTCTCCTCAGTTGCACCTCCTCTGCAACCACCCACTCTAGGAGATCATTTCTCCAGGATGCATCCATCAGGGGATGAGGGCTGAGCAAATGTATGGCAATGCGTCTTTTAGCCACCACTAGACCAAGGATCGTATATCGTCTAGTGAGTTTATTTTTGGGTGTCTGGCAGGTGGCCCTACAAGCAATTTTTAATAGTTAGGGGAACGTCCCACCCCGTCACCAACTTAAGATGTACTAGGATTCTGGTCCAAACTCTGATATTTCTGGGCAGTACGAGATCATATGGACAAAGTTCGCCCCAGGGGCCCTACACAGAGGTTAGGACCCAGATCTAGAGGGGTAAAAGGGGTGGAGGCACTCCAAGGAAAGATATGTTATATAAATAACGTTATAATGGATTTATTTAAATCTAGCAGACATGACCATCTAACGGACCCCCTCATGTATTTTAGTCCAGTCCGGAGGAGAAATCTGTTCTACACTGTACTGTTGCCACACTTTTTCAACCTTTAGCTGCAGATGGTGCTGGTCTGCCCTAAGTGAGTGATATAAATGTGTAATGAATCGTCTTCCCCCCTGCCATATCTAAGAGTGTGACCATGGTGTGGGTGAGGTCTGGTGCATTGGGGAATGTAGGTCCTAATTGACATGCTGTGGCAGACATTTTGGCATAATGGAGAAATTGTCCCCTCCCAAATGAAAGTTTGTTTGTGCCTTCTGTAAGAATATAAAGCAGCCATCAGGATAAAGATCAGCTAGCACTATGCAACCCCCTCGTGCCATTTATCAGTTGTCATCACTTGGGCTATGCACCTGAACTGATAGATTATCCAGATATCTAAATCTGAGGCAAAGTGGGCTTGCCTCAGGACTGTTTTTACCATTCGTTCCCATACCTGACCCAGTGGGCATGTAATCGCTTGAAGAGATGGCTCTCCCAGTTCCACTCCCGATCTGGCCAGGAAATAGCCTGTTGAAGGTGAGCACCAAAGCAATACAACTCCAGATCTTGGACGTCTAAGCCACCCCTAGCCCACTCTCTCCTCAGGGTGGCTAAACTGACCTGGCATCTTTCACCCTGAATAGAAACTCCACCAAGAGCATCTCTAGAACACTACCCTTGGGATTTCAAAGTAGGAGCCCTGCATAATGTAGAGTCATCTGGGTAAGATGACCGTATTCATGAGAGCTGTTTTCCCCAACAGAGAAAGCCTAAGGGCCATATTTATACTTTTGACGAAAAACTGCGCCGACGCAGTTTTGTGTCACAAATATTACTGCCGGCTAATGCCATTTCTGTGCGCCGTGCGGGCGTAAAATTTATACTTTGACGCACGGCAGCGCAAATCACAGGTGTGAGTAATTTTTTTTACGCACACCGCAGCGTCACATTGTAAAGGAAAATGGCGTTAACGAGGTGGAAATGACTGTGAGCCGATTTATGACACCGCAAACCGGATATGCAGTGTTTTTTGACGCAATAGCATCAAAAATGACCGCAAACAAAGCCATTTCAGCAGAGGAGAGCCAAAATGGATCTCAGATGCCTGTACAGACCCCAGTAAGATGACAACAGACCAGGAACTAGCCAGGAGGACCCACACAAGACCCACGACAAGGAGAAGAAGAAAATAAAGTGTCGCTTCAGTGCAGAGGAGCAGGAAATTTTGATGAAAGAGGTGATGGAACACCAGGACCAACTGTTTGTCACCTCAAAGTTGCCAATCAGTAGGAGAGAGGCAATATGGCAACAAATTGTTGACAAGATTAATAGTGTGGCAGAAGTACGCAGAACAGTCATCGAGTGCAAGAAATACTGGCATGACTGCAAGCGCAGGACCAAGGAAAAGATGGCCAGGAACAGGAAGGCAGCACTGCAGACTGGAGATGGGAGTCCAGCACCACAGGAGGCCCTGGACCACATGGAGGAGATGGTCGCAGCCGTCATCCCTGAGGAGATCGTTACAGGGATTCAAGGACAGGACAGTGCAGACTACCAGGAGACAACCTACATGCAGGGTAAGTCGCATGGGGAACTAAAATGCACTAACGTTAACTGCAACTGGGGGGGGGAATACCTACTACACAATGCATGTAAGTCATCATATACATGGAGTGGCATGGGTAAAGGGGTACGGCACGGGGGAATGGCCCATTCAGAGAAAAGCTGGGGCACACCATAACACAACACCAACAACCTTTCCATGGGGGTATGCTGCCATGCCCACGATGTTGCAAAGGTAAAGCCACGCCAGGAGGGAAGGGCACAACGTGAAACTGGCATCCCGTCACACGTCAGCCACTATACCCCCTACATTAACTAGGGCCCAATTAACAACCTCTGGCCATACCGACAACTGGAATGTAACATTCACAACAGTAGCCACTACCACCTCCACTGTGTGTGCTGGTCAAGTAGCCAATGGCAGTAACGTCCCCATGGATCATACACACCTAAATCAGAGGGTTTAGTATGACAACGTTAACAATCCCCTGAAACAAGACAAATGTTCCAGTCCTGTCAAATGTGAATGCCCATAGTTGCCACAAACATCAGCCAATGTCATCAACATTAGGAGGTACACAGCACTAATGTCATAGCCATGCTGCATATGTCAGGGTCCACCCGTGCCTGGATCTCAATGCAACATCCCAATTGTCATACTGCTCAGACAACAGCATTGAGGGGGAGGACACATGTAACTGCTCACTGAAATACACCTGCACAGTCAGAGGAGGAAATAGGACACTGCTACGACAATCAGGGCAATCCAATGTAACAAACATTCCCCAAAATCAGCTGCACACATTACCAATGCTGACATCCATATCGTGCCATAACAATGCAATGCATAGTATACGCTACATTTCAACTACATATAGGTGGATGTGAAAGATCAGAGACTGGGGCAGGTCCAGATTGTTAAGTGAGCTGCTAGTGCCATCAGAGCACCCACAGCCAGTGAAAGGTCTCACCATGAGAATGGAAGTAGGGGGAGGGTTGAGTAGGACAAGAAGGTGGCAATTCACTATTTGGCCAAAACCAACACCTAGAGGATGTGATGCTGACAAGTCCACTAACTGACCACAAAACTTGTGACATGCAGGTGGGGCATAGGCCTGGGAGAATGCCCATCTGAAAGACTGGATCAATGAACAGGAACCAAGATCACAATGTGAATTCATCACAAGGCAGGCATGTCACATCACAAATGCCACAACACAGACACACTAATTGTACCCTATTTCATTGCAGAGGACGATGGATCTCCTGCGGATATGCCTGTCCAGGACTACCCTGATGACATGGATGACGAGTTGACAATCATCAGTCACCAGACCCTCCAAGATGTCCTTGGAACCCACCAGACCCCACCTTCAGTCACAAGGAGGAGCACAGAACAAGCAGCCATCACAGAGGATCCACCCACCACCCCAATTGTACAGCCTGCCAGCTACAATACAGCTGAGGACTCTAACGACACAGGCACCAGCTTTGAGAGAACTGTAGTGGGAGTACAGCGGGAGCTGGCCAAGGAGGTGCGGGTGGGGATGCAAAATATGGCAGCCAGCCTTGAGGGGATGCGTTTGTGCATGATGTCATCTGCAGATCAGGCAGCAGCCATGCAAGCGCTAACATCCATCCTGCAAGGACTACAACAAACTGTAAAGGAATTCACCACTGCAGTAAGGGAGTTGTCACAGCACCTCGCACCCCAAACCTTCTACTGCATGCACGAATGCAATCATGACCCCCTCAGGGCCGACCTGGCTGCCTACCATCGTGATGTGGCTGCTATTCTTAAGAACCAGCAGATTGAGGAAATTCGATTTTTAATACGATCATATCGACCCGCCATTTTGTGGCCCGCCGCCATTTTATGTTGCCTTCACTCAGGCAGCACAGCGAACGAAGTCCATTCTGCCTTTTCTGCTTATTCTGCAACATGGTGTTCAAAACAGCCTTCTGCCTCTATCTTTACAAGGCTGGTATTAAGGTCTGACCGAGTACACTAATCCCTGTCTGGTTTTCTAATCCTTGTTTCAACTATCTGTAGGCTCACACTATTCTCCGCCGATCTTATCTTATCGTCTGGCCTTCGCTGTCCTTTGCTAGTATTCTCTCATTTCACAACTGTCCTCCAAACGCACACAAACTTATCGCACCACATGCAACTTCGTTGTGGATCGGTTAATGAATTAGTTCAAGGGAGGGGTGACAAACACAGCTGGAGGGGAGGCAACCTTAAGTCACTTGATACTTTGTTTTCCAATTCCTTCTATTGGTGCTGTCTTGTTTTCCGACATTTCTATTGGCTCTGTTCTATCTTTACGTTATTCTTACTGGCTCCTTTCTATGTGTTCTGGCAGTGTATGTAGTTAATAAATGGTTTTTATACGGTATATAAGATTGTGCGCCACAAAGTAAAGTGGCAGTCTCCTGAGAACATACCTTGTGTACTTCTTGGACAACTGTACTAGCTGCAGCTAATAAAATCCGATCTTTTACGCCTGACAGAGTGTCCCGTGTCTCTGTTAGTTGAGGCAGGTGAATCCAAGGAGATTTCAGGCGTACCCTGCGCCGCCAGGCCCATAAGGTTCTGGTTCTTCAACTGGCGCCCAACGTGGGGTGGCTTCAGCGGTACCGGTTCTGCCTGAAGGTCGTGAGGAACCCCGCAAGAAAATTCTGGAGGAATCGCGAGCCACGTCAAGCGACCCCTGTATGTCGAAGTGGTCCGAAGGTCTTTTTCAGCGCGGTTACTCCTTCCTGACGGCTACTGACGACTGCTGCCCTGACTGCCGCCCTGCCTTGGCCCTTTCTTTGATGATGTATGGTAAAGCGAGACGATAGACGGGCCTCTGTTGGTGTAAGAAGACATCCTTAGTTAAGTATTTGGTGGGTCGCGCCCACAAATTTTGGTCTTTGTTTTGTCCTTAGGTTCTTAGATTTGGCCATTGCAGTGGCCAAAGCCGAGGGGTAAGTGCATTTGTGCTGTGTAAACTCAAAGTTTTACCCCCTTGATGTTTGTGAACAGCCAGTAAAAATCGTGAGATGTCTGGTCTGACTAAGTTTGGAAAACTTTGTTGCTTTGGTTGTAATAGGGACTCCCAGCTTGAGGACTCCTGTCCGATTCCTTCGGTTGGAACTCCCACATATGAGCTCTATTCTAAACATGGTGTTGGTCCTATTGCCTTTAATAAGACATGGACCCGATATACAAAGAAAGATGGTGTTTTAAAATGGCCAGAAAATGGTAGTTTCGAAACTGATGTGCTAGATAATTTAGAAGCAACGTTATTTAAAAGAAAAGCCCGGCCGGCAATGTTTGACTCTTTTCGCCTTTGGCGTAAGGAAGCCAAACAGAGAGAAATTAAACAAGCGAAACGAGATAGGAAAACACAGGGAATGGCGATTATACAGGCTGCTCAGCAATTCAAAGATGATGAAATAGATAATGCAATGGAAATTTCAGACAGACAGCATCGAATGGCAATAGATAAATGCTATCCGACGTTGCCTATCTCTTCCCTTGATAAGAGAAAAGATTTTGAGGAAGATTCCTTAATGTCCCACTTATTGAAATTGCCTCCGCCCTATGTACAAGGTGCTAATGCACCCCCGATGTTACAGCCTGTTTAGCCGCCAGTTGTGCTTCCGCCTGCTCCAGCTTTTCCACATTTGCCTCCTCAAGTATTGCCTATGCCAGCTTTGCCTTTAACTCCTTTGCCTTCTGCTCCTTTGGCAATTCCTAATGCTCCTTTAGTTAATTCACCTAATACCTTGTCCCCTATCCTTATGTCAAATTCTCCATCTATGCGTAAGCGATTTGCCGATACTGTCTCTGGTCTCTTATCACCTTTCTTTGAAGCTTTAAATGTGTCTCCAGCTTTTTCTCGAAGACAGTCTCGTAGTCAATTCCCAGACTCCGAAGAGCGAGAAAAATTGGACTCACTTGCTTGTAGATGGATCAAGAAGGGTCCCCAATATAGTACGTCTGATATTATGTCCACCTTTCTGCAATGGAATGCACCTACGCAGAGATATGTTTTTAAAGTTATGTGCGATACTCTCGCTAAAGAATGGGAGGATATGAATTTGGGTTCGGTCCCACAGGATCTGTTAGATGTTCAGGCTGACTTTGACAAAGGACTTATTGTGGGTCCTAAGGTTGAAAACGCTGTCAGAACACTTATTTCTTTCAGATCCCTATTGTTCTCACAGACTTTTCCTGATTCTGATCCTTCAGTTAGGACAGCACTGAAAAACTATCCCATGAGAGAGGTTTCTCCAATATGGAAGGAAGAAGTTGCAGCAGCAGGTGCTAATCCAGCTATTCCTGCGCATTTTCAGCGCATATGGATACATGTCCCCTGGAAAAGGTCTGAAGTTTTAGCACTTAAACAGTCACTACCAGATCCACGCAAAAATCCTGCTGGTTACTATAAAGAGTTGTCGCAAACAGTTGATGCATGTACTATGAATCTAGCAGATATTGACATGTTGATGGGAAATGTAGTTCCACAGACAATATGGGCTAAAATTCGTAGAGAGGATCACGCTCAAGAATTAGGCGGCGATTGGAACGCTATTATTGCCGCAGATAGAGGTCAAGTAGGTGGTGCAAAGCCCGACGCTTTGATCTCAGAACTCCCTGGTAGGATTACTACATTAATGAAAACAATGATGCCTGCTTTGAGAGTTAATTGGGATAAGCTAGCAGCATGTAAACAAAAGAAAGATGAAAGTGTTTCCGATTTCTTTACCCGATTCGAGGAGACATTCATTGATCACAGTGGTCAAGATATGGCTACAGAAGGGGGACAGCGATTATTTGTGGATAAGTTCGTATATAACTTGCTTCCTGAACTATCACACAAGCTAAAAGACTCCGAGAGTTCATGGGCAGTTTCTTCTTCCGCCCAGATATTGGCTACTGCACAATATTATGAAAATAGAGACAAAGAAGAAAGGGAAAAACAAGAGAAAAAGACGAAAGAATTAAAAACTAAAGTTCTCTTGCAACAGGCTTATCCTCCTCGTTATGTTCAGCCTCAGTTTCAACAGCCTCCGCAGTTTCAGAGGTTGTATCAAAAGCCTGAACCATTCATTCCAAGACCTTTGCTAGGTCCCAATCAATGTGCTTATTGTAGGGAGGAAGGTAATTTTAAGAACAATTGTCCGGCATTGTTGCAGCGTAATGGAGCAACATCTGCTTCACGAGGTCGTGGTGGTCTTCAGTCAGCAAATAGAGGTAGAGGTCGAGGTGTGTTAACCCAAGAGCAGCGTTCTTTTGTTCCTCCAAATTCCGGAAATTACTTTGACCAGCAAAATGTTAGGTCTACACAGTATTACAGTGAGGATCAGTATATTGAAGGAGGGAATGAAAGTCTTCATTTTGAATAGGACAGCCATGGACAAAGTAAGGGGGTTACGTCAATTCCAGTGGATCAGAATGGACCTTATGTTAATGTCACTACAATGGGTGTTTCAGAGCCATTTCTTTTAGATACTGGTGCCATGAGAAGCTCTATCATTCATTCTAAACTCCCTGGCGCACCTTTGTCTGGCTTAACGAATGTATCTGTAGGATTTTCTGGCGCCCCTGTTCGCAATCCAGTTTCTTGCCCTTTGCCTGTTTCAATAGGCCCTTATGATTTAGAAGCTCCGCTTCTTCTGACGAATGGTTGTGGTGAAAATCTGTTGGGTTTAGATCTATTAAAAAGAATGCATGCTACGATATATTGTTCACCTTCTGGTGTATACCTCACTCTAGGACAGAAAATGACTAGTCCAATGTACTTATCAAAAGATCAATTCCCACCTGAATTGCTTTCTCTTCCCGAAACGCTTTGGGCTACGGGTCCGAATGACGTTGGTTGTCTTGAGATCCCACCTTATGTTGTTACTCTTAAGCCCAATGCTGAAATGCCACGTATTCCGCAATACAGAATCTCTACTGAAGGTGAGAAAGCACTTCTGGAAATTGTCCATGATTTGATTCAGAAGGGTGTGGTTGAGGAAACGAGAGGAAATACATGTAACAGTCCTGTTCTTCCGGTTCTTAAACGCACTGATCCTTCTCAGCCTCCTGTTTATCGTTTTGTAATTGATCTTCGGGAGGTAAACAAGATTGTCGTACCGCAGTTTCCTGTAGTCCCAGATATCACTGCTCTGTTGACGATGATACCTTCTACAGCGACTTGGTTTTCAGTTGTTGATTTAAAGAATGCTTTCTTGAGTATTCCCATCGCCGAAGAGAGTAGAGATATTTTTGGTTTTTCCCTCGGAGGCCGAAGCTTCCGGTTTAAACGCGCACCTCAAGGTTATTGTGAAAGTCCCTCTGTTTACAGTCAAGCTCTAAAATGTCATCTTGATGCCTTTTCCTTACCGTCCGGTGCCGCTCTCATTCAGTACATGGATGACTTATTAGTTGCCGCTGATTCAGAGGAGATTTGCAAAAACGTGACCGTTGCACTGTTGCGTCATTTGTTTGATCTGAATCACAAGGTTTCTCCTTCTAAATTACAATATGTCTGTCGCGAGGTGACTTATTTGGGTCATCTCTTGTCAAAGGAGGGACGACGATTGACCCCCGAACGAATTCAGGCAATTGCACAAATGTCAGTGCCATCCACACAAAGAGAGGTACGTGCCTTTTTGGGCATTACTTCTTATTGTAGACAGTGGATTCCGAGTTTCTCTTTATTGGCTAAACCGCTGTTGGCGCTAACTTTAAAAGATACGCCTCAGCCTCTTCCGTGGACTGACGAATGTCAGAAGAGTTTTACTGATTTGCGTATTGCTTTGTGTTCTGCTCCTGTATTGGGTACTCCTGATTACAGTAAGCCCTTTACGCTCTATGTCCACGAAAGAGAGGGTTGTGCATTGTCAGTCTTAACGCAGCGTTTTGGAGATCAACAGCGACCATGCGCATATTTCTCAGCTACGTTAGATCCAGTAGCTAAAGCATTGCCTAGTTGTCTTAAGGCGACAGCGGCAGCAGCAATTTCTATTCGACAGTCTGCTGGAGTAGTACTAGATAATACTCTCATTGTTATGGTGCCACATGCAGTGGATACTTTACTAAATAGGACAAAAACGCAGCATCTTACGAGTGCTCGGTTGTCCGGATATGAGCTGACGCTTTTGGCTAGTCACATACACATCAAACGATGTAATACCCTGAATCCA
Organism: Pleurodeles waltl; assembly: GCF_031143425.1. Lineage (NCBI taxonomy): Eukaryota > Metazoa > Chordata > Amphibia > Caudata > Salamandridae > Pleurodeles > Pleurodeles waltl. The sequence continues at coordinate 1,456,549,276 of NC_090444.1, forward strand.
GCTACTTTGTTGCCTCTTCCAGAAGAGAGAGATGTCTCTGAACAGCATGATTGTTTTCTCCGTACTGAAGAAGAGACTAAGGGTAGAATTGACCTAAAAGACACGCCATTAGTGAATCCAGATGGAACACTATGGGTAGATGGTTCTTGTTTCAAGCTCCCGAATGGAGATACAGTTTCAGCCTACGCTATTACTACTTTGCATACGATTGTGGAGACAGCACGCATTAGACATAATTCAGCTCAGGCAGCTGAATTGATAGCCTTAACTAGAGCGTGTGTGTTATCCAAAGGAAAAAGAGTAAACGTGTACACTGATAGCCAATACGCTTTTGGTGTAGCGTTTAACTTTGGGCGCTTATGGAAGGAAAGAGGATTCTTTACTTCCCATGGTACTAAGATACAACATGGTCAATTAGTGACTGAACTTCTTGAGTCACTTACAATGCCTACTCAGATAGCGATCGTGAAGTGTAGTGCACACAAAAAGATTGTGGACGATGTTGGTCGAGGAAATGCATTTGCAGATGAGGTAGCGAAAAAGACAGCCAGAGACAACACAAGTCGAATGTATGTTGCAGGTCCCGCAAACTGCGTAAGAGAAAAGGGAATGTGTGAAGATACAGTAGAGAGTGTGAAATCAATTCAAGGAGAGGCTACGGAGAATGAGTTGAGAAAGTGGAAGGAAAGTACAGGAATGTTAGATGAGATGGGATGTTGGGTTGAATTATCAGAACATCAACGTTGGCTGTTACCAGATGCTTATGTACTACCTGTAGTTACTATGGCACATGGTCCAGCTCACCTAAGTGCAAAAGGAATATGTAAACTTCTGGCTCCAGTGTGGCAAAATGAGGGGATCCCAAAGTGTGCAAATAATGTAGTAAAACATTGTATTGTTTGCTTGATGTACAATCCGGGAAAGGGAACCCCAACTCCAGCAGGTCATTTTGCTCCTCCAACATATCCATTTGAGGTGTTGCAGATCGATTATATTCACATGGAACGATGCAACAACCTCAAATATGTTCTGGTGGTAGTATGTGCTTTTTCTAGATGGGTAGAAGCCTACCCTCTGAAGGACAATACTGCTTTATCAACTGCCAAAATACTTTTGAAAGAATTCTTCCCTAGGTTTGGTTTGCCGCGCATTGTCTGGAGTGACAATGGGAGCGAATTTGTGGGTCAAGTCATGCAAAAAGTTTGTGCAGGTCTTGGCATAAAACAGAAGTTCCACGCGGCGAATCACCCACAGTCGGCTGGTTTAGTAGAATGCTACAATGGAACCTTGAAGCTTAAAATTGCTAAGGTGCAAGCTAGCACAGGACTTAATTGGCCTGATGCTTTACCATTGGCTCTTCTGTCCACCAGAACAGCAGTACACTCTCGTTTGGGGCTTAGCCCTTACGAAGTGATATTTGGTCGCCCAGCTAATGTATGGGGAGTTCCTCGCCCTAAGAAATACTCAGACTTGCCATACCCGATGTTGATTGACTACTTGCATGACCTTACAACTAAATTGCGTGTTCTTCATCAACAGGTTCAGAGTGCTCTACCAGAGGCTTCCACAGACCCAGGTCATTCCATCCGACCAGGTGACTGGGTCTGCACGAAAAATTTCCAACGACAGAGAAATTTGGAGCCCAGATGGAGAGAGCCACGCCTGGTTCTTTTGACCACAAGAACAGCAGTTAAAGTCGAAGGAAAGAAAAACTGGGTGCATGCCGTGCACTGCAAGAAAGTGCCTTTGCCCTTGCCTTTCGATCAGTGGGTCCGTAGAGGCATCAGTGACTCTGAAAGTGAGAAAGTTCCGCAATTTGTACCATTCAGTGATGCGCGTCTAATTGGAACACTTTCTGAGAAAGAGGACGACGACATCCTTCAAGAAGCAATACCATCGCATCGTCGCTTGAACACGACAAATCCAGGAACATTGTTTCAAAACCAGACTGCCTCTGGACAGGAACGCTATAATTTGAGACCAAGACCAAAGAACTTGTAAATTTCTCTCCTATGTAGTACTCTATCCCGGTTGCAGGGTCACGGTAGGAGTCTTAGTTACGACCTGAGTAAGTGGCAATAGGCCTGCAGGACCTCACAGTGTCATAGGACGGTAGATAATCGTGACTACAGTGATTGAGGAAGATTGCCGTGAGCATCCACTTAGAAAGATGGAGGCTACATTAGATAAAAGAGAAAGTAAAAATGTAAAGAATAATTGTAAAGAAATATATAGTCGTTGTAGTATTGCTCTATGCGTCATTATATTGTCGTGTATTCTTTTGGCATCTGTAAACTGGATCATTATTACTCTGCAGCAAAAAGTTGTCTCTTCTCCTACCTCTACATCTTCTTCTACTATCTCTCCGCACCTATTTCACACTCTTCCCCAGCATGAACTCATCAGAAGAACTGAATACTTTAACAATTCCTTCGTCCAGTTGTTACATCAACATCAGTTAGTGATCAATACAACTGACTGTTGGGTGTGTGGACTCATACCACATACGGTAGAAAAAGGAATGCCATATTTAGTTCTTCCATTCTCCTATGAAGGTTCCGCTTGGGCTTATTTTGTCATTTTCAATAATGCATATCAAAGTAAAATTAAACAACCTCTCAGTTCACATAGTGTTGGTTCAGATTTCAGTCATAGTTTATTGATAAAGGGAATGGTAGCTATGGCTAAAATCATGGAAAAAAGTGAAGCTTCCATAGATGAAAGAAAAGCATATACCAATTGGAACATAACTAATTACATTTCCAGCCTCAATGATAAGGTTAAGCAAGGAAAATCTCCTCCGATACGGGTCATACCCCAACAAGGAAATTTCTGTCTGCAAATAAATGGTAGAACTCCAAACACCGGACAAAGAGAAAGTTTATGTTCCCATACATATGTTTATTCAGCCCTGAATTCACTGCCGTTAGTACCATCTCAAGGTACATACTTCGTTTGCCACGATAGGGCTTATACATGGTTGCCAGCTGATTTCTCTGGTACTTGTTATATAGCCTTTCTTCTTCCCCCTACATACACCGCTCCTGCGAACCATCATAAAAATAGATATGGCAGAGGGATTGTGGATTCGAAAGACACAGCAGGACAAGAGGGAGGAGATTTCCTCAAAGGATTTCTTCCCTTCTGGGGTCCAATGGCCAACAGCAGAAATATAAGGCAATTGGTTCGTGTCGTAGAAACCACCATAGACATCACTGTAGGAGCTTTAAGTAACATTACAGCTGAACTACAGGCTGATCGTCTTATGACCTTGCAGAACCGTGTTGCCTTAGACTTTGTTCTTGCGGACCGTGGTGGAGTATGCAAATTGATCGGATCAAGTTGCTGTATTTTCATACCTAATGACGCTCCGACAGTATACCAAGCTATCTCTAAGTTACACATAATCTCCGAGTCTATTCATCAGGACGAAGGAGATTGGTCCTTTTCAGAGTAGTTTTGGGAATTACTGTCCAAATGGGGTTGGAAGGTATTGACATTCTTTGGAGTAATTTTAGCTTTTATATTCTCTTGTTGTCTTTGTATGCACTGCGGTCCTGCCATCTGTAACCTATGTGCTACTGCATGTATTCCCAAACCCAAGTCACAAAGAGCAGAGAATATCAAAATGATGGTACAGCAACAGCTTGATGACCTCATGGCCATAGACATCGACTCAGATTAACATGAGTTTGTGTATCTTGCCTGAGTTCTGGCAAAAGGAGGGTCTGAGGAAATTCGATTTTTAATACGATCGTATCGACCCGCCATTTTGTGGCCCGCCGCCATTTTATGTTGCCTTCACTCAGGCAGCACAGCGAACGAAGTCCATTCTGCCTTTTCTGCTTATTCTGCAACATGGTGTTCAAAACAGCCTTCTGCCTCTATCTTTACAAGGCTGGTATTAAGGTCTGACCGAGTACACTAATCCCTGTCTGTTTTTCTAATCCTTGTTTCAACTATCTGTAGGCTCACACTATTCTCCGCCGATCTTATCTTATCGTCTGGCCTTCGCTGTCCTTTGCTAGTATTCTCTCATTTCACAACTGTCCTCCAAACGCACACAAACTTATCGCACCACATGCAACTTCGTTGTGGATCGGTTAATGAATTAGTTCAAGGGAGGGGTGACAAACACAGCTGGAGGGGAGGCAACCTTAAGTCACTTGATACTTTGTTTTCCAATTCCTTCTATTGGTGCTGTCTTGTTTTCCGACATTTCTATTGGCTCTGTTCTATCTTTACGTTATTCTTACTGGCTCCTTTCTATGTGTTCTGGGAGTGTATGTAGTTAATAAATGGTTTTTATACGGTATATAAGATTGTGCGCCACAAAGTAAAGTGGCAGTCTCCTGAGAACATACCTTGTGTACTTCTTGGACAACTGTACTAGCTGCAGCTAATAAAATCCGATCTTTTACGCCTGACAGAGTGTCCCGTGTCTCTGTTAGTTGAGGCAGGTGAATCCAAGGAGATTTCAGGTGTACCCTGCGCCGCCAGGCCCATAAGGTTCTGGTTCTTCAACATCCTCCTTGCAGCAGTACTGCCCTTAAGACCCCCACAGGTAACAGCTAGCGGGATGTCTGACTCCACGTCTACACATTCACAACCACCACCAACAAGGGCAGAGGAGGCAACACACACATCAGAAAATGAAGACCAGGAACAGATCACCTTCCCACGTAAAAGTACTCGGAAGAACTAGTCCTTGCCACATGACCACCTATTACCAAGGTCCAGCGATTCGTAACATGCCAGTCTTGCAACAACTGTACTCAAGCACTGTTCTGCAAACCACTGTCTATCTTGTCAGCCTGCCCTGTGATTGTCTCTCACTAACTCATTGGCAAATCCTGTCCCTCTGCACTGCCTGACACTTCACCCCAGCATGTCCAATAAAAAGTCCTTTTGCACTTGTGTAGGATCACAATAGAAGATGTCACTATAATGGACTCACAATCATGGACAATGTACATATAGCACTACAGCACTTTTCAATAAATAGCACTTACAAAACCTGTTTGTCTCTGTGTAATGTGACACATCAACCGTGCAGTAGATCACTGAATTTTGCCTCCTGTCAAATATCATAGCTTGTCAATACAACTGTTGTGAAATAATGTAGGCTGATAACTATGCACAGTGGCCTGGATTCTACCATACTCTGCCCTTCCTGAGGGTAATGTCTGAGGAAAAGATCAACTATACACCATAATGCTGTGTTGGACAGATCAACCCTTCCGCAAGGGAAAACTAAACCATAAAATGGTGCCTACAAAATGTTGCTTCAATGCAAAACTAACACATGTAACATTGCCCACAAATATAAGCAAACATTCACCAAACTGAATGAATGGAGGTGTATGAGTTTACATCCAAACAAGTAATCATGCTGAACAGTGTAACAAATGATCTATGTAAGTTATGTACACTATTCTACAAGAGAGCTTACTACCACTCACCTTATAAGGGTTTCCTTGGACATCAGACTGCAGTCAGACATAACGCAGTGTCCCCAATCATAAATCTGGAAGCACTGTTTGTGACATTGTAAACATACATTATGAAAAAAACACACTTTGGGATCCATAGTAACTGTGATTGGTGGTTGCAATGAATGGCCTAATCTTTGCAAGGTAGCTTTGGGGTAGCTGCCAATGTTACAACTCAGTTGGGAATTGTTAGCAGCATATGACACAAAATGTAATACAAAAGAAACACTGTACACTCATGCCAAGGCCCTGATCTACAAGCATGTCACACATACTGTAAAGGGTTACCTACATAGTTATTTAACAGTAAAAAAAAGTGTAAACTCAGGGAAAAGCCTTACCTACCCTAATCTACTCTAACTACTCATTACCCACAACTGTCCCTAACTAACCTAAGCTAAACTCACTTATCACATTTAACGAAACGTTCTAAACATCAACCCCCATCCCCCCTTATGAGACGGGACACATGGAGGACAACAGATACTAACCTAAACACATACTATCCTATACTAAACAAATATATATATATATATATATATATATATATATATATATATATAGTTTTTTTTTTAACACACAAGAACCCCAACATTGCCACCCACCCACCCACACACTTAAAAATAAACAGTAGAAATATTCAGGACCCCACACCCCAACCCACTAACACTAACTAAACTAACATCCTAAACTAACCTAACACTAAGACTAAGCCCCCTAAACCCACAAAGTATAAGAACCAGGAAAGAGGAGGGAGGGGAGGGAAATCATGTCCGTCTAATCTGCTACAGGTTGGCCCTCTGGAGGGTCCTCTTGATTGACCGCACCCGCCGGTTGACATGTTGCACCTCCTGCCGCAGTCGACTCATCTTCTGCAGGACACGGTCCAATTTACGCTGCATATGTCCAAAAGCAGCAGGGTCAATGGCTGCAGCTGGGGTGGTCTGGATGCCAGCCGAGGAAGTGTAGGCCTGTGTAGTGTCCATGTCTGTGGGCTGCCCTGCAGGTGGTGCTGTGCTTGGGCCTGGAGCACTTGCTGAGGATGTTCCTGCAACGGTCCCAGCTGCTGGTGGTGCCACCTGGGTGGAAGTGGTGGTGGTGCTGGTGGTGGTTGTGGTGAGCAAAGAAGGGTCGCCATGTGGAAATGCCCTCCAGGCTCCGGAGGTCTGTTTATGGTGATATCTGTGGGCCATTTTCCGGTACCCAGACTCGACTTGAACTATGTGTTGATACATCAATGCCCGCCGTTGAAACTCCCTGACCTGGATGGGTGTCATATTTGCAGCTGTGAAGACAAATAGAACATCTAACATTAGGTACTGCATTGTGTGAAATGGCACAATAAGTAAATCAGACAATCCATGTATTGTACTTGTAACAGCTCATATCATCATACAGATCATTGATTGTCCCTGAGGAAGTACATTGCAAGCCAGCCTACAAAGGTCCTATCACACATAGCACATCCAAACCCTACAAGATGAATAACAACTGGAATGATTTTGGCATATATGTTCTGCCAGTTGTCAGCTATCAGTGATGCTGCACATCCTCCACCACTGCCAGGGCTACAAATGTCATTGTACAGGATGGAAATCTATGGCCACATGATCTGCAAGTTGTAAATGGACTTGCTAGTATAGTACTCATTTGTAAAACATGAGTGTGTATACAAGTTTCAGACAAAAGATTCACTGATTTACATGTCTGTGTACCAAACTTGTATCATCAGTCCTTTGTACACTAGTCACAAACCTATGCCTGAGTTTGAGGGTGGGGGGTGGACTAACAACTAACAATTTCAAACAACAAGGACACCCAGGAAGCTTAGGAAAGCTGGACATGTGTTTGGCTCAACACACACACCACAGGTAAGGAGGATCTCCAAATAGGAGACAGCAAACCCTTGACCAATCCCAGCGCCACTCATGTTTGGAAATGCAGACCTTTGTCCACATCATTTACTACCAGTAAGCCATGACTTACAACAAACACAGAGATGCAAGAACACCCCTGGCCATGAGTTGCATGCACACCTAGGCCATTGCACTCAAGTGCCACATACTCGTAGCACTACATGTGGACCTACATGCTGCTAGGAAGTTCAACCTACAGTTTAATAAGTACATTAGTGAATTGGGAAGCAGAAGTCTGTGAATAAGCATTTGGCAGCCCCATTCTGGGAGAATTTGGGTCTGACTGGCTGACTAAATCACAAATTAGGTCCAGTGTGACTCTTTCTGATTCAAGTGTTTTCCACATGACTCATCCCTATTCACATTGCGGGGCCTACAGGTCTGACCTAGAATCACTAAATAAGACAATAGGATAAGGATTGTCCAACTCAAAGATGGTGATAAAATGATATTCCACCCACGGAACAAAACAAAAGATTGGCCAGCGCATCACACCTTGCTACATGTCCAACACACAGGAGTCTATCACCAGCAAACACAACAGACATATGAACACTTACTGGAGTTGTCTGATTCCTCGAATCGAGCCACCTCGCCAACAATGTAGGGTGCCAGTCTACCTGGAAGGGAGAAATGTGCTCAATGTCTGTGCACTGTACAACAATTCCAAAGACAAATACTATGGGGGTCATTCTAACCCTGGCGGTCGTCGACCGCCAGGGCTCAAATTACGGGGGCACCGCCAACAGGCTGGCGGTGCCCCGCAGGGCATTCTGACCGCGGCGGTTCGGCCGTGGTCAGAAGTGGAAAACCGGCGGTCTCCCGCCGGTTTTCCGCTGCCCTTCTGAATCCTCCATGGCGGCGCAGCTCGCTGCGCCGCCATGGGGATTCAGACACCCCATACCGCCATCCTGTTCCTGGCGGTTCGCCCGCCAGGAACTGGATGGTGGTATGGGGTGTCGTGGGGCCCCCATAAGAGGGCCCCACAATGAATTTCACTGTCTGCATTGCAGACAGTGAAATTCGCAACGGGTGCCACTGCACCCGTCGCACCTTCCCACTCCGCCGGCTCCATTCGGAGCCGGCGTCCTCGTGGGAAGGATGTTTTACACTGGGCTGGCGGGCGGCCTTTTGGCGGTCACCCGCCAGCCCAGTGTAAAACCCAGAATACCTGCAGCGGTCTAATGACCGCGGTGCGGTATTCTGGAGGGGGGAACTCTGGCGGGCGGCCTCCGCCGCCCGCCAGGGTGAGAATCACCCCCTATGTGTCAGATTACATAAGAAAGTAAAGCCTCTCAGACATGATGATACTACATCCGATATAGCACGGCTAACATGTACATACCATGGGTCTCCAGTGAGTGTTACACACATATCTGCACACATGCAGTGGCCCTAACTATCATGTGGTGGCAAACATGCTCCTTCATTAGTGAGCAGACATAATAATGGAGTGTATTCGTCTCATCATGTGTATCCAAGAGAGACATCCAAAGCCACTTTCTGTGAAGACTGCATTACCAGTTAACCAGCCATTGTGACCATGACAAATTTATGACACACAGGTACAATGTACAGAGGACCAGGGACAGTTGTTAGCCCTCATGTTGTTGCAGTGTCTTCATTTGATGTGGTCCTGTTATGATGAGTTGCACCAGCCATGGAGATATGAACCCATGTACATACCTTTGGCCAGCCATCCCTAAACGAAATGTGGCACTACAAACTCCAAATACCAGTCTAAGATGTTAGCTGAGCGCAGCTAGAACCTGTTCCCTATGTGTCCAAATCCAGATCAGACATGTGTCCGAAATGTAGGAGGGGCACAATAATCCCTAAGATTTTTGGATTTTCCGTGATCAGTTTCCTTACACACTCACCAGACACACATGAGACATATGTTCGGGACACATTGCTATCATCAATTGACGTGAAGGCTGCACTCAATTTCAGCCTCATGTAGTGTTTCAAAAGTCAGTCTAGCTGTTGCGTTAACAAATGTTGGTAATTATTTGAAAATTCCTATACCTCACAGGCAACTGTGGCCTATATCTATAAATAATTGGCCCCTGATTTGTGTTGCTGTTTAACACAAAAGTGGCACAAACTTACATAATGCAAAAGTATTCAGAAAGTTTGCGGAGCTCTTGCTTCCTAACAGCTAGCAATTGTGGTCCTTAAGAAAGTAGATATATGACCCTGTATGATAAAAGTAGCATTCCACACACTCAACAACATTGCCGGCAGATATTGTAAAAATCATCTGATGTCACTACAGAGCATTGAAACATGCACATTTACATGATTTATACTCACCAACAGGGCCACCAATCACAATCCCCAGGTGGTCCAGCGATCTTGCTCCCTGGAGATAAGGTCCGCTTAGCGGTGCTTCAGCTGGTAGTCGTTTTTGGAGTCCGATAAATCCGTTGCATATAATGCAACACCTTTGCCCATCTGAGCCTCCATGCCTCAGTGTGATACCCCTGTATCACCCGCCCACCTGCCTCAATCCTTAGGGGTAGGAAATGGCACACCAGCCATGTAAATCCACCCTGCTCCTCCTCATCCATCTTGCCAAGACAAGGCCTACCCAACATCTTAGCAGCAACAGAGAAATAGGAGATAAAGGGTAACAAAGGAGAATAGGTGGAAAGTATAACAGGAAATACTTAAACTAAAAAAATAACACAGCCCAACTCCACCCAAACTAGCACTACCCACAACAGACTCCCAACAAAACAAAGACAATACTTTACTACACAAATGTACACAAAAAACACTCAGACAGGATACAACAACAAGTTTTTATTCACAAAAAGACAATAAATAGACCACACAGGAGACAAAAGCACAATTTGACCCGACAAAACTCTCAACACAGCCACACAGTCAGGAAGTATCACAGACTGCAAAGTGAAAGTAAAAGTACTTCCACTGTACATAATCTGTAAACAGGATATCCTATTACATAATTTCCTGTCTAAAATGGCGGACGTTTTTATCATTACGCGTCAAAATATTTTGACGCATACAGTCTGAACGTCATTTTTTTCAACACACAGGAGTAGAATTGAGCCCGCATCCATATGTTTGGAAATTGTTTTACACTTAACCAATTTTCTGAGGTACAGTGTGGAAGGTACAACTCAGGGGCAATGGTTATTTCAGGGCATTATGCATCGTTTTTTTGCCATAAGTGTCATTTTTTGACGCATGTGCATCATTTTTTGACACGTATGTGGCAACATTTCAGGCATAAACTGGGTTTAGGTCATTTTACAATTTTAATGTGATATTACATTTGTGACAAAACTGAGAAAGGCTGATTACACCCACTTTGGTCATGACGGTGTATCGGCACATGTGAGACATCATACTACTGTGGACCATGATCCGCTACTTCATGTACAGGATTTTCACTCTTGACTGACGCACTAGATGGCCAAATGTGTGTCCTACATATCTGTATTGCACAAATTGGGCATGTTTGGCATCAGGAGAGGATAGCAAGGTGACGCACATAAGTACTATACCTCAATGCCTATGGCTCAATGTGTGTGCATTGGCTACTAATGTAGTTGTTGACCCACTGTGTGAGTATCACATGAATGCATTATTGCAAATATGCTTGTATGAATATGAAGTCAATTTGTCCAGCCCTCAGATGCAAGTCAGTGTGGGAATGAGAGAGGACATGTGTTAGTCATACATGTAGCAACATCTGTTGTGTGCACTTCCTAGTTTTTGGGTAACGTAAACACCACAAATGACAAAGCATGCACCGGATAGACAGCAGACACTTGTTCATGTCAATGGTCCAAAACATGCCCATCATATGTCCTGGAAATTTGGATTCTGCTTCCTAGGCACTTGTTGGTGAACCCACCGTGAGTCAGGAACATGTACAGACTAAGTGGGTACCATGTTATTGACACAGAAAGCCAAAGGTGAACCACAAATGTAATATCATGCCACAGTTGTGGTCATACGACTGAGCCACAACTCTCCTGTGGCAGTGGTGGACCAGCAGACGAAGCAGCATGTGGCCACATATTTCCAGTGATCAATTGCACAGATGTGTATGGTTCATGTGTGTGGTCCAATGTTGATCCTGTATATTTTTAGGGGTCTATGTTGTCACAGTTACGTCCAGGTCTCATCATGAGTCAGTGGCGGCTATTCCTGTATCTACTGAGTATCCTTCGGAGATCTATGGAAGTAAAGCCAATGAGGATATAAGAACTTACATGGGGATGGTCCCACCCTGTCACTGCAGACGTGTTATGAGACTGTCAACAGGGCAACCTTGGTGTGCTGAGTGAGATCATATCTCAGGAGTCTTGTTCCGACAGGTGTCATTGCAACATTTGTACACAGGTTGGCCTGTAAAGTTCCCACTGCATCTGGGAACATCATAGCCTCCGTGTTGATTATTCTTGCAGCTATTCAGCACGCACAGCCCATTAATATGTTGTGAGCAATGTGATTCAGCGTGTGAACTGTCAGGGTCCTAACATGTGTGGACTTTTCATGCACATTATCTGATGTTGCTGGTTCTGCTGGAGGCACCATACCCAATCCCTGCATACGGCCATGGTACACTGTCACACTTTGGTGCTCATGCATGCATGAGACCCAGACAAGGGATAGGCCATGATTTGGGTATTTGGATACAAGTTCCCAATTATCGTACGATAAATAAGCAGATTATGCTAAACAATGTATTTGAGTATGCATTGAAGACCTACCTGACAAAATACCCCAGGAGGAATGTGAGGGTTGGGAAAGCAAGTATGATACATATGTAGCCACAAGGAACCTTTACGGTAACGCACAGACAGGTGCCAGTCAGGCTGACAGGATGCAGGGTCAATCAGGATCCAGCAATTTCACAAGGTACATACTCAGTGGTCTGACTAAGACTGGTCGGAGGAAGAACAAGACAGTTGACATGGAAAACTGTGTTTGTCCTGTGTTTTGGAAGATGACACATAAACCCAAGAGCTGTGTTACACAGCTGATTTTTATGGCAATGCATAACAGTGTAATTGACAAAATGGCAGCTTCTATGCTGTTCCAAGCATCTGCAAGGGCAGTGCATGTTCAAATGGGTCGTCTGCATGGAGGTGCTCACAGGTGTGTGCTGCATCAGTTTCTCATAAGTCCTGTAGGTAAGATTCAAGTTCAAATGGCCAACTTTCACATGGGAAGCAAACTACAGGTAATAACAGGGCTTAGAGACTACAAACCAGTGCATAATTTAACCTGACGTCCATGCAGACAGATGTACAATGACTATGGCATACCATACTAAAGGGTGAAGCACACTGGATTACTATTGTTAATCTGTATGTGTGTAGAGAAGGTAATATCTGGGTACACATATTACCATTCCAGGGACCTCTTAAGATAGGTGGGGTGAGACCAGGAGCAAGTCAGGACTTAGGACATGGGCTGACATGTACATGGAATGTCATGTGTGCAATGCTTGTCTATATTCTGCTTGGATGGAATTCTAGTCACAGATAGTCTTTGCAAAGATAGGTGCTGTACAACTTACTGCTGACAAGGGTCTGGTCATACATTCCTGTTACCAATGCAATAGCACATCAACTGCCTCATCTATGAGGCTTTTTTTTCCCTTTTTGACTGATGGTGTCTTATTTGTGTGCCATATGCTGTGATGAACCATGTTGCCAACATGTATGTGTGAAACAGGTGTGGTCCTCTGCTATTGCCCTTCAAAGGTGAAATGTACAGGATATATGCCATATACAGCGTGTGTGAATGTGACTGTTGTATAATACGCATCACAATTGCTTTGGAAATTTCTGTGTCCTGATCGGTATGTCAGCAATGCTCCATGAGGCTACACTCTTATTCTGATAGTTAGAGATAAAGGTGAGCAAAAATGATTACCCAGACCATGATATGGTGATTATTATAGGTGTTTATTTACATATGTTGATACAGTGGTGATGGTGAGTTGTTTCAAAAGAAATTGTTCACAATATCTTGGCGCCCTCGCAATCCAGCAGCTGTGTTTTGTTGGTGCCCCTCATGTTGCAGGCCAGCATCCTCCTCTTCCTCCTCTTCAGGCATTTGTGGCTCTGGTTCTAATAGGGGAATGTTCCTTTGTACACAAATGTTTTGCAGGATGGCACATGTTAAAATGATCTTGCAGGCTTTGCAGACCATTTCTGGTGAGTATAGGAGGCTGCCACCAATGATGTCGAGGCACCTGAATCTCGACTTGAGGATGCCAAAGGTCCTCTTGACTATGGTGCGTGTCCTCCTATGTGCCTCATTGTAGGCACGCTCTGCAGCAATGCTTGGGTTGCCAAAATGGTGTCAAAATCCATGGCTGGATCCCATACCCCTGATCAGCTGAAAGAGAAAATGATTGAGATCATGTTGATGAAGCTTGCCCCATTAATATCAGCTTGCATGGCAGTAGTTGTCTTGTGTTGTCTGTGACTCTTTGGTGTTATTGTGTTGATTCCTAGGCTTCTAGGATGTACCATCTGCATTGGGTTGTTTCCTTGGCTGAACGAGTGTTTGCCTGCTGACCGGTTGTCAGCAGTATGTTTTGGGATTTGCAATACAGTGTGTACTCCCTAGCATTGTGACTTGTGATACAGGTGTTCCTGTGTCTTCACTGGGGGTGCGATGATAGTTCCATACACAAATTCAGTTTGACAGTGGTGGTAACACGTTAGCATGTATGTACCCTGGACATCTCATACTTTTAGACATATACAATGGATTAATTTAAACATCAGTGAGACGCTTACATTTTGCAAGGTGACAATTAGCCAAACCTCTCCATATGTTGTGATCATTGACGTCTTAACATTTGACTGTATGCTAATTTCAGATGTGTGACAGGTTCACTGCAGACCTATCAAACATGTCTTGTAGTGTCACGACCTCAGTGTGTTCCTGTTCACAAGTTGCTGTTGTGGTGTATGTATTGTTTGTCCTAGAGGGTTGCTGAGTACTGTGTATATAAGTAGGTTTCTGTACTTACAAACAAGTAGTCCATTGCCATATCGTCCGTCCTGGAAGAGTTGATTGATGGTCCAGTGACGGAAGATGAATGAGTCATGTACACTCCCAGGATACTTTGCCACGATGTTGGTGATCAATCCTTGGTAATCGACAATGGCCTGCACATTGATGGAGTCTGTGTGCTTCCTGTTGCGGTATAGATGTTCAGTTGCAGCAGGTGGCACAAGGCGTACATTTGTGCAGTCAATGGCACCAAGGACCGGTGGGAATCCATTAATGAGGTAAAACCCCTGTTTTGTCTCCTGCTGCTTCTGCTGTGTGTTTGGGAAGCAGATGTGGCGGGGTGTGAGTCTGATGATGGTATCCAGTACCTTGGGCAGGAAGGCAGAGAATGATGGCTGTGAGATCCCAGCAACCAGGGTGGCAGTGGTTTGAAAGGAGCCACTTGCCAACATGTGTAGAACAGCTAGCAGCTTGGTTTCTGTTGGGATGGTGCGGGGTGTCAGCAAGCTGGGTGCCAACTGTGGCTCAATGTTGAGAGCAGCTACTGAATGACTTGCCTGTTCAACCTGTACCTTTGGAGGATGTCATGTTGCCTGAGGCCATGAAGGGTTGACCTGGTGTGGAATATCCTCTCCTGCCTTCTGTGTTGCCTTTGGGGTCCCTGCTGGTGTTGTGGAAGATGCTGTTGTTGTTGCTGTGCTCTGAGTCTGCGTGCACGCTGGATGAGAAGCCCCTCCATGTCTTCCTTTTGCTGCTCTGCTGTTGCTTCTGTGTGTTCTGATTAAATACAGGTGTCTTTGCCCCATTTTAATGCCTGCCCTGACCCAGGCGTTAATTTTTGACTCAAATCGGCCTGTGCGTAATTTTCCGCCTCCGCCTCCCAGCCGTGCAGGATTTTTGCCTGGTAGCATAAATACGACGCACGGGCGTTTAAGTCATTTTTTTTACGGGAACGCCTACCCTGCATATCATTAACACAAGGCGGTTTCCCTCATCCAGAAAATGACGCACACGGCAGTATTATGACATCCGCGGGCTCAGGCGTCAAAGTTTAAATATGGGGCAAGGTTTGCGCTGAATGTGCGTCAAAATTTTGGACGGACATTCGGCGCAGACGGAGCATAAATATGCCCCTAAGGGTGTTCACGCAGTGATTGGGCAATCACATTCCAGACACGACTCCCGCCATATTATCGGCATAGAACACATCTTGGTCCTGCATTATATACAGGCCTAACTATTTGACCTTCTCTAACGTTCATGGAAGTTCAGCTTTGGTGAGAGTTTTGAGGGGTTCATGTGTCAGTAGTCTAAGTGGGAACAAGGTGGACTTCTTCGTATTGACCCATAGGCCAGACACCTCCCCAAATTTGTCCATGACATATATCATTATTGGGACCGATATATGTATATATCTATGGTTTTCACTGCATCATCTGTGTAGAGGGAGACTATGGTCCTCATTACGACCCTGGCAGACGGCGGTAAAATGGAGAAACGTACTGCCAACAGGTTGGTTGTACTTTTCTACATATTATGACAATGGCGGAATGTACAACACCGACTGCCACGGCAATAACAACTGCCGGGCTAGCCAGGCGGTCGTCACTAGCCCACCCACAGGATTACGACTCCGCCTTGCCATGGTTTTCATGGTTTCCTTACCGGCATCAAAACCATGGCGGTAGGCACTATCAGTGACAGGGAACTCCTTCCCTGTCACTGATAGGCGTCATCCCTGCCCCCTCCCCCTCCCCAGGTTTCTCCCACCCCACCCCACCTCCCTCTCCAGACCCCCACGACATACACGCACGGTCACTCACTAACAAACACACGCATTCACACACTCATACCCACATTCATCCATGCATGCATACATCCATTTACACACACTTCCACACACACTGACACATATACATGTACACACGCATGCACACAACACAACATAGACACACTCACACATCCATATATGCACACACATACAACACGCATCACACACCCACATACACGGACGCACAGACACCCCCACACTCACACAAAAAAAAAAACACCCCGCTCCCCTGTCAGAGCACCTAAATTACCTGATGTCAGGGGGTCCTCTGGCAGGAGACGGGACAGGGCACTGCTGCCAGCAGCAGCATCCACCAGCAGAACACCGCCAGGCAGTATCATGGGTGATGATACAGTCTGCGGCGGTCTACTGGCGTGGCGCTGCTGCTGGCAGCAGTGCCACCTCACCGCCATCCGCCGGCATAGCCACAGCTGTATTTCCACCATTCTTCTGGAAGAGATTCGGCTGCAGTCATAATACAGCTGTGGGCTGATGGCTGACAACTGGTAACCGCGGCAACTGACTTTTGGCGGCCGTCACCGGGGCAGTAGGCGATATATACGGCCAATGTTATAATGAGGGCCTATATGTTCCTTAAGACCCACGTGAACTCCCCATCCCTGTAGAACTTGGCCGAATCTACACACCAGGGGTTCCATTGCAATTGTAAATAATAAAGGCGATAGGGGACACCCTTGCCTGGTGCCTCTTTTTTAATACGATTTAGTTTGAAACATAGTG
The DNA here is from genome assembly GCF_031143425.1 of Pleurodeles waltl. NCBI lineage: Eukaryota > Metazoa > Chordata > Amphibia > Caudata > Salamandridae > Pleurodeles > Pleurodeles waltl. The sequence continues at coordinate 1,456,566,273 of NC_090444.1, forward strand.
GCCAGTACAGACCCTACCTCTCGGCTGAGTATACAGTAGTTTGATCCACTGAATGAATTGATGGCCCAATTGCATTTTTTCCAACACATACCAGGCATAATCCCAGCTGATGGAGTCAAAGGCCTGTTCAATGTCTAAAAAGAATGAGCATATTTGTCATGCTGGAGCTACAGATCAAGAAGCACATGTGCAAAGGGGCATATTACAGAGGGTGTTTCTAAGTGGGAAAAACCCCAACCGGTCGTTGTGTATAAGGGTTGGGAGGTGTGGAAGCAGACTTGCTGCCAGGATACTGCTTAGAATCTTAATGTCGATATTTAGAAATGATATGGGTCGGTAGGAACTGCTGTCCAACCGATCCTTGCCAGGTTTAGGCATTACTGTAATTAGTGCCTCCGTCATAGGCTAGAGGAGACGTCTAGCTTCATACGCCTCCTCAAATACTTCCACTAGTCACTCCACCAAGACTTCCACGAATGCTTTATAAGACTCTGGTGTGAGGCCATCACTCCCAGGGGCTTTGGCCAACCTTAGGGCTCTGATAGCCTCTAAGATTTCTGGTTTACTGACCGGGCCCCCTAGATGCCTGCAGTCCACCGCTGTGACAGTTTTCAGAGGCAGGGAATGCAAGTATGCTTGTCTGGATGCCTAACCGGAGTCAGAATATGGTTGAGTATATCCCTAATAGTTGTTCCAGAAAGACACTGTTAATGGCCTATTGGGTATACATTTCTCGACCCCTTCGGTCTCATAAGGACAGCATTGTTTTGGGGGCTTTTTTTGCTTGGATTAGATGGGCCAGCATCCTCCCTGCCTTATTTTCCTAGAGGTACCACCTTGTATGAGCGGCTGTTTTATTAGGTTTATCTAGTTGGAGATAAAATTCATTCAATTTACGTTTCAGTTTCTCAAGGTCCCTTTCTCGATTAGATTATTCCCTTTCAAGCACTCGACACGCGCCCATCGAGCTAGCCATGCAAACCCCATGGAGAACCACCTTCATAGCATCCCACTAAATTGCTTGACTTTCAGTAGTGTGCCTACGGTCATAAAAATATTGAGTTAATGTCTCTTAGACTGTAGTTCGGGAGGCGTGATTTGTTGGGGATTCAGGTTGTAATCGCCATAAGGGCACCCTTGAGTGTTTTCTTTTTAGCGTATAAATAGCAAGTGCGAGTGGTCAGAGAAGTACCTTGCAAGACAATGCACGTGCGTTATATAATGGCAGGATGTCGCAGTGATAAATAAATAATATATGCGACTGTACATCATTATTGGTGGGGAATAGCATGAGTAGGCTCTTGTGTGCGGGTGGTGTTGGCACCACACATCTATCAATCCAATCATGTGTATGGCCTGCTGAAGTGAGGCAGTCAGATGAGGTATAGTATTAGTTTTAGGGGGTGATCTGTCCATATTGCCATTGAACACGCAAGTAAAATCTCCCTCCATAATTAATTCAGTCGAGGACGGAATCTGGGCTGTCCCAAACAGTGAGCCCAAAAATTCTCCATCATCTATATTTGGCTCATAGAAATTAACAATGCATGTATGATGAGCATCTAACAAACATTACAGTATGACATATGGTCTCCCCTCATCTAATAGCAATGTGTATAGTTCAAAGGGGATTCCTGGTGCGACCCAGATGAGCACTCCCCTCGTGCATCCTGAATGTGATGTGGCAAAAATCTGTTCTCACCATCTTCTCTGCAAGTATGTAAGACAGTCTCCCCAGAGCTGTGTCTCTTGTAAGAGAGCTATAGCCCCCCTGTAGAGCCTCACAAAGACATAGATCCTTCTTTTCTTAGTGGGGTTATTAATACCTTGCACATTCCTTGCCAAGATTTTATAGCTAGTACCTAATCCTGCCATGTGTAGTTAGGTAGCATTGTGGCCTCCCCCTCTGTGTGGGGTACACAGGGAGGAGGAGAGGATGTACATTTCTCCAATGGATAGTCTCTCTCCAATGGACGCCATGCTGTATTATGCCCAGTTTGGTAGTAACAACAGGAACCACCCTGCATCTGTTAAGAAAGAGCAGTATAAACCCTTAACAACCTTGGGGATGAAAACTCCCTTCCAGTACCACAATTCCCCCACCTACAGGCAGTCGTCGCAGAGCTTTCCCGGTATACCAATTACCAAGAGGATCAGAAACCCTGCCCCAAGTAGCCCTCCTGTAAACTTGAACTATAACTATGCAATAGAAAGTATGTTTTTTGAAAATCTGTCCAGGACCACTCGTGTCCCTTCGTTACAAGACCAACCTGAACCCATCCTGAATATTTTGTATGTTGCTCCCCTGCTGCCCTCATATTTATACCATACAGGAATCTCTGAAAAGGTAATTATGTATAGCAAACAATGCAGCCCCCATAGCAGGAGTCAGATAAATGTAAGTCACTTCCACCCCCCTAGTAGTTATTCAGACAAACGATCAGTGTCTTGAGGGTCTGAAAGGTGAGTCACTGGGAGGAAGAGGTACAGGGTCATTTCAATATCAATCTCAGTACAGAGTGTTCCGCCCTCTGTTGCCAGTAATCTGTTCACCTCAGTTTGTGGTGGTGCTTGGTCTCGGCCTTTAGTTCTATGAGAAGAACAGTAAGGGTGTCAAATCAAATCAAATAGTAACTTTATTTCGGCTAAAAGCCATAAAAGTAAACAATAAAGCGCCATATCATGATTGAGCAACATGTCAATTATAAAAGAAAATAAACAAGAAATGCCACGTTATACTTTAAGAGCCCTGAATAAGTTATGAGATCACATAGTTGTAAAAACAGGGCAAAACAAACATTGTTTTTAAAATCTTAAAATCTCAAGATATTCAATATAAAATATTAGGCCATTATATCTTAAGTCCAAGCAGTTAAAAATTTGTTATGTTAAATAGATATAATCTAAGACCAATATGTTAAAACACACAATTATGGCAATTCTCTGGTTCTTATAGCCCATGTACTTTGCAAATATCTCGCTGCTGAAAAAACTATTTTATCATTTGTGTCAGTTGTCAAAAGGCGTAATGCTATATTCCATTCCCTAATCCCCATTGACCTACATAACGGAGCAATCCACTTCTTCCTAGGTACCAAATATCTAGGACAAAAAAACATAAAGTGCGCAAGTGACTCTGTTGTCTTTTGACAATGATGACAGAATATTGAATTACAATCCTCCACTCTCCATCTCGCTGTAAATGTCTTGAGCAGGAGGATTCCTAATCTGAACTTGATGAAAGAGTGTTTTGGTGTAGGGAGGGTTTACATTGTCCATATAGGCCTCAAATTTGGGGCTACATTTATGGTCTAGGAACTGTAGGGTCCGACTGCCTTGGTTTTTAGACCAGATTTGAACCAAGATGTTCTCCCAGTAGCACCTTTTTATACGCTCTTTTACTTCCTTGGTCAGGTTATGAGGAGAACTCCACACCTCCTCCATTTTGAGGAGTTTACACATATCTCGGATGTGTCTAAACCAAGGGATCTTTAATGCACAATCACCTACGAGAAACTCATCTAATACTACATGGAGGGTGGACAGATACTCCGAAGTCCAAAGACGAACCCAATACATGAGTGGTCTTAGTGCAATTTTGTTGTGGATCTCATTTAAGGCTAGGTCAAATCTAAGGGGGGTGAGAGGGGTACTCATCGGCAGCTGCAGAAAATTACTTATGAAACGGTTTTCTACCGTGGTCAAACACCTAGTGTGTCCCAAAGCTCAGCGCCATAGATTGAAGCTGCAACTGCCGCTGCTTTATAAACAGTGATGGCGGGTGATATCTCCCCTTCCGAAATATTAGCAATTTTCCTCCCTATCACTGTTGACCTCTGCCTAAGAGCTGTCAGACTCTTCCCAATCTGCGCCGACCAATGTTAGTCATCACTTAGCCTAATCCCCAGATAGTGGAATTGGCTGACTCTCTCCCCTGATTGGCCTGCTATGGTCATTTTCCCCCTAAACAATTTATGCGGGTTAAAAGCCATGAACTTTGATTTTGTTGGATTTATTTCAAGTCCTCTATTAAAACAAAAGTTATAAAAAGCATCCAGTTCATTTTGTAAGCCCATGGGGGTTCTCGAGATTAATAAGGCATCATCAGCAAACATTGAAATGGGGACAGAGGATCCAGCTAGCTTTGCAGCATCATGGTTGCAGTATAACAGTTGGTCTGCCGCACCATTGATATAAAGATTAAACAATGTTGGTGCCAGAATACACCCCTGCCTAACCCCACTATTGACAGGTATAGCTTCCGTCAGATCGCCACTTTGTGACCAACGCACTTGAGCATAAGTCCCCTCATGTAGATACCTAATCAGTCTTAGTAGTTCTCCATCAAGTTGATAACTCTCCATAACATTCCACAATAGATTCCGTGGTACCATGTCAAAAGCAGCTTTTAAATCAATAAAAGCTACATACAGATGGCTCTTATTAAGTGACAAATATTTCCAACAGAGAAGGTTAAACCTAAATACCTGATCTATTGTGCTCATTCCTTTTCTAAATCATGCCTGGAAATCGGAGAGAATATAAGAATCCTCTATCCATGCCTTTAGTCTATTCAATACCTGCTTGCTGAATATTTTTTGACTAACATCAATTAGACTAATTGGCCTATAGTTGGTAGGTTCTTCCCTTGGCCTATGGTTGCTCCTTGCCACGTGGGGGGAAGTCCTCCCCCCCTCAATATCTCATTACTGAGCGCATTTAGATACAGAGACCAAGTTGTCGGTCGGGACAGATATAATCACCTGGGAGGCCATCCAGACCAAGGGCCTTCCCTTTACGTATTGATTGAAGAGCCAGAGTTGTTTCTTTTAGGGAGAAACGATCCAGGTCGAATTTGGGTAGCATAACTCTCCCATCAGTTGAAGTATTGGCAAGAAGTTCATTAGGTTTTAATGGAGGAATAGTGGTACTACTAATTTGAGGTTTTCTGTATACATTTTTAAAATGCATCACCCAAGTTTCTGGCTGAATTACGGGGTAGTTCTCCACACCTTGAGAGCTACCTTTGTCTGCCACTAGTTTCCAAAATAGTTTAAAATCCATCTCATAAAGTGCATCAACCAGCCTATTCCAATATTTAGTTTCCCACTCTTTTTTAGCGTTTTTTAGTACAACTTTATATGCAGCCCTGGATTTTCTTATCTCTCAGCAGTTCCCTGCCTTCAGTGCTCCCAATAGCTGTATTTTGGCCTGACGGCAAGAGTTAGAAAACCACCTCAACGTTCTAGTTCTAGTCTCTGTCCGCCTCCTTGCTACCTGAAAATGTGGTTTTAGCCGGTTGATCAAAATGCTATGCAAATTAATCAAATCAACCAATATAATATTTATATGCTTCAGTGGGAAAAGCGTTGTTACAAATATTCTTTAAATTAATAACTGGAAGTTTACATCATCTTCCACCCATTCCCATTTCACATTTTTATAATCATTGGTCATAGCTAGGACTTTGCTTTTGGCCCATGTTGTCAATGTTTTACAGCTAAATAGAGTAGTAGAAAAGGAGGTACTCCGAGCTTCATGGTCACTATCATTACGAAGAAGAACAACCATGTCGATAAGAGATTTCCAGAGAACGTCATCTACTAAAACATAATCCAGATGGCTAGAGTATGGACCTCTCCTATATGTAGGCGACGCCGGGGTGTCTGATCTGGTATTCCCATTAACTATTCTTAACCCCTTTGTTTTTATTAGATCTTCTAATAGATCTAATGCTCCCACTTCTTTCTTAGTTGTAACTCGAACCGGCCCAGATCTATCCCATGGATCTGCAAACTGGATTCCTCTTTGCTGGTTGTCATCTCTGCAATTCAATTGCATATTAAAATCTCCTGCGGCAATTAAACCCTGCCCTCCGGGTAGACAGTTAAGGAAGTCTGTTAGCATACTCATCAGAACAGTCTGAGTCCTTTGGGTGCCAGGTCTGACATATATATTTCCAATTACTATACTAACGGGCGCTCTAACAATGCTAAGTTCAACCTCGACAGCTAATAGATGCCTTATAGGGGTTGCTAACTCCTTCACCTTTGGGAACAGATCATGTTTTAACCAGATTATCAAACCCCCTGAAGCCCTGCTAGATGGTGATGGAAGCGCGGTCTTCTGGAAGGTCCAATAGCCTTCTACATTAATTGCAGATGAAACCCATATCTCCTGTAGTAAAATAATATGGTGTTGATCTATAAAACTGCACCAGTCATGGTTAGCTGTTTTCTGAAGCAGCCATGCCACGTTCAAAGTTAGAAACCTAATCGGTCGATTGATTCCATCCCCCATATCTAGCAGCTTTTCTCTGGTCTCATTTAGACGAGGCGTTACGCCATGGTCCTTCTCCTCTACTAAATCACTGCAATGTGCTTTTGAATCCGCTTCCAGGGTGTATAATATCCAGTTGCTTGATGTAGAGGGGTCTAGACTGGGTATACCATCTCTCCCAGCCTTTACTGTGGGGGCTTCACATCAGTCTATAGCTGAGGTTGGGCTGTTCTTTTGATCCCTTCTATGAGTACATATGTGCTGGGCGTTGGGGTATTATGTCTCTCTTGGAAAAACAGATTTGTCAGTTATTGGGGGAGTTTTTGGGCAAGTGACACTTGGGATGAGGTACCGGGTCTCACTCTTGCATCAAGTGCCAGAAGGCCCTTTACTAGGCTCCGGCTGGTCAGTTTAAACCCTATAAGATCTGTTGTTAATCCTACTCTTGTGTATCTCTGTGCGGTAACTATGTTGTCCCTTATAATGGACCTGCACTTCTTTGTCCCCCTTATCCAATGGATTACTTTGTTTTTAAGAGAATCCCCTTGCTCTTTTTGACCATTGCTTAGCTTGGGGACATTTGTCATGTATATGTCGTAATCACTATGTCTGATCTGACTTAGAGGGGCATTTCTCAAAGGGCATATAGACCTTTTATCTAAAAGTTCATTTCTATGCACCTCACAGTTAGCTCACTTATTCAGAATTTTATCGCATTTGTTAGAGACGCCCACTACAGGAGGTACACTATCGCCCCCATAAATGTTCTGGGTTACCACTCCAGCCCTTTTTCCCCTACACAACCCTGTCATAGATGTTTCGGCTAATTGGGTTGGCTTAGCCAGGGAGTTAGGGTCAGGTTTTGATGATGATTTCCTTATGTCCCCAATTACCGCAGATATGCCGTCCAACTTCTCATACATCATATGGCTAAAGGATGTGAGGTACTCTCTAAGACTCAGAGTTTCAGCTCTTATCTGTACTAGCTGTGATTCAGCAGGATGTTCCTTCTGAATAGCTGAAAATGGTACTGACTCCTATATCTCCCTTGGCATACTCCTCTCTGATTCAAATGGCGCCAATAGGGCAAGAGGTGAAAAACGGTTATTGCAATTTATAAGGGGGGACACACCACCCTGCTGACTAGGCAGGCTCAGTTTAGGGCTCTCTCTTAGGTTGTTTGGATTTTCTGACCTTTTAGATTCTACAAGTAACTGTGATTCTCTACTCACAGGGGCAAAAAAGGATTTTATGTCATTAGTAGTAACCGTAACACCTTTCTTGTGGGGTTTTGAAGGTTTGGTAGCTAACAAACTCTCCACTTCCTCTATAAGATCATCAATTTGGGTCAGTGTACAATTTTCGGCAGCTTGTCAGGGTACTTTCTTTGCCCCTCTCTGCTCAGTGGGATTACTACTGGCTTTCCTCTTTCCCATCCTGATAGGTTGTTAGAATTCCTCAGGTTGGTTGTCACAAAAGGAAAAAGGGGCGAAGAAGAAGATATAAATACTGCAGCAATATATGAAAATCCAACCTGACCTAGTTGTAATAACTAAATGCTGCTGGTTTAGTTTTGCTTTACTTAATACAAAAAGTCAGGTCCAATCACAGGGTGGCAAAAGAAGCCACGCTACTATGTGCCGCCTAATCCTGAAGTCTTTGGAGGGATATCGGGGGGGGGCCCTGCCTCTTCCTGGCAATGACGGGCAAGGACAGGCCCGCCCTTGGCCCGTGCTTCGCCCGGGCGCGTCCCGCGAGCGGGAGCACAAAAGCACAATTTAAAGGGCTCCCGGCCTCAGGGACTGCCCCTCCTCCTCCTCACAGCGTCAGCGTGTAGTCGCGCATCCCCGTAAGGCTGTCAGACCTTCCCCTGCTTAGGCTCTCCAACCAGAAGAATGGTCCCCTCGTGAGAAGCCTTGTGCCTCCACCCAATCGAAGGCCTCTTGCAGATTCTCGAAGAAGTGCACCTCCTTACCATGTTGTACCCACAGTTTAGCTGGGGAAAGAAAACTGTACTTGATATTATTCTCTCTCAATCTCTTTTTGACACCCAGGAAATCTCTCCAGAGCTCCTGGACACTCCTTGTGTAATCCAGAAATATAAATATGGATGATCCCTTGTAGCCTGGGGGGCCTCAGTATCTTACATGTCATAGGATAAAATCCCAATCTTTGTAGTTAAATGAGCGCACTCTAATTGCACGTTGTGGCACACCAAGTATCGGGACTGGGCCCAGAGCCCTGTGTGCGCTCTCCACCATGTTGTGTAGGCTGCAGGGAAGTAGCAAAGCAGCCTTCAAGAAAGAGTTTCATGGATGGTTCCTCCGCTCGCTTGGGAAACCCCATTATTCAGAGGTTATTATAGTGCGACAAGCCTTCTGCGTCTCCCAGTCTCTCCGTGGTTTCGATGACCACTTTTTTCAGTTCGGATGCTGCTGTGTATAGCTCTGGAACCATGGCTGGTAGTGTAGTCACCTCCCCCTCCATGTTGGTAACCCTCGCTGCCACTTTGCAGAGGTTGAGTCAGAGGTGATTTATGTCCATTGCCATAGTGTCCATTTTATTTTCAAGGGCCTCTCGGGTCTCCTTTATCGCCTCTAGTAATTTGGCAGTGTCTTGTGAAGGTCCCTGTTGGGGAGCCCTGCCCTTCCAGAGTGCCCAGTCCACAGCGAAGGGTAGTGTTCTGCATGATCTTATTTAATTGAACACCTTTGGTTGTTTTTTCTTTGTCCATGGTGGATGCTCCGTGCCAAATCAAAGGCACGCTCCTCAGAGGAACTGTCACTGTGCCATAATGGAGAACTATTTATTATTATTATTTTCATTTTTTCCCCTCTTTTATTTTGCATTTTGCTGTCCTATAGGAGGACTCATTGCCTAGACCTCACACCAGGGCTTCCCAACCCTGATTACAGCTCAGAAGCCCTCAAACCCTGTTTTTGCTAGCACCTCACCTGTGAAAAGATTTACCATTGCAATGCAGGAAACAGGGGCTTCTGCGTTTCCCAGTGAGGGAATGTCTTCCTTCTTGGAGGGGGTGGAGTCAGTTCTCATACTATCCAGCATTCTTTTGCGAACTGTCCAAGCTTGCTGCAAGTCCGCACAGTTCATCTCGCCATTTCAAGTATCCATTGTGGTAATCCTTTCTCACTATCACTTAGCCCTCTGAGACTATATGTGGCTGTGCAAGAAATCTTGTTTCTGTCCCACCACTATAGCCCATGGATACATAGGTTTCACCTGTCGCTCTGTGTTGCTCACCTTATAATTGCCATGCAGTTCGGCAGGACTCCATTGCAAACTTTTTTGATGGTGCATCAGGAGCGCTGAGAGTTGGGCCAGGGTCCCCTATTCCGAAAGCACTTCTGTGTTTGCCCCGGCCCAATACACTGCTATTATTCAGTCTTGGTCATTTGTGAGCGGGCCGGTAAGCCCTGCAGGGGCCCCACCTCTGTTTAGGCCTCAGGATGTACTCGGCCTGCTGCTACACGCCTCATCTCACCTACCGCAGTCACCCAACCTACAATTCACAGACTGTGCTGTGACTTTAGTCTCCTCTGAAGGCAGGCACCATGGTAACATGCCTGACGATGTACCATCGCCAGCGCCACTCCTAGTTGTTCTCTGCCTTCACATTGGTCTGCCCTGGGGCATGTGCGATCTTCATCGACCCGTGGGTGTCGCCCTCAGATCAGGGGTGGGAGGGGGAAATTGACTCAGGTTCAATGGGTAGGATGCAGGCACTCCATCTGCCATTTTTTAATAATAAGTCAGGGGGCCAGGGGGCAAAAGATTATGGCAAAATATTCTGATCGGGACGGAGGCTTCTGCCGGATGCATCTAGGTGGCCATCTTGCTAAGCCCCGCCTCTTTCTGGGTAAATGTTTGCTGCATTTCTTGCTCAAACATGAAACTCCTTTTTATGTTCTTGCTCTGCCTCTGAGTCTTCTTGGTATACTCCTGGCTCCTCATGAAGTTTACCCTGCTTCCTTTTGTCCTTCCCCTTTACTCTATAATACATTTACTGTTTTTCAATAATCAGGCCTTCTTCTAGTCCTCTCATGCATGAACTAAACTTGGGGAAAGCTCAACACTCCAGCTTACCTACTGGACAGGTTCAGCCAGGCACCCATGAGTGACGGACATTCCAAGAAGAATGGAGCTGCAATGCCCAATTTGGCAATACAGTATCATTTTCCTTTAAACAATCACAATTTTTAGAACTGGATGGGTTAACTTCAATGCTTCATAATCTGTTTTTTTCAAATGTAGAAAGCATCACATGTACTATCTTGGGTCTCTCTGTGGCAGAAGGACTGTTTACAATGCATTTAGCTGTGTCATACTTATCCCTTCATTGTTTTTTTTCCACAACAGATTGATGATGGCGTGTTGGTCTGTGCCTCAGTGAATATTGCTGTGATTTATTTTTTGTAGTGTTTGTCTTTGTCACACCTTTTTCCATCCATTCATCAAGCCCCTAACCCACTTCCCCTGGGCCATGTGATTTTCTGAGGTGTGACTTAATTTTACAACATAAATGGATCACACACTTCTTAGGGAGGATGTGGTGAAAGCGACATCAACTTACTGCATAACCTTCTATTATCTGAGCAATATTCCAAACAGCCCCATCATCATCATCAAGGCCTTGTGCTATGTAAACGCTCAACCCCGTCCAACCACTCCTGACTTTGAGACCACTTCTCCTGACTCAAGGATTTCATTTCCTAAGTTTAATTTTTATTAAATACTAGCTCTAAATTCCTCAGAAGAAGTTGACATTACTAGATTTTAATATCATATCAGGTCTTCTTTGTTGTGTATCAAATACTGTCATTTTAGTAGTCTGGTCTCAGTCTTCCTACAGTTATGATATAATATATGACCCACTAACTAACTGACAGTGATGGATAACCCTTTGATTAATTCTGCAGTTGGAGTTTGCATAGGTGGGAGTGGCACCTTGGGGAATATTTAGGAGCCCCTAGCACCTCCTTGCACCACATAGCATCATTCTTTTTTATGCCAATGTGGCCCAACGAGGCCAAAACTGCCACACCATATTTACCAAGTGGTGCAATGCATGAATTGTGCCACTTTGTAATCCCTTGCACCACATTTTGCTTGCACCAGGCATAATGTATGGAAGGGGGCATTTCCCCCATTAAGGGGGCTGAAAAAATGGCACAAAGTAATCTAAAGAGTTCTTTGCTTCATTTGTTCAGAATTTTTAACTCAGAGCTCAGAGCAGGTGTTAAGAGGGGGCATGCCATTGTTTTCAATAGGCCCTTATGTATTGTTCAGAGTAAGCACCAACATTTTGCCCCCTACCCTATGCCATGGTGCTCCGTATTTTAATATGGTGCACTCATGGTGGCGGTATAGGGCATAGGGGACCACACAAAAAGTGGCGCTACATGTAATGCAGCACCGCTTTTATTAAATCGGGCCCCTTTTGTCTTCCTTGTTCGTGCTCTGGCCTGTTCTACTTCTAACACTTCCTTAACCCTGCAGTAAAAACACTCAGGTATCAGCCATCACTTCATCTATTCAGGTAAGAGAGGAACTATGGATTGAAGTAAACTTGTTTGGTTAGTTATTAACGTCTACTGAAGTATAAGTAAAGGGCATACACTTTTTTTAGCAGATTCAAAAAAACAGACTACAGTAAAAGACAGCAGTGCAAACTAAAACACCGAAATAAACATATGAGGCATAAATAAAGTAAAATAAATGATCCACTTTTATTTGTTACTAATAGAAAACCCACCCTTTATAACCACAACAGGCCCACTCCTCTCCTCATGCAAATGGGCGCATCCCAAAAAGTCCAGCAAAAGTCCAAAGTGAAACCCGGTCCCAGCTCCATTAACATTCTCTCCACCCACAACAAGTCCCTCCCACCAAAACAAAAAAAATACAAAAGGGCACAGAAGAGGGCATTGTCTGTTTGGGTCCAGAGCTTGTCCAGGGTCTGCTCTATCGTGCAGAGCCAGCTCGCCATACTGTTCATCCAGGATGCGCTCCAGCAATACCCTGTCAAAGGGACAGGGGGCTGCAGCATTTCTAGTCAGGCCTTTGACAACTGGTAGTGGCACCGGTGATATATTGGCTGGGAGGCTGAAGGCTGGGACTGCGTGCTGCTGAACTGGGGCTCAGGTCAGAGGGAACTATTTCTACCCTATTTCTGCCATCTTTATCCTCCAGGACCATTAGCTGCCAGTATTTTGCCACTGCAGACGGGCCACTATCTCCTGTCTGGTGGGTGGTGCTGGTGGACCAGCAGGAGTAGCTATATTGAGAAAAACTAAAAGAAAGAAATTGTAAACAATGCTTTGTGCAAACACTTTTTCAACATTTAGTGGGTGACACAGTAGCAGGACATTTCTGGTCCCTTAGGGACATTGGAATTTTGTGTAATTATCATTAGAAGAGTCACCATGCCAATTTTATTTGCTTACCCACACCTGCCTCACATAAAAAGCACTGATTGTCTGGTAGAAAAGAATTAAGGCAGAATAATACCAGATCAAAAAACAGTGATTTTATTTTATTTTCCATTAAAGGCTTTTCTATTAACTAAACAGGCACTTTAAGTGGAAAAATAAAAATAAATTACCTCTCATTTGTTGGAAAGACATTATGCACTAAGTATGGTGTACAAGTTGTTGTGCTAAGTTAATAGAGGAATGCTAGCCTATGCTACAGGAACTTTGCTACTATCTGCAGCTGAAGCAGCTGTAGTGGAAAATTATCTATCTTTATTTCCAATGGCCCTGCTCTGTTCCAAAGGCCTTTCACTTTATTCCCTAACTCCAAACAAGAAGATTAATGATAGATAATGTAGTACGTCACTTGTAAAATGTGGATATTGTTATCCTGTCTGCCATAAGTAGACAGAGAAAAAAATAATGCACTGCACTACAGGAAAAAGCATGGGCTGTATAGATTGTATTTGACACTTTTGTGTCACTTACGCCAAATTTTAAGTCAAATCAGGCAGTTAGTCCCACTTTACTCACTGGCCTCGCCTACCACCCAAAATTATTTCCAAAAAGTAATTCACTGGGCAGTAAGGAAAAAAACTTGACTTACTCTACTGAGGGTAAAGTAGAGGGATTAAGAGGGTAGGTAGAGCTTTTGCTATAGAATAGAGGGGTGTCACTGATCATCAATTCGTCATGTGCTTAAGCTTTGGCTTACTCAGTCACTGTAATAGATGAAAGTCTAAAGGGAACAATCTGAACAGGTCTAAAATAAATCTGTTATGGGAAACCATAAAATATATTTTGGAATCACCTTACATGGCCATAAAAATGTGACACAGGCCAAGAATGTATTTTTCAATTATTTTGGTAGGCTGAGATGGAAGAACATGGGAAAGAATAAAGGATTGTAGTACTAAGAGGAGACTGAGTCGGCAAAGGGGAAAACAGTGACAGCAACAGAAGTAGCAGTGACAGACCATCCTGGACTTAGCAGCCATGTCAGTCCCTCTACTACACACACTATACAAATGGTATCTACCCAGCTGAGTAAACGTACATTTAGAGTTGCCAAACAGGAGTCTTTCGACTAATGAACACTACTCTGGGGTTTTGAGTTGCTGAAACAATGCCTCCTGTGAGTTGCAATCAAGTTATTTTGATCTAGTTCACACACACTTCCAATATTCTCCCCACAGTTGAGTATACTTCATTTGAGAGATGACAAACAGGGGTATGTGGGCAAGTGACCACTGTGCTGGAGTTTGGAGTTAAAGAAACAGGACCTGCTGGGAGTTGGAGTCATGTCAGTCCCTCTACTACAAACACTAAACAAATATTATTCTCCCAGGTGAGTACACTTCATGTGTCTTTGGAGGAGAGGACACTAGACTGGGCTTTTGAGTTAGTGAATTCATGCCTCCTGTGAGTTGCAGGCATTTAACTCTCTATACTACACACACTATACACATATCATCCTCCCAGCTGAGTAAACTTTGATTGAGAGCTAAGACACAGGGGTCTTTGGACAAGAGGCCACTGGTCAGGTGTTTGAAGCTATAGATGCAGAGCCTGCTGGGAGTTGCAGTCATGTCACTCTCTCTAGTTTTCAACACTTGATAAATGATGTACTCCCAGGTGAGTGAATAGCATTGGAGAGATTTGAAAACTCTGCTGGTGTTTTGAGTTAAAGACACAGGGGCTGCTTGGTGTTTCAGCCACGTGACTCCTTGTACTACAAACACTATACTAATATTATCTTTCAAGGTGAGTCCACTTCAATAGAGAGACCCAAACAATGGTATTTGGACAAGAGAAAACTGGGTTGAAGGTTGGTTTTGCAGACACAGGGCCTTTCTGACCTTAGTAGTCATGTCACTCCCTGTACTTCCCACAATTGACAAATGTTATCCTCCCAACTGTGCAAACTTAAATTGTGAGTTGCCAGACAGGGGTCTTTGGACAAGTGAGCACTGTTCTGGTGTTTGGAGTTCTTGAATCAGTGTTTCCTTTGAGTTGCAGTCATGTCACTCTCTCTAGTGTACACACACTTGACCAATATTATTCCCCTAAGTGAGTCCACTTCAATTGAGAGTTTGCTAACATTTGTACTGTAGCATGCGACCACTGTGCTCTTGTTTGTAGATACAGGTATAGAGCCTGCTGGGAGTTGTAGTCATGTCTGTGCTTGCACTGCACACACTAGACACATGTTATCTCCCCAGGTGTATACCCTTAAATTGATGGGTACCAATCAGGGGTATTTAAAGAAGTGATCACTGGTATGGTGTTTGGAGTTATAGAACAGTGCCTGCTGGGAGTTGGGGTCATGTCAGTCCCTGTACTACACACACTATAGAAATGTCATCTCCTCAAGTGAGTACACTTCAAATGTAAGTTGCCAAATAGAGGACTTTGGACTGGTGGACACTGGGCTGGTGAGTGTAGTGACAGTCAGAGTTGCGAAAGGTGAAATATGAGTATTCATGATTTTTGTGGCATTTATTGTGCTGTGACTTAACAGACTCCACTTCCCCAGCTATTCCTGTCAAGCACTCATGATGCAGGTTGGGCAAGACCTTCTCCCCCAAGGGAAAAATATGTTATGGGCCACTAGGAGGACTACCACCAGTCTTCTTGGCCTGCAGCTGGTGCCTGGAGGCCTGGGAATGCACACTGCCCCTGAGGTCGTTCCTCCTCTTCTTAATGTCCTTCCTCGTGAGCAGGGTGGTGCCTACAGCATTGACTCTTTCGACGATCAAGTTTCAAGTTTTATTTATTCATGAGAAGAGGTCCACTTAAACAATTCAATGTATATAAAATAACAATAAAATATACTCAATAGAATGAAATCTACCATATCATACAAATTACATGCCAAAAATATATAGTCTATATTATTTACAAATAAAGTGCATCCATATATCAGCTCACTTAGGTGTGTTCCAGTACATTTTCTATACAGTCCATCAGTATATAATCTAATAAACTCCATGAATCTATTTGAATAAAAGCACATTCTTTGTATAAAACTGCCTGTACTATAAAACAATCAATATAAATTTAGGAAAGCTTTAAAAAATGTAAAAATCCTAAGATGAAATATTTCATTTGGAGGGTTAAACAATAGTTTGAGAGCTTCACCTGCTGAGTGTATCTTAAATTTAAAGAAGAAGGGTTTCAGCCAAGTTTTCTTCTCTGATAATAAAGAGAGAAAAACAAATAAGACATGCTTATGGTCCTGAACGTTCCCGTGACACAAATCACACACATTCCAAGTACCAAACCATTTGTAGGTTAAGTCTTTTATTGGCAGTATGTTCAGTTGCAGCAGAATACAAAAACTTATCACCCCCTGTGAAAGGTTCCAAGAAATGTAGGGCTGTGTTTTTTTGGAATCGCTGAAATAATCAAAACATCAAATCTCCTCTTTTGGCTACAAAGCTCCATATATATATGAAAACCTTCGCATATGTAACCTCTTTTAAACTCATTTTGAATTGAGGAGACAATAGAGTCCGAGTTGAATTAGAGTCTGGCTCTAACAATTGTAAGGCATATAATTATAACTTCTGAAAAACTGAGATTTCTCTCTCAATGTTCCATAAACTTCTTTATAAACAAGATGCCTTAAGGAAAATTCATCATTGGGACATAGGCAAAAAGCCCTCCGAACCTTGTGCTAAACCATGCACAAAAGAACTCTTAAAGCTAAAATCCAGCCTTAGAGCAGCAGTAGATGCCAAGATATTGCAGGGAATCAAGCCTCTTAAGATTTGCCCTTCTGTTCTGTCTAACCAGTCTGATGAGCAAAGTGTTGCTGACCGACTGCCTTATAAAATGTGCTTAATCCTTGTGCTTTTCCCACATTACTAGATACATGTTCATGATCGCTGAGTTAATTAGACATAATTTTCCCCATATTTATACATTTTTCGTGCCGCATTCACGTCATTTTTTGATGCAAAAGCGATGCAAACTTACAAAATACAATTGTATTTTGTACGTTTGTGCCAATTTTGCATCAAAAAGCGGCACAAATGCGGCGCTAAAAAAGTATAAATATGGGCCTAAGTGTGATTTCATGACATTAATTTTTAAATGATGCTGATCAGCATAGTAATTAAGGGCTGCCAGGCGATTATTCAATCCTTTCATAGTGAAGTCAATAGCTACAATGTCATCTGCATCCAATAGACAAGATATCTGGCGCCCTTCGATCTTAGGTGCAAAGCCATAGTTTTTCCCTAGTCGACAGGCAAGTCATCAATGTACAATGAGAATAACAGCGGTGCCAAAAGACACCCCTGCTTGAATCCATTTTTAGTTGAGAATTCAACTGACAGATCCCGATCCCCGCCTTACAGTACTTTACACCATGCGAAGAATGCAAGGCTATGATCAAGCATAACAGATTTATGGGGATACCTAGAATAAATAGTTTCCTTCACAGCATCTTGCGATCAACCCTTTCAAAGGCTGGTGAAAAGTCTATAAACACAGCATATACAACACCACCCGAATCTGTACATATTGTTTATTTAAGAGCCGCATTACTGAAATGTTATCTAGAGAATTATGACCCTTCCTAAAGCCAGCATGTTCCATAATAAGTATGGCATTTTCCTCATCCCAAGACTTTAAATGCTCTAATAGACTTTTAGCAAATACCTTGCCGACTGCATCCAGTAAGGCAATATGCCAGTAGCTTACTGAGGAAGTTCTATCACCCTTCTTATATAGGGGGCCTATAACACTCCCAACCCAAGACACCGGTACTGCACCCTTTAGTAACAGAACTGAAATACAGGATGAAGGATGTTTGTCCAAAGCAAGGGTTCCTGTTTAATCACTGAAATAGGGACCCCATCAGGGCCCATTGCTCCAGAAGCTTGCAGGGTTCCTATAAACTTTTCAATCTCCATCACTGTAGGGGGGTCATAACTGTCGGTATCAGCATCATAATCTAGCCGAATATCCATTCACTCAGCTCAGTTTCCAAGTTTTTAGAATAAAGGGAAAGTACATAATCTCTCCATCCTGTTTCAGCAATGGGGGGGGGGGGGCCGAAAGAAGATTTGCAAAACACACAATATTCTGAAATAATTGCCCAGTATTTACAAGTGTTTTCTTAGGGAGCCCATGCAAAGGCTTCTACAGGACTGCCATTGCAGCCTGCATGAAATGGTGCATGCACCATTTCATAGCCATTTACACTGCCCCAGGTCAATTATAAGTCACCTTTATGCCAGGCCTTCCAACCCTGAAGGCTGGGTGCAAAGTACCTGTGTGTGAGGGCACCCCAACATCGTCCAGAACCATTTTCACTGACTTCCTGAGTGCAGGGATGCCATTTTAAGTGTGCACTGGACATAGGTCAATACCTATGTCCAGCTTCACAAAGGTAACCCGAAATATGGCCATGTAAGGTGTCTAACAACTGGGAATTGTACCCCAATACTGGTTCCAGTTTTGGTTGCACAATCCCATACACTCTGTGGGCTCCACGGTGGACCCCCATGACTGCCATACCAGCCTTCTGAGGTTTTCCAGACAGCCTCAGCTGCTGCCTACTCACAGACAGGTTTTTGCCCTCCTGTTGCTTGAGCATCTCAAGCCCAGGAAGGCAGAACCAAGAATTTCCTTTGGGAGAGGGGTGTTACACCCTCTCCCTATGGAAATAGGTGTTAAAGGCATGGAACTGGTAGCCTCCCAGAACCTCTGGAAATGCTTTCAAGGGCAAAGATGGTGCCTTTCTTGCATAATCTAGTCTACACCATTCAGGGACCCCCGTTTCTTTCCCTGGCGCGAAACTGGACAAAGGAAAATGGAGTGACCCACTCCCTGTCCATCACCATTCCAGGGGATCCTCCAGTGTGTCTCTGGGTTGTGCCATCTTGGATTCAAAGGTGGTGGGGCACTCTGGGAGAATCTGAGTGGCAAGTGCCAGCAGGTGACATCAGAGACCTCCCCTGATGGGTGCTTACCTGGTTGGGTGACCAATTCCCCTTTCAGGGCTATTTAGGGTCTCTCCTATGGGTGTTTCTGCAGATTCGGATTGCAAGACTCCAGCAAGAATCCTCTGCATCCTTTACTTCATCATCTACTAATAGAACTGCAGCTGAACCCTCGAGGAGCTCTACAAACAGCAACAAAGAAGCAAAGATGACTTTTGCAACATTGTAACTTTAGCTCCTGCCAGCAACTGCAGCAGTTTCCAGGTCGTGCATCCTACGAGGACTGCCTGTCTTCAACCTGCACCAGAAGAGCCGAAGGAATCTCCTGTGGAGTGATGGAGTCACTTCCCTGCTTCGGCAAGCACCTCTCTTCAGCGGCGACCGCTGCAGCAGTGACCGCTGCATGGGTCCCCTCTCCAGATGACGAGCATGGATCCAGCAACATGGGTTGTGAACTAAAGTGACCCCAACAGACCCAAGGTCCAGCTGTCCAACTTTGTTGGAGGTAAGAGTTTGCCTCCCCACACAAGACAGTACCCCCGTGAACCAAGGGACTTGCAGTTACCCAGGCTTGTGTGCAACCTTCCAAGATGTTCTTCATGCATTGCACAGCTTAGGCCCCAGCGCTCTATCCTGAGATGCACAGCTTCCTGAGTGATTCTCCTGCAGCATGGGATCCCTTTGTGTCATGCTGTGTTGGCCTCTGGTTGCACCTTCTTTGTCCCCATGCTGCCTGGTCTTCTGAGGGCTCTCTGAGTTGCTGAGAGCGCCCTCTGCCTACCCCTTCTGGGTTGAGGCCACCAGGTCCCTCCTGCTCCCGGGCAGTGACATTTTCTGCTAACTACGAGATTTGCATGTGCCAAGGCTTGTTAGCAGCATCCAGCAATACAAACCTGACTGCAATCATCCATCTGGTGTGGGACATCTACTGCACCAACCAGGAACCTGTATCTGTCTTCTTAGATGCATAACTGACTGTGTCTTCTCACCGGTGGTACTTCTTTTGCACCTTCATGTGGGTTAGCAGGGGCTTATGTTCTCACTGAATTATTCAGTGCTTCTTGGACTTGGTCTCCTTCTTCCACAGGTCTTCAGGTCCAGGAATCCATCGTTGGATGCAGTCTCTTCTGGTTCTTGTATAATCGTCTATCACAACTTCTTGTGTGTTTCAGGAAACTTACTGTGATTTACTCCTGTTTTTCTGGGCTCTGGGGTGGGATCTCTTACTTACCGTTGGTATTTCTTACACTCCCAGTGCCCCTCTACACACTAAACTTGCCTAGGTGGGAAACTGACTTTCGCATTCCACTATTTCAGTATATGGTTTGTGCCCCCCCTAGGCCCATTGTAACCTATTGTAATTTTCCCTATTTGCACTGTTTTCTAACTGTTTACTTACCTGTTGTTGGCTACTAGTGCATATATTGTGGGTATTACTTACCTCTTAAAGGAGTATAGTCTCTAAGATATTTTTGGCATTTGTGTCACCAAAATAAAGTACCTTTATTTTTGTAACACTGAGTATTTTCTTTCACGTGTGTGAGTACTGTGTGACTACAGTGGTACTGCAAGAACTTTTCATGTCTCCTAATTCAGCATTGGCTGCTCTGCTACAAGCTACCTCTGGACAACCTAGCTGCTAGACACTGACTACATTTCACTAATAAGGGATAACTGGACCTGGTACTCACTATAAAGCAGGACAGCCTCCTACACTTATCTTCTTTTGGAGTAACTTAGGACGCCTTAAATGATTACCCTGGACTATTTCACTCATAAATTCAGAAAAGCAATGAAGGAGGGCCGTACTCCAATTATCAATTTGTAATATAGCCCTTTCGATACTTTAAAAAAAATATACATTTTTAAAGAGGACCAGTGGATTCTACCTGTTTTCCTGCTAAAATTAGTACTGAGGCCATTTAAATTCCAGGCTTCTATAGCCAACATGTTCAGCTTTAATAATCTTATGATCACTAAGCATAATATCTACAACTGTCAGATCCTCAGCAGATTGGGCCATAACATGAGAGGCAATGAAATAGACGATGATAGAGCCTCCCTGTTGGGATTTATGTGTTAACTCTGCTGGTGAATCCGAGTTGAATTACATAGCTGAATTCCCTCATACATTTTAAAATGTTATTTCACCTTTTATCGGGTCTAATTCCTAAAGGGAATGATAAAGGCGGGATATTGAAAGTGGATTCCCTCTCTGCATCGCAAAATAAAGAAGCAGATAGATAGCAGCTTTGTAGTTTAAGTCACCCATTAAAAGCCCCTCACCTACTACCTCATTTAACTCAATCAATGAGATAAAATTAAACATGTCTATTAAGGATTTGTCATGACACTCCAGAGGGAATATATGTGTTCACTATTAACATTGAAACTCTTCTACTACTTTCCATAATAGGAGTAACTCTCAATATGTGCTAGAAATTGGCAAGGACAGTAAGACTTTTTTTTCCCCATATTCATTTATTACTGAGAAGCATAGTGATTCCTCCTTTTGCGTAACTTTTCACAGAGGGTTGCGCCTTTTGGCACACCGTATTGCCTGGATGAGAAAAATCATCCGTAAACCAAGTCTCCAGGATGCAGATTAAATGAGCCTGTAAAGTGCAAAGATGATCAGGCAGTTGCACAACTCCAGCTGCATTCCAGGAAACCACACGGAAACTCTTTAAAGCTCCAGCTAGCCAACTCCATTTCTCCTGTTCATTCTCTACCCAATGGGAGAGGTGATTGCCGCATGTTTTACAACTCTTACTCCACTACAGAAGGAAACATATTGACCCATATTTACACTTTATTAGTGCTGCATTTGCGTCATTTTTTTATGCAAAAGCAGCACAAACTTACAAAATACAATTATATTTTGTAAGTTTGCACCGCTTTTGCATCAAAAAATGACGCAAATGGAGCACTAAAAATGTATAAATATGGGCCATAGATTTTCTAAAGAAGATCTTATTATATATTTCACAAAGGACATAGCCCACCTCCATACTGCTGTGGAGATGGAGAAGAAAGATATTTAATAAGTAGAGGCTCTTCTTTCCATGTAGGGATCACATCCATACCTCTGTTTCAGCTGTTCACAATTGTCTAGAATCAATTTTGCAATAATTTTAGAGTGAAACCAGACTCTTGTCTTCACTATTCCTGGAGTATGCGTCAAATATACATGTGAAATATCTTTACTTTTGATCAGTTTTAGCTCATCACTATCTGAAAAGCAAGATATTAAAAATGTGCGGTTCAAGATTAAATCTGAGTCGAATAATATAATAAACTCCAAAACATACATTATTCCCAGTGGCCCATATAAAGCCAACGTCCTTGGATGCAGAGTCTCCTCCTCCCAATGACCAGACAATAGTCAGATAACTCAATGTTTGACTTCACAGCGTTAGGAGCCAGAAAGAAAGAATCAGCACTTGGATTCAAAGAAGATTATACCCTCTCTCGGATGGAAAGCTTTTCCTGAAAGGGTTGTAACATGTCTTGTTCTTGCGTAGAAGTCAGCTCAAGTTTATTCTTTAGAGGAGAAGCTGCTGAGGTTCCAAGTTCTAAGAATCTAACTTTCCTTTGTTTCCTTTTTCAAAATGTGCAGCTTGCCTTTTTTCCCAATGTTCTTCCTTTTATTGGCATTCTGTCCATAATTTCCATTATTTACCAATGCCACAGGTTCAGTGTGTAATCTAGCTGTCGATCAAAAGATTGGAAAATGGTCTACTTCAGAGTCTGGAATATCACAGTCAGCTGTGCAACGGGTGGGCGGGATTCTGAAAAGATTTTTTTAATGAATAGACAGCATTATCTTGCTGAGAGACATTCTTAGCATAAGTGGACTTAAGAGGAACTTGAGGCTGAACAGTCTAAGTTCCCTGATCAGAAAATTTAAATTGCTTCTGAGAATTTACTGCAGGGAAAATGTCCTGAACCACTGAAGGGGGCTGATAACTCGGCACCCCAATTTTTTGCAGGCCTCATTGCTAACGGCAAAAAAATTCTCATCCAGAGCTGACCCCACCTCCTTTTGACCCATCAGTACTTTCAATATGACCAATAAAATATCTTGTGTATGGTCAGAGTTATTCACTGATTTTTCTAGTAACACTAAGATAGAAAATAACATTATTTCTGGACATTTGAAGTACTCAGATAGTAAAATATTTTGATCCGGGGGCTCACAGGACAAATTCCCAGGAATTGTAAAATCTAGGGTTGAAGTTGACTGTAGTGCTGAAGACACTCGATCAGATGGTGTGCTGCTGAAAAGCCTCAGTCCAGAGGACTGTTTCGCACCAACTCGAGACTTGGTTCCACCATAGGAAGGGTAGCTCCTGGCACCTAAAGCCACATTTACATCAATATCTGGAAGAGTAAAGTCCCCTATATAAGGGTTGCCTGAGAACATATAAACAAAACATATATTGCTCACTTTTTCTGCCACTGATGTTAAAAGCTTTCCAGCAGGCAAGATAGGAGAGACATGTTTTCCAATAAAATCAGGTCCCCTAGCATTAGTATCCGCAACCAGTCAAACCTTCTTGGCCACTAGATTATCTGGCGTCTCATGTAAAAAGGAAAGAATATAATAAGAGTGTTTTATCTGCAGCTGGCATATGCCCCTGCTTCTAAATGGGTTGGATTTTGTGTTTTTGCATGCTCTGTTAAGAAGACATCTGCCCATACGAAGACGTCTAGCTGTCAGTCTGGTATCAATGGATCCTCGGAGTCCGAGCCCAAATTGGAGGCAGTGCTGCAGGAAACTGGCAAACAATGTATATAATATTTAGGTGAATGATTAAAACCCCTATCACCTATCTTTAGGTGAGACCTCACGGTGAAGACCAGTGAGGGTGGGCCTCCCTGGGGGGCAAGCCACACTAGCCTACTGCCATCCACTTCTGCCCCACCACCAGACACCCGCAGCTGTGAGCCTCACCTCACTTGGTCCTATCCTGGGTCTCCTGGTCCCACCCTGGATTCAACCTCACCACTGCCACCAATAACACCAATGACTCCTACCACTGAGACCTGGAAAGTGAAGGCAAACTGCTGTATCTTAGCAGCAGTGGGTCAACAATGCCTCCTGGTGCTACTAGACAAAAGCTATTTTGTCTGCCGACTCTCAGCAATGTTAAAAGTGAGACAGCAGGAAGTGGGGAGCACCTAACAAAATCCTGTCCAGAGGCCACCAGTCAGAACAAACATGGCAAAAGTAGAGAACAGGGAGCAGTAAAATGCAAGTGGCAGCTTGTGGCAGGCTGACTTGGCTAAATGTGGTGGGGAGTGAGGGCTCTCTATCTCTATGCAACTCCCCGCACCTTTTCTGACTTTTCCAGTGCCACCTCCTCTTGGCTACTGGAGCGCATGGCCGCTAGGCTGCACTTTGCCACCCCTCTCCCCTGCTGCTGGACATCGCTGCTGGATGCTGCAGAAGGCTGGCTTCACTACGGCTTCTCCCTTTCTGCTTCCTCGTCTCGCTCGGAGCATCATTGTGAAAATTATAGTACTAACAAATTGAGTGAGATGGGTTTTGACGGCCTGCTAGGGGCGTGTCAATTCTGCAAGAGCCCGGAGCTCCTGTGAAAAGGATTGCAGTGGGTGTTAATCCTTTTGAGCAAGACCCCTTAAGTTACAACGGCAAGGTGCACTCCTTCAGTCAGGTGAAGTACTTTGCTTACACGTTTTAAGCGGGCTGTGGCTGTAGTATGTCTATTTAAGCATCAGTGACATGTGTTAGCTTGTATCCAAAAGTGAATCTGTGCTGTGACTCTGTAGCCGTTTGTTGTAATCAAACTGACTATTCTGCAATTCGTTTATTGAGCTGCAGTCGCATATGTCAACTTTTGTTTTTATTTTTGTACATTCATGGACAAAATCTTTCAAGCGGTGGTTGTGTCCAGCTCGACGATTCTGTCCCACATTTCCATTTATCTACTAAAAGGAGTATAGTCAACTTGTGCTCTAAACAATTGGGGCTCTACTCTTATGATTGCATCCACCATAACTCTTAAGTCATCCTCTGAGAAACAGGGACTTTTTAAATGTGCCATGGTGGGAAAAAAGGGTGACAGTGACTTACTAGAGATGGAAAGTGCAAAATGGTGTGACTGGACAAAAGTGTGTGCAGGGTTTTGTATGGGATGGTGAAAAAACGTGGTGCCCAGTAACTATACTGTGTGGAAAAAAAATCACTATAGCTTCTTTGTGTTGCATTGTAAATGCAAAGGATTGTAATCTGTGAAGGGGCGTGTTTTAAAGTGTCCTTTGCTGGTTTGTCCACTGAGGCAATGTGTGTCAGCTGTGTTGTTTTCAAATTCATCTAATGTACAGTTGTTCATTACTTTGGTATGATAACTGTATACTTGTAACATGGTCAGTGGTTAGATGCAGTGGTGTCAGCACTGGAGGTCGGACCGCATATTTCCAGACCTCTGCACAGATGCCGGTCTCCCTTCTTTCCATTGGCGATCAGTAGTCCTGCTTGCATGACTCAGAAATCGGTCGTCAGGAAGACATGGTGGTCTTTTTAGGACCACCAACATGGCGCTCTGGCGGTCCGACCACCAAACTTGTAATGAAGTCTTGTAAAAAGTCAAATGCACGCCTTAAGAACAAAAGGCTCTATCCGTTACAATTCAGTCTACAAAAACAATCTGAAGATGCAGTATTAACATTTTGGATTAGATTTTCTACTCACAATGCTTCCAAATCTAGTCTGGATCTTTTCTCCAATAGACTCTTTAAGTTGTTTTTTTTAATCTGAGAAGCATTAATAAAGGAGGGTAGTACTAAGAGGAGACTGAGTCAGAGAATTTAATTAATTGTAAACTTTGTACATGCCTTGTCAACTGAATGAGACGCACATTGCATAGCAAACACTGCTGTCACAAATTGAGCCCTACAGCACTTTATTCTATCATGGATGGCAAACTGCTATGGGTAGGGAGGTGGTTGATGAATGACGATAGGTCAGATGCATATCTGCCTCACTTAACAAATACAGTAAGTCAAGGGATTAGATCAAAAATTTAAATATCCCCAATTTTCAACCATAACTTTGATAACCATAAAACAAAGTTAGCAAAGTAGGTGAGCAGCTTGCCCCTCTCAGAAGAGCTCCCTTGTTTATTCATCCAAGCAACTATTCAATCATCCCATCATTCTTCCTGTTCTTTCCTGTTTCCATGAAGCCATTATTTTTAGTGTACATTATGTGAGCTTTTTCTGATTTGCAGATAGAAGAGGCCATAACTCAACCACCACTGTAGCTGGTAAAGCGGGGGGGAGGTTCGTAATCATGAGTCATGGAGCTAGTGAGTATAATAGTAATTGTCAATAAGCAAGCACTATGACTTACCAATCTCCTCTTGCAAAAACCATTGAGCCGACAGCACTCTGCGTGGCTAGAAAAAAGCATTATACATTTTTTAGGTGCCAGATACGCCTCGCCTTAATTTTTGTAATATGAAAAATACAACCACAATACTCACTACAGTTCAGGTAGCACTGCAGTATCTTCTATAAAAATATCACTCTGGAAATGTTTTGATTCACAATGTAAGAAAAACCAGATAGTCAAGACAACCAAAAATGTTCGTAATGGAAGGACAGCGCTATAGCCTATGATGGTGATGACTCTGAATCATTGAAGAGCAATGAAGGGGTGAAATAATAATGGCCAATGAAAGACATAGGATGTTGGTTGACAAATGCAATAGAACCTCATACTTTCCAGCAATGCTGCACTGTCATGGGATCTGCTGGTATACTCTACAAACAAATTACATAGCACAACATTGGATGTTAGAGCAAGAGCAAGAACAAGGAAGCCTTTTCAACACACACATCATGGTGAATATTTTTTAAATGGCAGATTGTTTGGGCTGGCAATCTTCATGGTAGACAGCAGAGTGCCTAGCAGAAGAAATCTACAAGCTAATACCGACCGGACAAAGTCAGCTACCACATAAAAATATGAGAGAAGGAAAAAAAAAAGATAATACAGGGTATACAGGAATTAAACATACATTGGATAGGGATAGAGGAGTTGGAAAAAAACAGTATAAAAAATAGAGAAGGCAAAATTAAAAGTAGTATAGTAATGGGCAGAGGTAAAAGTTAGAGAAATACTAGTAATAAACAATAGGACTTACTGGGGTGAGCAGAGCTCTCAGCTGTGTCACTGGTGGTGAGCTCCTCCTCCTCCCAAGCTCTTCATGGACTCACCTCAGCTCTGCCGCTCTTCTTGCCCTTAGGTGCTGATGTAAGAAATAAAGAAGATAAAAAAATAGCATAGATTATTGGTGCAGTTAATCTTCACAAAATTGTTATAACTGGCAGGTGCAGTAACAGTGTCCTTATCTAAATCAGATTGCCTATGATGCTAGTATCAACTATCGCTGAGTTGGTTATACTAATCCGAAAATCCCTATTTCAAATTTCCTTAACAAAATCTACATTTGGAACTAATGCATAGCAATGAATGATCTTTGATTCTGTTCTTATTTCTCAACCCCTTTGATGAACCAACTCAGTCTCCCTTTTTTGCAGAGCAGAGATGCATACTAGTGCTACACATCACTGTGAAATTGTTTGGGACTGGACGAGCTACATAAATGTCACAGATAATGCTAACTCACTGATATCATTAAGTTCACTATTGTGACAGGAGGACAGGGGAGTCTGCATAGCAATGGCTTCTTAAATTGTCAGCCAAAGTGAGCACAAATGTAGCACCGAGAACCTGCCTAGCTCAAACTGGATCACATAATAATATTTTTAACAAAAACTAAATGTAACTTACCTCTGAGTGTGAGCAGCATACTATTCGTAAAACATTTTAGCATTGTAGAAAACAAACACAACAAATAATATAATTAATACTCACTGAGCCCTGGGATCTCGATGCCTAGCAGGTTGAGGAGGTCCCACTCCCAGTTGAGAATATTCGCCCAGTGGTGTGTCAGCTGCGGGCTAATGTGCTGGACCTGGCTGATGCACCACACACAACTGTGCACACTCCCCAATGCAGCCGATGCTCCCGCAGGGGGTACCTGCTGCCAGGCCTGCTGCCTGCTACCAGCAAGGAGGGGGATAGGGCTGTATGTAAATAACCAGTGCTACTACCTCCACCACACAAAAGATTGGCAGAGGCTGCACTGCTAGGGAGCGCAGCCTTCCACAAGGTAGGTATCTGCTGCTTTTGGCTGTTCTGGGGGTATGGTGCTGCCACTCCCCTGGTTGCCGCTCTGCTCTGCAATGGCTGTGGGTGGGGTAGAGTGCAGAAACAGGAGAAGAAAGGAAGGAAGGCATGAAGGCAGGAAGGAAGGAAGGAAGGAAGGAAGGAAGGAAGGAAGGAAGGAAGGAAGGAAGGAAGGAAGGAAGGAAGGAAGGAAGGAAAAGGAAAAAGAAACAAAAATACAAAAAGTCATGACAAAACATGACAAAATGAAACAAATAAAATATACAGACACAAAAACACACAATAATACAATAAATAAAAATAAGGTGGTAGATTAGTAATGAAGGTGAAGAATTGAAAAGATTAGCAAGGAATTTAAAAAGAGGCAGAGCACCATAAACAGAGTAGGAAAATAAGATGGCCGTGCCCATGCCAACCGGATGGTGCTGTTCGCATGTGATTTTGAACTCAATTACATACTCTGTGTTGCGTTTGATGCAAAATGCAGCGTGAACTGGTGCGATGGGGAAACTCCGCCTAACCACAGAACTGCACGTAGGATAGCTTTTTAACCACTTTGAGGAGTTCCGCTTAGCTGGAGTCCACGAACTCACCCAGGCCTAAATGTAACTACTGAACGCACTGCTACTTAGCTTATTTTGCAATCACTGCTCATTTATAACTTTTAAATGTGAAGACCTGGTCAAGAGTAAATATTTTTGTAACATGCTAAAGTAATCTGTACACATTGGTCTAAACTCCTGATAAAAAGTGTTTGACACTGCATAAATCTACTTCAGAGACTAGTGTCCTTCACAAAAAAGGGGCTTACCAATATTTGTTGAATCATACCACTAAGAATCAAATACTTTGGGCTATCTCAAGGTCACACACCTGTAGAGCTTTCTCTACATATAGTTCAGTTGAACAACGTACATCACATATCTGCAAATACCGCCTCACAACACACGTCTAGAATCCACAAATTGGTAACAACATGCCATCAGTGGGTCATAGGTCGAGCCCTAGTGACTTTCCATACACACAGAGCACGTGATTAAATGTACATGGCCAATTTCATTTAGGGTAAAGACTACCACTGGGACATGGTGTGAGACTTCAAGAGGGTAGAATTTGGCCTTTTTCTAAATACACATGAGCAAATTATACTCCCTCGCCCAAGCATTTTACCCCTGGGTTTTTAGCAATATTATAAGAAAATCTGATGTGTGCAAACTGAAAAACAGTCCAGGAATGTATTTCATAATGCACAAATAGTAATTCCGTGTTATTTTCAAACTCCTCAGCAGGGTTTCAATACAATATCTTTCTGGGTTAATATCGAAGGGTATGTAAATTGAAGCCGGTAAAATAGGACCTGTTCTAAAGCACATCGGCAAATACTGCCCAGTATCAATAGTGTTTCAGCTAAACAGTTTCCACCCAAATAGAAATAGCCCTATTTTTGCAATATAGGCCTTGGTTACGGGTGACTGTCAATCAGCAGCAACCCGGCAGCCTAGCAGTCTTTCCACTTCGGTTCTAAAGCACTTTCAAAGACTGGGACTGATGGAGCCGTTCACTTATCTACCCCTGATTGAATTTCTCTCACTAGTATATTAATTGAGTATGGGCACCTTGTCAAGCACAAAGGCCATACAATTGTCGACCGTTGTCATTGTGCTTTGCTCTATTCTACATCATAAAAAGAAAAAGTGAAAGTTGGTTTGACGTGGGTCTGTACTCATCCATCAAGGATGCTAAGACATATGTTACTTATAGGACATCATAGCTACCCCTGTAAGAGCAAATTCCAGACATCAGCTGCACCGCAGAGTTAAGCATAAGCTGTACACAAATAGCCTTATTTGCACAAGGGTAAAATTGCTACCTGAATTGATTTGTACACAAAGCACAACATTTGTCCATCTTAGTATTTTTCATGTTTAAGTTGAAGAAATACTTGTGAATCAGGCCTCTACTTTCTACATATTAGTGCTGGTTTCCTATTCCGCAATGAGGTTTAACCCTTATACTTCTCTATCTATCTATCTATCTATCTATCTATCTATCTATCTATCTATCTATCTATCTATCTATCTATCTATCTATCCATCTATCTATCTGTCGATCTGTCGGACTGTCTGTCGGTCAGTCTGTCTGTCTTGAAACAATGTAAAGGACTTTGGTGGTTGCTTTCTTATCTATTGTATGGCTAGACTGGCTGAGAATACAGGGTTTGGAACAGGACACTGTAGAGGACCACTACTCAACATGAGAAAAGGCTAGAACACCCAACAATCTTCCTTCCTTCTTGCTGCTGCTCCCTACAAATAAGTACAGTTTTTTTTCTTGTGCTTAGTTGCATGATATTTTTGTTGAGAAATAGTTTTAACACATTTTCTTTAACAAAAAAAATAACACTGTGGAAAACATATAGGACCTGTAAGTATATTAAGATAATTTAAAAGTATATTTGGATTGTCAGTGTATTAGTGAGATGAGTTGGGTTGAATACTGAAATACATTTTTCTTTGGAGTCAGAAAGAATGTTTTGAAAGTTTACGGTTTTTTAAGGCATGTTGGTTGTGCCTCGAAAGCTTGGTAAGAGATTGTGGGAAAGTGCCATCTTTCTTGGCATGTTACCCCAATTTTTACCTGTATGTCAGTATGCTTTTGCCTGTCTCACTGGTATCCTGCTGGACAGGACCCCAGTGCTCATAGTTTATAGCCTAATGTTTATGGTGTGTATAGTGTTTGACTGTGCCACTGAGGCTCTGCTAATCAGAACCTCAGTGCTTATGCTTTCTCTGCTTCTAAATTCGACATAGTAGGCTAGTGACTTCATTTACCAATTTCAATTTGCACACTGGACCCCCTCCTATAATTCCCCAGTGTTGGACCTGGCCTTTTTTACAGGGTCATCCCCAAACTTTTTGCCTCCTTCCTCTTATTTTTCCTGACCTGTTTTTGTTGTCTTTTGGTTTATCCATGATTGGCATCTTTGATTTACTAGTAAGTCCCTAGTCAAGTGCACTAGTGGTGCCCAGGGCCTGTAAATCAAATGCTACTAGTGGGCCTGCAGCACTGATTGTACCGCCCACATAAGTAGCACTATAATCATGTCTCAGACCTGCCACTTCAGTGTCTGTGTGTGCTGTTTTAAACTGTAAATTCGACTTGGCAAGTGTACCCACTTGCCAGGCCTAACCATTCCCTTTTCCTACATGTATGACACCCCTAACGTAGGCCCTAGGTAGCCCCATGGGCAGGGGCAGTGTATGGTTAAGGTAGGACATATAATAATGTGTTTTATATGTCCTGACAGTGAAATACAGCCAAATTCGTTTTCACTGTTGCAAGGCCTGCCTCTCTCATAGGTTAACCTGGGGGCTGCCTTTAAACATGATTAACGTGTAGCTTCCTGTATTGTTTTTAAGAGACATTTCCTTGTTTTTAAAAGACTTAAGACACTTTACATCACTTTTACTGTAATATCGCAACATCTACTTATTGCATTTTAATACTTTTGACCTTCATCTTATCAGATAATAATTAAATATTGTTCTAAACACTGTGCGGTGTATTTCTGTGGTGCTTTATGATGTTATTGTATGATTTATTGCACAAATACTTTACACATTGTCTTCTAAGTTAAGCCTGACTGCTCAGTGCCAAGCTACCAGAGGGTGAGCACAGGATAATTTGGATTGTGTGTGACTTAGCTTGACTAGAGGGGGGTCCTTGCTTGGACAGGGTGTAACCAGACTGCCAACCAAAGACCCCATTTCTAACACTTAGTATATGGTACCTAGGTGCCCAGGGAATTGGGGTTCCAGGAGATCCTTACAGGCTGCAGCATTTCTTTTGCCACCCATAAGGAGCTCAGACAAACCCTTCCACAGGCCTGCCATTGTAGCCTGCGTGCAATAGTAAACACATTATTTCACAGCCATTTTTAACTTATAAGTCACCTATATATCTAACCTTCACTTGCTGAAGGTTCGGTGCAAAGTTACTAAGTGTAAGGGCCCCCCTTGCACTAGCAAATGTGCCCTCACATAGATCAGGGCCATTTGCTGGGACTTTGTGAGTGCAAGGATGCCATTACACGTGTGCACTACATATAGGTCAATACCTATATGTAGCTTCACAAAGGTAACTCCGAATAAGGCCATGTAAGGTCTCTAAGATCATGGAATTGTCCCCCCATTCCAAATGTGTTATTTGGGTGCCAATTCCACGCATCATGGGGGCTCCACTATGGACCCCTTGTCCCCTGCGCTGGCGTGAAACTGGACAAAGGAAAGGAGAGTGACCACTCCCCTGTCCATCACCACCCTAGGGTTGGTGCCCAGAGGTCCTCCAGTGTGTCCCAAACTTCAGCCATCTTGCTTTGCAAGGTGTGGGGGAACTCCGGAGGGCTCTGAGTGGCCAGTGCCAGCAGGTAACATCAGAGACCCCTCCTGATAGGTCCTTACCTGATAAGGTAGCCAATCCCCCTCTCAAGGCTATTTAGTGTGGTTTATCTTCAGATTCTACTTGCAAGTTTCTACCAGGAATCCTCTGCAACTACTACTTCATCCTCTGACCTCGGATCAACCGCAGCCTGCTCCAGCAACCGCTGTAACAGCAACAAAGTATTCAGAAGGAATACTTTTCCCCTGCAACTTCAGCTCCAGCCAGCAACTGCAACAGTTTCCATGGTGTGCACACTCAGAGGACTCCCTGTCTTCACCTTGCACCAGAAGGACCGAAGAAATCTCCCATGGGGTGACGGAGTCAATCCCCTACTCACGTAGGCACCTACAACCGGTTCTCTTGGACTCCTCTCCTGGCAACGAGCGTGCTCCTTGGAACACAGAGGGTGGACCCCATTGATACACACTGTCCTGAGGTCCTGCTGTCCCAATTTGGAGGAGGTAAGACCTTGCCTTCCCCCAGAAATAGAGCACCCCTTGTGCTCTGCGTCTTCTTTATCTCCTGAGGCCTCTGTGCACTATTTGCAAACTTCTTTCATTCACAGCCTGTCCCAGCCCTCCAGCACTCTATCCTGTGATGCTCAACTCACTGAGTTGTTCTCCGGGGGTGTGGGGCCTTCCTTTGTAGCGCTGCTCAAAATGCATTTTGCACCTCCTTTGTCCCCATGTCCTGGGACTCTTGTGGGTGCTATCTGGTGTACTGAGGGGTCTCTGAAGTCCTGAGAGCCCCCTATTCCTCCTCACACCGAGTTGAGGCCCCCAGGTCCCTCCTGGGTCCAGATAGCACCTAGTTGACACAAAATGCAACTTTGCCGGAACCAAGGCTTGTTGGAGGAAACTCAC
Organism: Pleurodeles waltl; assembly: GCF_031143425.1. Taxonomy (NCBI): domain Eukaryota; kingdom Metazoa; phylum Chordata; class Amphibia; order Caudata; family Salamandridae; genus Pleurodeles; species Pleurodeles waltl. The sequence continues at coordinate 1,456,599,523 of NC_090444.1, forward strand.
CTGCATCCAACTTCACGATGTGGGACATCCATTGCATCATTCAGAAACCCGCTGACATCTTACTTGGGTGCATTTCTGCAGTCTTCGTCCAACCCGGGACTCTTCTTTTGTACCGTCTTCTGGGTTGGCTGGCGCTCCTGTCCTTCCTGGAACTTCTTTCGACTTCTGGACTTGGTCTCCTTCCTTTGCAGGTCTTCAGGTCCAGGCATCCACCATCTGTTGTTTGCAGACTTGGTTGGTTCTTGCAATAACTGTAATCACAAGGTGTAGTGTGTCCTAAGAAATCTTGCAGTACCTTACTCCTGCTTTTCTGGGTACTGGGGTGGGGTAATTTACTTACCTTTACTGTATTCTTACTCTCCCACCGATTCTGCACATACTACACTTGTCTAGGGGGGAATTTGTGATTCACATTCCACTTTCTTAGTGTATGGTTTGTGTTGCCCCTAGACCTATTTTCTCCTATTGCATTCTATAGCATTTCCTATTGTTTGCACTATCCAATATCCAATTACTTACCTTATTTTGGTGTCTAGTGTATAGATTGTGTATAATACTTAACTCCAGAAGGAGTATTCCCTCTAAGATATTTTTGGTACTGTGTCACCCAAATAAAGTACCTTTATTTTTGGTAACACTGAGTATTGTCTTTGCTTGTGTATAAGTACTGTGTAACTATAAGTGGAATTGCAGGAGCTTTGCAGGTCTCCTAGTTCAGCCTAAGCTACTCTGCTATAGCTACCTCTATCAGCCTAAGCTGCTAGAACACTACTACATTTCACTAATAATGGATAACTGGACCTGATATAAGGTGTAAGTACCCAAGGTATGCACTACAAACCAGGCCAGCCTCCTACAGAGATGGGGGCACATCTGCAGGCTCGGGGCCCACTTGTGCTGGAGCGGGAGAAAGGTTTTCATGGGCTTGTGGTCTCTTCCATGCATGGCATTGTAGAACTCTTGGGGAGGTCAGAGGCTTTGTAAACGGGTGGCGAGTCTTCTTGATCCAGGGCTGTGCATTCTCCTTGATGAGCTAAGCTGCTTGTCAGCAAGCACATAACAATAGATGACGAGCTAGGATACATTTTGTGAGGCTTTCACTACGCATCATTTGGTGTGCGGGGTGCCATTTTAATAGTTTGGGCAATAACAATTAGAAATAGAGGAATTTGCCATTTAGCAAATTGGGAACAGAGGAGTGGTTTTACAAACAGTTGATGTGTTCATAATCACGAACAGCTGAGGGTATTTTTTGGAAGTCTAGTAAGGTGCCTGGGACATTGTTCAGGGCATTTCTATTAATCTAATTTTTTTCACTTAGTAGGTTATCAAGTGCCTTTTTTAGGTTGCTTATTCAGGATTTAAATATATGTTAGGAAATGACTGAGGAAAGCTCCTAGGTGGAGGAGGATGTTTATTGGTGAATAAGCTAGAAATATTCTGAAAACATTTACCTCAGATTTGAGTACTAAAATGGAGGGAATTATGAAGCCTATGTTTCAGGATAGAGATTTGACCTCTAAGGAAGAAATGTTTTGGTCAGCCAGTGAAGGTTCACATAAACAGAAATGGGATAAGGTTAGTAAAAAGAAGACACATCTCAATGTTAACCTGACACTGGCTAAGGAAAGGGAAATCTGCAGAGGCAGAACATGAGCTTTGTAAATTTATGATTCATGGTAGTTTCGAGGACGTAAGTGGGGGACAACATAAGGGCTCAGAAAAAGAGATGAAAAGTTTAAAGAGGGTCCACAAACATACTGTTGTTCTGCGTGATGACTCTTCCGGTAGTGCAGAGATAGAATTGAGTTGTTCATCAGTTTGATTCTGAGGAAGAGAATGATGATAGCATCCAGAAAGCTGAGCCGTATGAGAGTTTAAAAAGTGTGGATGCTGAGGCTTTGACAGACTCTTTACAGGAATTTGTGTTTGACCCCTTGATGATAAAACGCCAGCTTTCCCCTGAATATTCTCTGACAGTGCATACTTAAGGAAGCAAATTTCTAAAGATGGGAGATTGCAAATAATGTCAGAAAGTCCAAGATCAAATTTGTTAAATAAGGTGATGGTGACACTTGAGTTAAATGCTACAATGTTGCTATTTATTTGTAAAAGGGCCAGGATTCCAGGAAGGGTTTCGATAAAGGACTGAGGATGTGTCAGGTTAGACTGCTCCACCTTACATTACCTCTAACAAAACCTTTGACATGGCTGAGGAATCCCATGTACATAAGACACCTTTGGATTGTGAGGAAAGTGTACTCCTCAGGCGGTTTTCCTTTTGGGCAATGCTAATAGTGCTATTTCTGTGGAGCAACAACACAAATCCTATTAACTATTAACAATAGATCCAAAATTGGTGGACTTGGCTAAAAATTAGGAAGAGGCAGCTGCTCATGGTCTTTTATTTGGTGACAAATTAATTAAAGAAATGTCAAAATATGCAGGAGCTTTTTGTTCTCTTCAGAAATCACATTGTGATATTAAGAAGGTTTGTGACAGAGGTGCTTTCTGCTGGGCCGGGCGAAGAAGGGATACATTTTCTAGCTGTGGCAAAGGCATCAAGAGAGCATCAGTCTTTTGAGGATTTCGAATGTATCAATATCAAACCCCTAATCAATTAGGGGAATTTTCTCCCCAGAAGCAGAGGCCTAGAGAGAGAAGAAATTGTGGAGAACTTCACTCCCAAGGATCAGAAAAAGGTTAGATTCTATTGCTATCCCACTAAAATGGGGGGGGCAGAGTTGCTCAACTTTACAACAGTTGGAAGTGGGTTACAAGGGATTCTTGTGTTTTAGAGACAGTGCAGGGTTATCACATAGATTTTAAGACCTAGTACAATATCATCTCCCTAGAAACATAAGATTCAGTGAAGAGTGTCAGAGTTAGTAGACAAAGAGGTTCAGGAACTGTTGGCAAAGTGAGCTATTTTGGAAGTAAGACAGGAGCTAAAAGAGACTGTGAGCAATATATTCTTAGTTGTGAAAAATTACAAGGGTACTAAATCTATGAAACCTGAACGACTGGATGGCATACCACCATTTCAAAATGAAAGTCTTGTACTTGTTAGAAAATATTATAGAGAAAGGGGAGTGGTTGACTCATTTGGATTTAAAAGATGCCTATCTAACAGTTTTGACAAGGGAGCCTCATCAAAAGTTTTTACTGTTCAGGTGGGACGGAATAATGTGGAGTATTTTCTCTGTCACGTGGTACTTTATAAAGATTTTACACCCTGTAGTAGTATTTTTAAGGGAATGAAGTGTACAACTAATAATTTATTTGAACAACATATTGTTCATGGATGAGGATAGGTTGAAGCTAGTAGAGTACACAAATATGGAGGTGACCTTTCTGGAAAAAGTGGGTTTTGTTGTGAACTGGCAAAAGTTGTGTTTGTTTCCAAGTCAAGAAAATCAGCTTTTTGGGATTCATGGTGAATACAGTAAAAGAACAATTGAAACTTCCAAAGGAAAAACTGAAATGGGTAAGAAAGGAGATTCAGAAAGTTTAGAAATTAGGCACAATTTCTTTGAGGTTATTTTCAAGAGTGGTAGGTCTGTTGTCTTCAATGACACAAGATATTTTTCTAGTTCCTTTGAATTATTCGGCACTTCTGAGGTTGAAGTTGAAGCATTTAAGGTGGTTTGAAGTATTCAGAGAAGATTATGCTTATGGAGGAAGCAAACGAGGAACTATGTTAGTGGTTAAAGAATATGGAGGTGTTGAATGGGAAGGCTATTTTTTAGAAGAAGCTAGAAATGGCTACAGAAACTGATGCAAGGTTAGAATGTTGTGGTGCACGTTGTGGTACAGTAGCAATAGGAGGCAGATGGTCAGAAGAGGAGTGCAGGTTACACATAAATTGTTTAGAGCTGTTGGCAGGTTCCTTTGTGATAAGGAACTTAATGAAGGACAAGGTAAAGTATGGATTGGCTTGACAGAATCAGTTTTGCTGGTGCGTGAAGAAGGATTCAGATCCTTTTCAGTGGATGTCATAGAAGTGGTGAATTATCTATCGAAAGGTATAATTCAGTTTGGGAAATTACTAAAGTACCAATTTATCTGAAGAGACTGGGAGCTAATGAATGCTTACGCTTGAAGGACCTATTATTACAATAATATTGTGTGTAATTTCATTTTGGAGGGTACCTGATGTTCAGGTGCAGTGCAGTGCCACTTTTCTTGCATCCCTTAGCCCCACTTAATGCCACTGGTGGACCATTGTGATAGTTAGGGAACTAGTGTCAAAATTGGTGACGTTAGCTCAGAGCTTTGCAGGACTAGTGTCAAGATTTTTTACGCTAATCCAGCAAAGCCCATTGAGGACCATTGTAAACAATGGTATGCCTCCTTTTAATGCCTGCTATGAGCAAGCATCAAAAGTGACAAAAATATGATGCAAATAAATCTTTATTTTGGACCCACTAACGGGGTGCAGACATAATGTAGCACAAAGGGTTACAAAGTGGCGTAATGCATGCATTACACTACTTTGTAAATTTGGCACCGCCATTTTCGCCTTGTTGAGCCACATAAGCATAAAAAAATGACAGTAATCTGGCGCAAGGAGGTGCTGGGGACTCCTAAACCTGCCCCTAAGTTCTGTAAAGGGGCTGTTTAGAGTGGTGGCAATAAAGGAGATTGCATATTAGCCTATGTGTCTTTAATAAAATCTAGATTGTCTGTCCATCACAGCTGGGGGAATCCACTTTTGACCTAACGGAAAATGTTTATCATGTGGAATACTAGCTAAATATAGAAACATGGCTTTCTACGCTTTTTGATTATGTAAAAGAAAAATCTCCTGCGGTGTTTTAGGGCTTATTGTTTTGACCACTTTTCAATTTAACAATAACTGCATAGATGACCCTATCCAAATACCCTCACCCCTATAATGCCCACTTTCCTCTTCGTAAAGTAAAGGAAGATCCATCCTCTCCACATAGATAAGCCAGTCTGAGGAGTGTTGCTCTGACATCTAGCCCACCGCTGCCAGTCTCTGATTCTTCCCACTCAAAGCAACAGTTAACTAGTTTACATAGTCTGTAGTTAAGTCTGCTTGCAGAATATTCAGTAGCCAAATGGCTCTAGTATCTTAGTTCCAGAAAGAACTTCCAAAATGTGTTGGTTAAGTAGAGTAAATACATACTTCCCTTCTTATATGCTTACCTTGATGGTTTGTTGGTAGTCAATACAGTGAAAGCAATAAATATGCAGGTTTATAGTGTTCATTGTATTGCCAAATATATTTTTTTCATAGCCTTTATAGGGTGGGACAGATCACTAACACTTGAGGACAATAATTGGAGGGCAGCAGTATTCGTGGAATCTAAACGCAATTGTGTTAGTCTTATTGATTTTGACTTTAGCCAGTGAGAGCTCTGGTCTATGACATCCAACTTGAACTGCCTAAAGTAACTCATATATTAATGAGCCACCAAGTGAACTGAAAAGAATATGAGAGCCCAATTCACAAAGATATATACACCGATGTATATTTTCTTTGGTATAAATCCCCACTTTAACTGTTCACCATCTCCTAGTGGAGATTTACACATAGATGAAGATCTAGATTTTATTTATGACTGTAAAGGTACTAGAAGTACATTTGCCACCTTATTTTCTTCTCTATCACAGATTTGTGATCTCCCTATGGAAAAGTACAGGCATATTTATAAAGTTCTTTTCTTAAATATTTCATAACATAAATGTAAATTAATATAAAATTTGTTTTATTCACCTGGTAATATTAAAATAGAATTTGACAACACATTGACTCCTCAAATTAAATGCGTATGAAGTAATACATTTTTTTACAATACTAGAACATTAATGAAGATTAATTTCCAAGAAATAATTTAATAAAGCCTCTCATTTGTATTTTTATTTCAAGTTTATTACTTGTAGTTGAACATATATTGAATTATGTAAAAATAGTTTTAACTGTATTAACACATGTTTAAATGTTTAACCAAATTTATTTTTGAAATCAAGTTTATAATTAAATGAAGATCATATAATAATTCTATATTTTTGTTAATCAGTCAGTCAGTCAAAATCTTTATTTACTACATTTCTGTAGCATAAAAGCACAAAAGAAGACAAATATATATTCTGTTTAATTTCTAGAGAACACATACACCATTCCACCGAGTAAAAATTAAAACAGAAATTTAGAACCTTAAAAAACAAAATTACAATAAACATTTTAAAATGCAATACAGGTCCACAGCCCAATACAATACTATTCATAACATCTTTAAATACTACCTTCAGCAAAGGGCCTTTCAACATAGTGCATTTTGAGAAAACAGGAATGATTGCAGATGCCCCCAAACCTTTTGCCCCCGTTTTTAACTTTTTGGTGGTGTTTTCCTGACTCTGATGGTGCCCTGGGTACTGGTAACCAGTCCCAGGGTAACATAAGTATGCAAATTAGGCTAATTATAATGGGCTATGTCAACCTACCTATAAATCCCTAGCATATGGTAGGGCATCTAGGTTTAGGGACCGCAGCATAGGTAGTGCACCCAGCTGAGCTTTGCTGGCTGCCTTTAAATTAAAGTTATATGCAAATTCGACTTTGGAATTAAAAGCACTTTCAAAGTCTTAAACTACCTAATTTGTACATATAAGTCACCCCCAAGGTGCCCTATCTACCCCTGTGGTTGGGTGCCAGGTAACTATAAGCAGGGACCTTATAAAAATAGTTTTATAAGCCCTGATGAGGTAAAATAGCCAAATTTGTTTTTCCATTGCTATGGTGAATGGCCTCCATAGGCTAAAATGGGGAGACTTTATTTTAATTAATAAAGTCCCCTTAAGTGTCATGTTCCTTGAGTTTGATATCATATTAATTGTTATAATGCCCACAACTTACAATTGTTGGATTTAATATAACTCGTTCAGGTAAAGGGTTTTTAAACTCTACCTGAATGTTGCCAACTTCATCTGTAGTGCCCTTCTCTGATTGACCAGCCACTGGCAGCCTGGCCAGACTGCCTTGATGAGGTGTGAAGTGGCCTGGGCTGAACACAAAGGATGTGCCTGGGGGAAGCAGGAAAGGTGACCAAACTGGTCTTCGAAGGCAGGGATGGACATGTGGAGCAGCCCAGCTCCTCCTGCACATCTTACAACCCCAGACAATGAGGTTCCCTCTTGATTAGATTAGGGCAGGGCAGGAAAGGGGTGTGTTTAGAAATTTTAGCCACACCAGTGGGTTGGCCCCACCAGATCTAACCCCCAAAAATCACTTTCAGCCATGTTGGATTTTTGAAAAATGTTGCTCCCTGGGATTGATTCTTGCCATACTTCCCAGGAAGTGGTCATCAAAGGGGGAAGGAACCTGCCTCTGATTGGATAACTAGGACCCCCCTGTTTGTCACCCAGGAGCAAGGATAAATATGGCAGAGATATACCCACACCTCATATCCCTACAAGGAACAAGACAAAGAAGAAGAAGGACTGCCTTGCTGGACCCCTGAACTGCACTTGGACACTGCACTCTGAAGGACTGCACCAGCTGCACACTTGGGCTTCACCACTAAAAGGACTATGCCTGTCTTCTACTGCTTCAAGAAGCCCCCCCCCCCCGTTTGCTAAAGGTACAAAGGAGCTTCCCGGAGTCCCCTGTGTCAAGTCCTGCAAGCAAACTCCAGCTGACCAGCGTCCAGTGGCTATTTGAGTATTCTGACCAGGTGCATTCTGGGAACTGTAGTCCCAACTCCCAAGGAGCAACTCAGAGCTTCTGCACATTTGGATCAAGTGGTGGACACTTCAAGGACCCAACATGCATGTTTCCTTACTTTTAAAATCAGCCAAATAAAAAGTACTATTAAATAACATATCAGAGGGCAATGTAATTGCTGCTGGAACAGAAGAGCTGGCCTACACTGCCTGAAGTAAACACCTTAAAGAGTGGGAATACTTAATCTCTTCTAGGACTATCATAAAAGTGGCAAAAAAACAAAATATGTAGATTAGACTGGGTAAAGACACCATCACAAGGACAGGGACCTAGATCTGATAATGACTGACTGTTAGCTGAGTAACCCACCATATAAAGTAAATAATTAAAACTAAATCTAGTTAAAACAAAACGATGGTGAGGGTTCTGGATTAAAGATAAATAAGATTTAAGACCTTTTTGTATATCAGCTGCCATTCTGCAGCAGTTTTAGCTACAAACATCTGTTTTAACTTGGCCTTATTGAAGTTCAAATATGAGTTGGGTGAGGAAAATAAATCAGAGAGCCTAATCCCCTCACTAGTCGACTTGACATATGCAAACCAAGGCATATCTAGGGTTGTGTGCAATTTCAGACAGTCTTTTAAAACAAGTTGATTCAATTGCAAGCTCTCCTGGATCCAATTAGAGTGCCAAAGCAAATGTGACCCTAGTTTTATTTTTTTTGTGATGTAAGGGAAACCCAGTTCATCAACGCAAATGGCATTTGGACAACTACTTTTCAAAAATGCATTTTTAACTTATATGCCTTATAAATCAGCCACACCCCATATTCCTGTCCCATATGTAGCTATCACCACACATTTAGCTGCATTAATCGTTAAAAGCTCTCTCACAGGTTTTGTACCTATTTTTTGCAAAAACTTTGTAAACTCACCATTGACTTATCAAACATAGCAATCCTGTTTAGTACCATTAGTTTCCAAAGACATTTGCTATCAGACAGTATGTCCAATAAGAAACACCTTGGTCTTATTAGTAGAATGAGCCGGTCTTATCTTGGGTCTCATCCTGCATACTTTGGAGAAGGTTTTACTTTCATTTACCTGTAGGTCCAATTCCTACATAAAACAGTATAATCATCAATTAACCATGCAGCATTCTCCCTGTTCTTGCCACTGAAACTGCATCATCCACATAGGGTGTCATGATCTGAATGCTTCTTACTGTGGTTATCTGTCAATCTCGAGGCACCACCTGGTCTCTCGCTGGTTCTGGTCTGACCAAGGTAAGGGTGACCCTTTCCAGTAGCCACGGTGCCGCTGATAGAGGAACACCAAGCAGACCATGACCTCCAGAAGGAGTCCCAGAGGAAAAACCCCAATCCTGGGAAAAACCTCAGAAGCAAGGGACTCCTGAAAAAGAGGTTAAAAAAAGAGAAGCGTGATATGAACTGGAAACAGCAAAAACTGAAGACACGAAAAAACTGGAGAAATCCAGAAAACAAAAACACTGGATACAGGAGTGAGAAGCACCACCAGAACGGAAGTATTTGCAACGCAAGGAACAGAAGACCACTGTGCTTATAAACTGGCAAACAGGATGTGACACACAGGAAATTCTGAAGACACCATCTTCAATTGGGAATAGCCACATTAGCGTGAATAGAAAAATAGCCATGGTGTAAAAGAGGAAGCAAGGCATGCAGGGAAGGAAACACAGACTCCTGGGATGGGAGTAAAACCACAAGAAAGAAAAAACAAGAAAAAAGAAAAAAGACAGAAAAAATAGGTTAGAGAGATTATAAGGGCAAAAGGTGGGCGCAGCGCCCAAAGAATAATATACTGGTTGCGCTGTGGACTGAAAAATAGGCAGCAGCTCGAAGCGCAGCTCAAAATGCGGCCCGCAGCAGACACAGCTGTCCAGGACATGGACCGCCGATCTGACCGCGGTCCGTAAGTGGGGTGCCACAGGTCCTTGTGGTGTCACAGTAGGTCCCCCGAAGCCCCAGGCTTGTCCAGAAAATGCTGAAAAAAGGTAAGGACCAAGTGGGGAGCATGGACAGAGGAGGCATCCTCCCTCGAACAGTCACTAATGGGATAGCCTTTCCAGCGAATCAAAAACCGGAGGCGATTCAGAAAAATGTTCGAATCGCATATCTCATGTACTTCATACTCAGGATGACCATTAACCAAAAGATAGGAGGACCATGGGCAGTTCTCTGGTAGATATCTGGAACAAAAGGCTTGAGTTGGAATACGTGAAACACAGGATGCACTTTCCAAGTCAATGGCAGACGAAGTCAAACAGAGACTGGTTTAATCACATGCAAAACTCGAAAAGACCCATAGTAACGAGGTTTGAACTTGTTCTGAGATAAACGAAAAGGCAGAAATTTAGAAGAATGCCAGACCTTGTCCCTGGGTTGAAAAGATGGAGCAGTATTGTGCTGAGCATCAGCTACCTTCTTCATATATAATTTTGTGGCCAAGAGATTGGCACGTATCAGGTCCTGGACCTGATGGAGACGACGAACAAATGAGGTAACTTCAGGAACAGGGGAGTCCTTAGAAGTGACATTAGGAAAAGCAGTAGGCTGAAAACCATAAGTACAAAAAAAGGTGTAGACTTAGTTGCACTATGGACTGTATTGTTGTAAGAAAACTCAGCCAATGGTAGGTAAGAAGACTATTATTTTGAGCCGCAATAAAAAAACTGCGCAAATATTGTTGGGGTCCTTTGTTTAGGCGTTCTGTTTGACCATTGGTCTGTGGATGGAAACCAGAGGATAGGGCCACATCAATATGTAAAAACTTACAAAACTCTCTCCAAAAACAGGATACATATTGAGGTTCCCGATCAGAAACAATTACTTGAGGAAGACCATGTAATCGAAATATATCTTGTATAAAGAGGTGACTCATTTCTTTAGTGGTGGCTAATTTCTTGAGGGCTGAAAAATGAACCATCTTAGTACTGTACATATGTTTCGGCATCAGTCTTTAACGTGGGCCACCAAAAAGAGCAAAGGAGTAGTTCTTGTGTGTTCTTAATCCCTTGATGTCCAGTCATAGGAGAGTCATGACACATTTACAAAGCTTCTGTCTATACTTTTTTAGTAGGCAAAAATATGGTGTTTTTATAAAAAAGTAATATTTCTGATGCTTCTGATGCTTCTGTAAGTGAGGACTTAAAGTGTTCCAATCTTCCATGGGTAACTTCTGATACTCGGTCGTTACCCGGTCAAGAAAAGACTGAACTAGTCCCACAATGAGACATGGCTCAATGATGTGTGGAGAAACAGACATGTTACTCTCTGGATATCAGCGGGAGAAAGCATCTGCTACAAAGTGTTCAGATCCAGGAATGTAAGTAACAGCGAATTCGTATTGACTAAAAAAGAAAGCCCACCTGGCTTGATGTCTATTCTGACATTGAAAGCTGCAGAGGCATTGTAGATTGCGATGATCAGTTCGTACTTCAAAAGTCTTCTGAGAACCCATTAGGAAATGCCTCATTCCTTGCAGGTAGCCTTTAATGCCAGTAATTCTCTTTCCAATAGTTTTTTTCTGCGTCAGATAACTCGTGGGGTAGATAAAAGATTCGATGTTCAAGGTGATCAACGTCTTGCTTTTGAAGTAACACAGCTCCAATGGCTCGAGCTGAAGCGTCCGTGACCAAAATAAATTTCTTAGTTGTGTCAGGATGATGGAGTATTGGGGCTTGGGTAAAGGCACGCTTTAGTGTTTGAAAAGCCTTTTCTGCTTCTTCTGTCCAAATGAACCCCTCTTTAGGCCTTCTTTTTTGATGGTCTGGGTTATACATCCTTGTTTTTGGGCAAAGTCCTTTGCAAATTACTTATAGAAATTGGACAACCCTAAGAAGCACTGTGTTTCTTTGACAGAAGTAGGAGAAGGCCAATCTAGTATGGCTTGTACCTTTTCTGGGTCCATGGTGATTCCAACTGGATTGATACTAAAACCTAGATATTGAACCTTGGTCTTGTTAAACTCACACTTCTCCGGTTGACAGTACAAATTATTTTCTCTGAGTCTTTCCAAAACTTGAAGAAAATGTTTAGTATGTTGTTCGGGACTACGGGAATATATTAGAATGTCATCTAGATAGACTACGACACTTTGGTTCAAAAGATCAGAGAAAATCGAATCCATAAATCTTTGGAATATAGAAGGTGGTTGGTAACACCAAAAGGCATGACACGATATTCAAAGTGGCCCAACGGGGTACAAAAAGCAGTCTTCCATTTGTCACCTTCTTTAATTCGTAAGAGATGATAGGCACCCCTTAGGTCTAGCTATGTAAATATTGTAGCTCCTTGGACTGCTTCCAAAACATCCTTAATAAGCTGTAAGGGATACCTATCCTTGATGGTAATCTTATTTAACTCTCGAAAGTCTATACAGGGGTGGATATGTTTAGTCTTCTTAGGTACAAAGATAAGAGGAGCCCGAGCAGGTGATGAAGAGGAAGCAATCAATCCACTTTGTAGGTTTTCCTCTATGTATTCCTTGAGTAGCTTCTTTTCTTGTTCTGATAGGGAATACATTCTTCCAAATGGGACCACTTCCCCGTGTATCAAAGGAACAGAGCAGTCATAGTCCCTATGAGGAGGCAAAATGGGTCTTTTAGGTTTCTGGAATACGTCAGAGTACTCATTGAATCATGTTAACAGTAGTGCTTGCTTCATTGGAGGAAAAAATGGACCCTTTTGGTGACCAATAGGAGTCAGTAGAATAGCAATGTAACTGATAAAATTGAGAGTCTGAGTCTCCCAGTTTATATATGGATTGTGTTTTGCCAGCCAAGGAATACCCGAAAATCATAGTATGATTAGGGGAAGGTATCAGTTCGAAGGCCACATGTTCCTTATGTCTTCTGAATTGCAGGTAACGGTTGGGTATGGTATCAACCACTGGTCCAGAAGTTACAGGAGAGCCATCTAACGTTTGGACGTATTCTGGGATTTCGTTAGGAACACAAGGTATTCCTTTTTCTTTAGCCCATTTCTCATCTAGAAGCATACCACTGGCTCCACAATTCAATAATGCAAAGACTTGTCCTTCCTGGTTCGGGCACTGAAGATTCAATAAGATTATAAAAAGAGCGGAGTTGTCTTCTCTGGAGTAGCAGATTGAAGGAATTTCAACACCTCGCATCACCTTCTTTCTCACAGGAGGCAGGAGTTGGGTTTCCCAAAGGTCTGATTGGACGGATATGACACATTCAAATTAAATGACCTGCACTGCCACAATAAAGCCATAAGCCTTTATGTCATCAGTTCTCTTCTTCTGCTGCTGATAACGGACCATGTGCAACATCTATTTGCATGGGTTCTTCTTCCGTGGAAGGGGAGTATTCTGATCAGTTTTATTCAGGCCGATGTGTAGACGGGCAAACAGCCACTGTCGGAGACTGGACCCTGGATCTTCATTTCTCTAATCTACGTGCCCATAAATGGTACTCAATATTAAGGGCCAGGTCCATCAGTGCCTTCAATGACTCTACTGGAGTACAGTGCACAAGTTCATCCTTTATTTCGTCTCGTAACCCTGGATGAAAAAGTGTCACAAAGGTGCGTTCAACCCACGTGCTTTCAACCGCTAGTTGTTTAAATCAGGTTATTTAAGTCAAAACATCCTGATTCCCTTATTGTATCTCACATAACGCCTCTTCTGCAGCAGCTTCCAATCCAGGTCATGCGAACATCTTGCAGAAAGTCTGAATAATTGGATAAAATTGGATCAATGGCAGCTACCAAAGGGGTTGCCCAAGCCAGGGCTGCGCCAAACAAGGAGCTTATCAGATAACTAACTTTGGGCTTATCCTGAGAAAACTGAGAGGGTCGAAACACAAAGTATACCATTAAGGAGTCTAGAAATTCCTTTAACTTGTTTGGATCTCCAGAATAACGAGCTGTGGAGACAGAACTAGCAGGTACATCGCTGGACCGTGACACCAATGCTTGTCTCAGAGCTGTGTTCTCGGTACGCTGTTGTTGTAATTCCTGCGACTGTTGTTGTATAGTATGACGCATAGACTGTGCAGTTTCCACAACATCAGCAGGTGGGACTTCCATGGTTCCAGGGCAATGCAGAATCTTTTGACGTTGCAATCTATCACGATCTGAATGTTTCTTACCACGGTTATCTGTCAATCTCGAGGCACCACCTGGTCTCTTGCTGATTCTGGATTGAACCAGGTAAGTGCAACCCTTTCCAGTGGCCACGGTGCTGCTGATAGAGTAATACCAAGCAGACCGTGACCTCCAGAAGGAGTCCCAGAGGAAAAACCTCCAATCCTGGGAAAAACATCAGAAGCAAGGAACTTTGAAAAAAAGGTAAGAAAAAAGAGTAGTGTTATATGAACTGGAAACAGAAAAAGCTGCAGACAAGAAAAAACTGGAGAAATCTAAAAAACACCGGAAACAGGACTGAGGAGCACCACCAGAACGGAAGTGTTTGCAATGCAAAGAACAGAAGACCAACTGTGCGTATATACTGGCAAACAGGATGTGACACACAGGAAGTTCCGAAGAAACTATCTTGAATTGGGAAAAGCCACATTAGAGTGAATGGAAAAATAGCCATGGTGTGAAAGAGGAAGCAAGGCATGCAGGGAAGGAAACACAGACTCTTGGGAAAAAGAAACGATTCTAAGAGTAAAACCACAAAGAAAGAGAAAACAAGAAAAAAGATAAAAGAGAGGAAAATTAGGTAAGAGAGAATATAAGGGGAAAAGGCGGGCGCACTGCAAATCAACGCCCAAAGAAAAATGTATTGGTTGCGCTGTGGACCGAAAACTAGGCAGCCGCCTGAAGCGCGGCTCAAAATGTGGCCTGCGGCAGAAATTGCCGTCCAGGACACGGACCGCCGATCTGACCGCGGTCCGCAAGTGGTGCGCCGCAGGTCCTCGTGGTGCCACATAGAGAAGTATTGGGAGGGAATGGGTTCCTATATAGGGAGTTTCCTTAGCTCTCAATGTTAGTGCACATTGTACTCTGTTCATGTAGTGAGAGAGTAAAAAGGGGGTACAGACACACCATTGCCTAACGCCTCTATTTATCCTAAAAAATTCTGTGCATTCACCATTTTCTGCATAACATACTCATGCATTCACCTCCACATTTAATTGCCTCATAAAATTAATAATGTCCTCTTCTATGTCCATCTCAAACATAAAAGACTAAAGTCTTGAATGTGAGATTCAACCAAATCCGTTAAGTCCATGAATTGAAGAAAGATGGACCTCTTTTAGTGACAATGTACAAGTCTATTAACATATGCAAATTCAAACATTGATCTAAAGTACCTAGCCCTGTCTTGAATCCATATTGAGTGACTACTAAGATATTCTTAGACTTCACCCAATTCTCCAGTCTGTGCAACAAAGTATGCCCCATAAGTTTATCTGTAGTGTTGAGAAGAGATATTTGCCTATAGTTCTTGTGCATATATGTCTCCCTTATTTTGTAAATCGGGACAGTGACTGAGCTCTTCCAAGATAAGGTTGTACCAATCCTGGCAATAGCATTAAAGACATTTGTGATCAGAGGTGACTGCAGAACCTAGGAACCCCATTTGGTACCTTTCCTCTGTTACTTTCTCCTAAAGCCATTTTCACCTCCTCTAAATCAAAAACTTGAGAAGCAAGGCCACTCCATGGCTCCAGAGATCAACATCAACATACATCTTGGGCATGGTTACAATAAATGGTAGAAAAATGTTCAACTTGCTTAGGTTACTGAATATGACCATCCTTTGAAGGATCTGTGGATTCCCTAAAATGAGGAGCATTTAGCACCCTCTAAAAAGCTGCACTATCTTATGTGAGCTAGCTATTTAGAGCACTTCCGACGCATCCTTCTTGTTCTACTTTTTTTTTGTCTGATGAGTCTAATGGGAATGCCATCTCTCAGCTTAGTACATAAATCCATGTGCAAATTGGCAAAGGCTTTGGTGCAAGCAGAGTTAAACCAACCCTGGGAACTTAGGGCCAGATGTAGCAAAGGTTTTTACCCATTCTGTGTCTATGGGAAAAAGTGTTTGTACATATGGCCCTTAGAGTTGCTGAGTGGATTTCACGAGTTAGAGACTGCCTTATACTGGCCATAATGTCATAGAAAGCTGTGCTAATCAACATAGTCTTCAAACACTTGGTGACCTCAGCCTGATTATCTTGAAAGACAGAGGAGAGAAAATTATTCTTGTCTACCCTGTACCACTTAATCGTAAACCCTTTTTTCCTTACCAAAACTATTTAAGATTCAACAACGGTGCAAGATGTAGCCCCCTAACTCTATCCTACAGCACAGCTTAGCATGGTCACTATATCCTGTGAATTCAGCCTAATATTCTGCCACCAGCGTACCCAGATTCTCATTAATTAAAATATACTCAATAGTACATGTGTGATTGTCACACATAAAGGGGGGGTTAGATCAACTTCTGAACACAACACCTCATTTACCATCACAAGATTGAGTTTAATCAATAGATTATTTAAGGTACTTGCATATTCATCATGTCTAACATGCACCAAAGTCTCCTCCTTGTTGTCTATTAGCCCACAAACTGTTTTTTGTCTACCTAGGACAACGGTGTGCATTAAAATCCCCCACCCAGAGCAGTTCAGGGGTTTGTGGTGATAGTTACATATAGAATGGATGATCAAA
The DNA here is from genome assembly GCF_031143425.1 of Pleurodeles waltl. Lineage (NCBI taxonomy): Eukaryota > Metazoa > Chordata > Amphibia > Caudata > Salamandridae > Pleurodeles > Pleurodeles waltl. The sequence goes on from NC_090444.1 coordinate 1,456,615,905, forward strand.
GAGGTGAGTGGGCGTTATTGATAGGTGGGCTATCATAGGCCTTATTGCATTTCACAGGTAAATTGGATTCCAGCTTCCCTAGTGACTGTTGGGTAGAATCAGGGAGAGACTGGGGAATTCTAGTCCTGGCCTTAATACTCACAGTCAATGATTTAATACCTGACTCCCTCTGAAATACTGAGTTATCATGATGCTTGGCATAGGTGCAGCTAACAGGGCAGACTGCAATGCAGCAGCAATAAGCTGTCCACCAGGAGAGGCTAGATTATTAATAACTACTTTCTCAATCACCTCCAGATCACCCCTATAGCTAATAGACTCTACACCAGAAACACAAGCCAGTCAGTCACACCCCTCCATCTCTTGAAGGGGTACAAATGTATTACTAAGAGTAACTCCAGAAAAACTAGATGTACAGTATACACAATTCTGCCCTATAGAAGGAACTGAGGCTGGGCTGGAAAAGTTGGGCTAGGGTTTTAAGGCGTATAGAAGTAATCCAGTGGCAAAACAGACATCTGGGAGAGGAGGTTTTGGTCAAATTAAAAGACTGCAGACAGCATTCAGATCTTTAAAGTTAACAACTATACAATCACCTGGAAATTCCTTCAGGGATGGCCCAATCCAGTCTACCCTACTAGCCATAAGGAGTTTTGCTGACAATGAAGGATTAAAGCCTATGTGCTTAGTTACCCAATTAAGAACCTTGAGGATCACCTGATCAGTGGACTCAGACTGTACTAGTTTGAGTCTAGGAGAATTAGCCAAAATTCATATAAAAGGGCTTACTGAAGGTGGTAGATTCAATGCCTGGAATTCACTATCAGGAATCCCGTGACACCGGCCTGAACACTCAGCACCTTTAAAATGAGCATGCTACATGTGCATTGAATTCCCTGAATGGTCAGGCAAAGCTCCTTGAATGGACCGTGGGGCAGGAGGGGTGGGGGCATTGGACATGCGTACAGGAACAAGCAATGTTTGACCACTTGGGCCACAGAAGAAAAGGACACCACACTCCTTGTATCAAGGCCACAATGATCAGATTGTACTAAATTAACCCCATTACATGCATTACCGGTATCCCTTAGGGTTACTAGAAACTAGAGACAAGCCAGTGGATGCATCAACGAGAGGACTAGCACTAATCTGTTTAAACAGTTTAAACAAATTAGCCTCTATACTGTGAAGACGATCCTGTAAGTGTTTTAGGTGCAATTTCAGTTTGGTTCCAAACCTTCTACAGATTTTATCTGAATTAAATATTATAGGAGTAGCCATCCCAGTGTCATGTTTAGAGTTAGTCCCCTTAGGTATGGGTGAAGCATTTCTTCATACTTTCCATCCTCTCTTCTTTTTGACAGGGGGTTCAATGGCTAAAGAAATGTCAACAAGATCACTACAAACTTCTTCTGTTCGCTTTGGGCAGCTGGGAAGAGTCATTTGAAGCACTAGCCCCCTGGGAGTCATCAAAACAGACAGATTCAGGTGATTTCCCCCTTACCTCTTCCACAGAAAGTCTCCTTTCAGATAGTTCTCTTTCTCTACAGAGGATCCCTGTAGCACACCAAAGAAAAATCAATAGTGGCTATTGGGTGTCCCGCTGTGGGACTACAAACAGTTTTCCTTTTGTCCATATGGAAGGCACAGTAGCTTTCCAAGTGATCTCAGAAGGCAAGACTAAGGAGGGGGCCTGACCGGGTCTCTTCTGGCCACTTACTGGGACAGACAGGCTTGGTCTTGGTCTGGTCTTTGCCCCTGCACACGCTGCAGCACTCTTCAAGCACTTTCAACCGTGTTACGTACTGGGCTTCCTGGGCCTCGCCTTACCTTGCAGAAGTTATTGAGAAGTAGTCCCATCCCCGACCAGGCAGCAAGGGAAAGTTTAGGGAGGTGGGTAGGGAAGCACTACATACAACCTGCACTGCAGGAGTCTTCAAGTGGTTTTCAGCACATCTCCTGGGCTTCCCGGGCCCCACCTTGCCTCACAGAAGTATGGGGGGCGTAGTCCCAACCCGGACCGGGAAGCAAAGAAAAGTTCATGGGGCGGGCAGGGAATCACTATACACAACCCACTCTGCAGGACTCTTCAAATGTTTTTAATCACATCACCTCCCTGGCTTCCTTTGCCCCTCCTTGCCTCGCAGAAGTCCGGGTGACCTAGTCCCACCCCAGACCAGGCAGCAGAGAAACATTCAAGGAGATAGACAGGGAACCTCTATACACAATCCACTCTGCGGGACTCTTCAAATGGTTTTAAACGCATCACCTCATGGGCTTTCCAGTCCCTGCCTTGTCTCGCAGAAGTCTGGGGGACATATTTTCACCCCAGACCAGGGAGCAGAGAAAAGTTCCAAGAGGCAGGCAGGAAACCACTGTACTCAACCCACACTGCAGGACTCTTCAAATGCTTTTAACAATGTCACCTCCTGGGCTTCCCGAGTCCCACCTTGCCTCCCAGAATTCTGAGGGTGTTCACCCTTCCCAGATAGGGCAGCAGAGAAAAGCTAAAGGAGGCAGGCAGGGAACTGCTATTCACATCACCTAAGAAATATATACATAATTTTAAATGTTGAACAACTATGACTACTTGAAATTTGTTCCTAATACTTATTATTATAATTCTGCATCCACTGATATCTAGAGTGTGTTGCGGCAGCAATTGCTGTCAATGTGTGCTGCTTGATGTACTCCAAGTCTACAAGTACATTTACTCCTATTTTTTGCACCTCTAGGGACATAGAAAATTTAGGCCCATAGTTATACTTTTTTAGCGCTGCATTTTTGCCACTTTTTTACGGAAAGGGACGCAAACTTACAAACTACAATTGTATTTTGTAAGTTTGCACTGCTTTTGCGTAAAAAAATGACGCAAATGCAGCACTAAAAATTTTATAAATATAGGCCTTAGTGTGCTTTGTGAATTGTGAACTACCCTTTATGTGGTGTGGTATTTTGTTTTAGCAAGTCTCTCCCAAATCCCACTTAATATTTACCTAAACCCATCCCACTTAGTAGTAAGTATTCAACCACCCGTACATATGAAGTGATGACCACACAGAAAAGATAAGAGTGGAGGGGCAGAGGTCTCAGGCCGTTGGCTTGTGAATTGCATTTGGCAGTAAGTAGTACTATGGCAGTATGGCAGTACTCCTTTAAATACTACAAAATGCAGTCCTTGAATTGGACCCCGATATTCTAGACATATTGTAGTTTGGTTAACAAAATCTAGTTGTGTATCGTGCATAACGTAACCGCAGGCTTTAAAATAATTTTTAAGCAGAAGTCTTAAGTAGTCGAACAGTATTTCCGTTGATAATCGATTATGGGTTATAATGTGTCATATTAGGAAATTGTTTTCATTCAAAGCTGTCATAATCTCACAATTTGTACGTTCAGCAAAATCTATTTTGAATACTGAAAGTATTTAACATTTTTAAAATGAAATGAGTTTAAACCAATTACAGTCAATTATATGGTTTATCTTCCCGCGTGGATTCATACTAATTTAGCAATCGCATTAGATTTGAATTTTAGCTACCAAAACAAATACCCATTTACATATCTAGCCATTTTGCAACTAATCAAGTCGCTGCTTAAGGTATTACACATTTTAAAACTTCCGAGTTGCAGTTGGAATATTCAAACACCTAGGTACAGCTATCATGTAAATGTTCTCTTTTATTCATTTATCATAATTGCATTTCAGATTGATTGAACAAGCTAGAAATGTAAACAGCTGTATTTTTTCATGAATATACTTAGGAACTCTGTTAAGGTATTGCTTGGTTTCAAAATACACTCTTGATTTATTTTTGCAACGGATAAAAGTTTTGATAATTTCAATTAAATAAAGTACTCGCAGACTATTGGTGTATAACTCAAAAGAGCTCAGAGGAGGATATGCAAGGGACAGGCGACAGGCCCCGGAAAGCCCTGCAGTAGGAGGTGGAGGTGTTGAAAATAATACAGGCCCTCATTCTGACCCTGGCGGTCGGTGATAAAGCGGCGGCCAACCCGCCAACATCCCGGCGGTCCAAAATATGCAATTCTGACCCTGGCGGGAACCGCCAACACAGCCCGCCGCATTAACACTCCGCCCGACACGGCGGAACAAACAAACAGCGCGCCGGTCCCCGCCAACAGCCAGGCGGCAGACAATGTACCGCCCACCCTATCACGACCCACCAATCCGCCACCTTTTCCGGGGCGGGAGCACCGCCGATAAAAACACGGCGGAAACAGACTACGAACGGGAAAACGCTCACCTCCACATACTCCACGCGAGATTCTGGCAGTATGGAACCCGAGTTGCAGGTCATCCCCGCACTCCTATACCTGCTCCTGTACCAGGAGCACGCCCGGCGGCGCGGAAGACATCGGTGAGTACTGCACCTACGACACAGGGGAGGGAAAAGATTACCGGCACACACCCACCCACCCACACCCACTACAACACACACATCAATGCATTCCCACAGATCACTGTCACAACCCACAAACCCCCCCCTCCGAAATAATGCAAAGACCAAAAGAAGAGATCTTAAACGGGCAGATATATTGAAAAATGGACAGCAGTAATCCAAATAAATAAATGAACTATGTACAAAATATATACATCTACTAAATGTAGTCCAACCACTGTCCGTGGACCACAGGGGTCCTGAGCAAAGGGGCAAGGCCCAGTCCCACGACAAGAACTCCACGGAGAGAACACTGCAGGGGCATCAGAAAGAAAAAAGGACAGGCACCTCAGGGGGAAGGGAAGGGGGGGCACCTCAGCCACTTGAGTACACGACGCCAGATCCACGAGGGGACTCCATGGCCACTGGGCCATCCTGGGGAGAGCAAAGCCACAGTCCATACAGTCCATACAGTGGGTGGCCTGCCCACTGGGCCATCCTAGGGAGATCAAAGCCACAGTCCATACAGTCCATACAGTGGGTGGCCTGCCCACTGGGCCATCCTGGGGAGAGCAAAGCCACAGTCCATACAGTCCATACAGTGGGTGGCCTGCCCACTGGGCCATCCTGGGGAGAGCAAAGCCACAGTCCATACAGTCCATACAGTGGGTGGCCTGCCCACTGGGCCATCCTGGGGAGAGCAAAGCCACAGTCCAAACAGTCCATACAGTGGGTGGCCTGCCCACTGGGCCATCCTGGGGAGAGCAAAGCCACAGTCCATACAGTCCATACAGTGGGTGGCCTGCCCACTGGGCCATCCTGGGGAGAGCAAAGCCACAGTCCAAACAGTCCATACAGTGGGTGGCCTGCCCACTGGGCCATCCTAGGGAGAGCAAAGCCACAGTCCATACAGTCTATACAGTGGGTGGCCTGCCCACTGGGCCATCCTGGGGAGTGCAAAGCCACAGTCCAAACAGTCCATAACATACTCCACTGCCACTGGAGGAGGCATGTTGGCCAGAGGACATCCTGCAGCCCTGCCCGAGGCAGATCCTGCCCTGCCACGTCTGCCAAAGGGCCAGCGGTTCCTGCCTGGAAGGGCCCACTTCAGCGGTTCTTGCCTTGAAGGGCTCAGTTCAGCGGTCCTTGCCTTGAAGGGCCCAGTTCAGCGGTTCTTGAGACGGCGGTCCCCAGCGGAGCGGTGCTGGAGACGGCGGGCCCAGTTCAGCGGTTCTTGCCTTGAAGGGCCCAGTTCAGCGGTTCTTGAGACGGCGGTCCCCAGCAGAGCGGTGCTGGAGACGGCGGGGCCCAGTTCAGCGGTTCTTGCCTTGAAGGGCCCAGTTCAGCGGTCCTTGCCTTGAAGGGCCCAGTTCAGCGGTCCTTGCCTTGAAGGGCCCAGTTCAGCGGTCCTTGCCTTGAAGGGCCCAGTTCAGCGGTTCTTGAGACGGCGGTCCCCAGCGGAGCGGTGCTGGAGACGGCGGGGCCCAGTTCAGCGGTTCTTGCCTTGAAGGGCCCAGTTCAGCAGTTCTTGCCTTGAAGGGCCCAGTTCAGCGGTTCTTGCCTTGAAGGGCCCAGTTCAGCGGTCCTTGCCTTGAAGGGCCCAGTTCAGCGGTTCTTGAGACGGCGGTCCCCAGCGGAGCGGTGCTGGAGACGGCGGGGCCCAGTTCAGCGGTTCTTGCCTTGAAGGGCCCAGTTCAGCGGTTCTTGCCTTGAAGGGCCCAGTTCAGCGGTTCTTGCCTTGAAGGGCCCAGTTCAGCGGTTCTTGCCTTGAAGGGCCCAGTTCAGCGGTCCTTGCCTTGAAGGGCCCAGTTCAGCGGTCCTTGCCTTGAAGGGCCCAGTTCAGCGGTTCTTGCCTTGAAGGGCCCAGTTCAGCGGTTCTTGCCTTGAAGGGCCCAGTTCAGCGGTTCTTGCCTTGAAGGGCCCAGTTCAGCGGTTCTTGAGACGGCGGTCCCCAGCGGAGCGGTGCTGGAGACGGCGGCCATTCTATGGCCAACTGCTCATTGCCTGGTGGTGCCCTCCTGGGCAGCGGGGATGGTGCTCCTTCAATGCCCACCTGGGCTGTGGGTGGTGGGGCCCTCCTGGCCAGCTGGGCTGTGTCCTCCCTGGGCAGCGGCTATGGGGGTGGTGGGCTCTCCCTGGGCAGCTGTGCCGGTTCCTCCCTGGGCAGCGGCTACGGGGGTGGTGGGCTCTCCCTGGGCAGCTGTGACGGTTCCTCCCTGGGCAGCGGCTATGGGGGTTGTGGGCTCCTCCTGGGCAGCTGTGACGGGTCCTCCATGGGCAGCAGGCCTGCTGCCTGACTTCTCCGCCTTGCTGCCCTTGCCCTCCTTAGTCGGGAGTCTGTGGCCCTTTCCTCCCTTTGGAGCTGTGGCTGTTGACGGTGGCTGGCTAGTGTCCTGGGGGGATATAGAACCCGGGCTCCTGCGGCGGCCCTTCCGCCTTCTGCTCCTCTTCCCAGGGGGTGGGCTGGCTGTCCCCTTGCTGCTGGGCGAAGATCCAGACCTGCGGGCTGGTGGGCTCCAATACCCCTGCACCCTTGTCAAGGGGGCTGCAGGGCTGGTGGTGGCTGAGGTGCTCTTCTTACCCCGACGAGAAGGAGGGGGGGGGCTCAGGGTCAGGAAAGAAGGTAGCAGTAGAGAGATAGATTTTCTTGGGACAATGGAGAGTGGTAGGTACAGTGGGTATGGGAGTGGAGGGAGAGGATGTGGTTGTAGGCGAAACAAGTTTGCTGTCTTTGGGTGCAGGTGCAGGAGCGGGAGGCTGTCGTGAGGTGGATGGCTGTTGGGTGGGTGGGTGGCTGCGTTTGTGTGGTGTGGAAGAGGGGGTGACAGACACAGTGGGAGAGGACACAGGGGACGTGTAAATGGCAGTGGGGGTGGTGACTGCACGTGTGCGGACTGTACTGGAGGGTGTGCTGGTGATGGAAACACTGGCTGATGGTGAGGTGAATGAAGGTGTGAGTGTAGACGTCACAGGGAGGGAGGAGGGAGACGAGGAGGTGGGGGTCACAGAGGTGGTAGTGACTGTTGGCATGTCTGCATCGGAATGTTGCTTGTGTGAATGTCTGCGTGATCTGTGGTGCTTATGTTTGGATGAGCTGCTCTTGGGTGTTGAGGTGTGTGCAGGCTGGTCTGATGGTGTGGGTGGGACAGGCAGAGGAACAGGAAACTGGGAGGAGGGAGTTAGTAGAGGGAGGCAGGAGACAGGGACAATGGCTGCCGTCAGTGCTGAGGCCAGAGCCTGGAACGATCGCTGATGGGCAGCCTGACCCGAATGAATGCCCTCCAGGTACGCATTGCTGCGATGAACCTCCCTCTCCACCCCCTGGATGGCATTCAAAAGGGTAGTCTGCCCAACAATGAGCGTTCGGAGGAGGTCAATGACCTCCTCACTGAGGGCAGCGGGGGTAACAGGGGCAGGGCCTGAGGTGCCTGGGGCGAAGGAGATGCCCGGCTTCCTGGCAGAGCGGGCACGGGGTGAACGCTGAGGGGCTGCTGGGAGGGCGGAGATGGTGCGCTGGGTGGCGGCTGTACCTGTAATGGCGGGGGGCACGGATGGTGCCACCCCCGCAAGGGAGCTCCCTTCCGAGGACGTGTCCGTGTCGCTGCAGGGTCCAGTCGTCCCCGTTGTGGAGCTCCCCTCGCCCTCCGTCTCACTGGTCCAGTCAGACTCTGTGGCATGGCCCTCCTGGGCCATGTGAGATGCAGCTCCCTCCTGCCCCGATGCCACTTCTCCTCCGCCTGATGATGCTGATGCACACAAGCACAGAAAGACAAACAAAAAGGGGGGGGGAGAGAGAAATAAAGAGATTTTGAGTACATGGATCACCGGTACAGTTAGCGGACATGACAGACACAGATGCCCCCTGCACTAAGTTGCGCACTTGGGGACCCCTACGCATTCCGTGGAACATGCCCTACACGCCTAGAGTTGACAACTGCACCCATGGATGACACGGCCCAGGGATGGCTGTACTGGCACACTACTGAGGGTGGTGGCTGGGGACACAGGGGCTTACGGGGGTGCCCAGCCTACAGATATCACCCTGGCCTAGGGGGACCCACAGCCCTCCTCCCCCACCCAGACACCTCCACTGCGCGACAACAGAGTAGATTATGCTTGTACTCACCCCCTTGTGTCTGCTGTGCTGCCCTCACGCGCCCATCCAAATCAGGGTAGGCCACCGCCAGGATCCGGAACATCAGGGGGGTCAGTTGACGGCAGGCACCCCGCTTACGTTGGGAGGCCATCCCCAGCAGAGACTCGGCGGTCTTCTTGGTCCCGCGGCGGATGTCCTCCCACCTCTTGCGGCAGTGGGTGCCCCGTCGATGGTGGACCCCCAGGGTCCGGACTTCCTTGGCGATGGCACGCCAAATCCTGATCTTCTCATGGGCGCGGACCTATGTGACACGTACAGGGAGGGAGAAATACCATGTTCAAGTTTGTCTGCATTTTCGTTGCCAGTGGCCCAACGCCCCCCATCCCCGCCAGGCCCCCCGCCAGGCCCCCCGCCAGGCCCAACATGCCCCCCATCCCTGCCAGGCCCCCCGCCAGGCCCAACATGCCCCCCATCCCCGCCAGGCCCCCCGCCATGCCCCCCGCCAGGCCCAACATGCCCCCCATCCCCGCCAGGCCCCCCGCCAGGCCCAACATGCCCCCCGCCAGGCCCCCGCCAGGCCCCCCGCCAGGCCCAACATGCCCCCCATCCCCGCCAGGCCCCCGCCAGGCCCCCAAGCCAGCCAGTGGCCCCAAATCCATATTGAATTAAACTCACTTGTTGGTCTGGAGGACCGTAGAGTAGCGCATACTGGGGGAGGACCCCATCCACAAGTTTCTCCAACTCTTCTCCAGTGAAGGCAGGGGCCCTTTCCCCAGGCGCAGCAGCCATTGTCCCTTCCAGACCGAGGTCACAGCAACACTTGCAGTATAGGTCCTCTCCTGTGAAAGTTCAAGTCGCAAGTGAATAAGTAGATAGAAAATGGTGGTCACGTCCGCGGCGGTGCGTACCGCGGCGGTGCGTACCGCCACCGCCGGCGCCCTTAGCCATTGTCTCCTGAAACCCATAGGCTTCAATGTTAACCAATGCGGCTTCGCGCCGCGGTCTTCGACCGCCGCGGTGTGCCACGCCAGCGCATTGACCTCACATCCCATTGTCACACTTCACAGGTCAGGCAGCCGCCATTTCGAGGGTCCACATGGCTCAATTTCCACTGCGTCACACAGGCCTAGGCCTTGCATAGCCACTCAGACACGCCATTCACTGCATAGAGAATCGTTTACTGTGCAAGCTGTGAGTACGTACCTGTGGGTTGCTTGACTGTGTGCTCCATGTTGTCCTTCCTAGGCACCGTCCGCTGGGTTTGGCGAGGAGACGGATGAATCCTCCCGTGTACAGGCCGCTGGTGGACCTGTCGACAATGGAAGCACGCCACATTATCCTGACCTACCGGCTTGACCGTGCCACTATACATGAACTGTGTGCCCAGCTGGAGCCCGACCTGATGTCCCCCATCCGCCAACCCACAGGGATTCCCCCTCTGGTGCAGGTCCTGTCAGTACTCCACTTCTTGGCAAGTGGGTCATTTCAGACAACAGTGGGAATTGCTTCTGGGATGTCTCAGCCCATGTTTTCGAAAGTGTTATCCAGAGTGTTGTCTGCCCTGATGAAATACATGAGGAGCTACATCCTTTTCCCTGAGGTGGGCGAATTGGCTGCAGTGAAGGGTGATTTCTATGCCCTTGGACATATTCCCAACGTTATTGGTGCCATTGATGGGACCCATGTGGCTTTGGTTCCCCCAAGAGACAGGGAGCAGGTGTACAGGAACAGAAAAAGTTACCATTCCATGAACATCCAGGTGGTGTGTTTGGCTGACCAGTACATCTCGCATGTAAATGCCAAATACCCAGGGTCAGTGCATGACGCCTACATCCTAAGGAATAGCAGCATCCCTTACGTGATGGAACAGCTAGAGAGACACCGTGTATGGCTATTGGGGGACTCTGGGTACCCCAACCTGTCGTGGCTACTGACCCCAGTAAGGAATCCCCGGACCAGGGCAAAGGAACGGTACAATGAGGCCCATGGGCGTACTAGGAGGGTGATCGAACGCACCTTCGGCCTCCTAAAGGCCAGGTTTCGGTGCCTGCATATGACAGGTGGATCCCTAATGTACTCACCTAAGAAGGTGTGTCACATCATCGTGGCCTGCTGCATGCTTCACAACCTGGCTTTGCGCCGCCAGGTGCCTTTCCTGCAGGAGGATGGTCCAGATGGTGGTGTTGTGGCAGCTGTGGAACCTGTGGAGAGTGAAGAGGAGGAAGACGACGGGGCTGAAACAGACAACAGGGACAGAATCATTGCACAGTACTTCCAATAGGACACAGGTAACAATTCAAACATAATTTAGTTAATGTAAACTACTCTCCAGCATCTCTGCTGCCTGTCTATTTGCCCCAGTGTATGATGACTGAGTTGTGGCTTTTCCCTCCCTATTTCAGATCTGGGGTCCCCACTACGAGTCCTGTGCTTCGTTTCCCCATGGACTACAGCTTTGTGACAGCTGTTTGTTGACTTCACTATGTACAAGGACATATTTGCACTGTCATGTCAATTACAATATTTTGAAATCACAGCCAGACTCCAGATAGTTTTGTGCAAAATAGGTGTTTATTTCAGTGCTCAAAATGGGATGGGTGGTTTCAAGTGGGTGGGGGCTATGGTGAAGGAATGTCCATGGCAGAGTCCAGAGTAACAGTCACACAGGTGCATTGTCCATAGGCATGTGGAGAGATGGAGCATGGGCAGTTCAAGGATGGACAGGGTGACAATGTGGGACAGTGGGATGACATCAGGTGGTATCCTTTGCTGGCGGGGGTCTTGACATCCTACTCTGTCTTCTTGCGAGATCTCAGGGCCCTCTTGCGGGGTGGTTCTTCTCCTGCAGGAGGTGGGGGTCTGGTGGGCTGCTGTTGTGCGGGGGCCTCCTGTCCACTAGTGCCGGCGGAGGTGGTTGGCTGTTCTTGGTCCAGGCTAGTGGCAGGGGCCCTTTGTTGTTGTTGAGTGTCCGTCCTGGTGTTGATGAGTTCCTGCAGCAGCCCTACCATGGTAACCAGGGTGGAGGTGAGGGCTCTGATGTCCTCCCTGTACCCCCGATAGTGTTCCTCCTGCAGTACCTGGATCTCCTGGAACCGGGCCAGTACCGTCGCCATCGTCTCCTGGGAGCGGTTGTATGCTCCCATGATGGTGGTGAGGGCCTCGTGGAGAGTGGGTTCCCTGGGCCCGTCCCCCCCCTGTCGCACAGCTGCCCTCCGAGTTGCCCTGTTTCCCTGGGCCTCTGCCCCCTGGCCGGTGTGCCCACTACCACTGCCCCCAGGTCCCTGTTGTTGTTGGGGTGGTGGGTTATCCTGGGTGCCCTGTAGTGGTAGACACACCGCAGATTGACGCGCCCTGGAGACAGAGGCATGGGCCCGCTGGGTGGGAGCTGTGCTGGTGTTCCCAGAGGGGTTTGGGTCTGTAGTGGCCTGAGCCTGTGTGAGGGGAACCGACTGTCCAGAGGTCCCCGATGGTCCGGGCTGGTCATCAGTGTCCAGGTCGACAGAGCTGCTGTCATCGCTGACGGCCTCTTGGGTGGGGGGTGTGGAGAATTCTGGGCCCTCCGTGGCGGTGTGTTGGCGGTCGGGTCCTGCAGGGGTATAGAGGTATGGTTATAGTTTCAATGTGTGGCATATGGGTGTATCTGTGGGTTCCCGTGTCCCCAAGTGCTGGCATTCGTGTGTGGGGGCTTTGGTGAGGGTGGCTTGTGGGGGGGATGTGTATATGCATTGGGCATGCTTTGGTGATGGGTGTCCATGCTTAGTGGACGCATGCAGGCCTAGGTTTTGGGATGTGTGGGTTGTGATGGTGAGACATTGGCAGGGAATAGGTGTGCTGGGGGTGGGGGTGAGGATGGTGGTGGGGGTGAGGATGGTGGTGGGGTGAGGGTGGGGGTGAGGATGGGGGTGGGGGTGAGGGTGGGGTTTGAGGATGGGGGTGAGGGTTGGGGTATGATTTGGCATGCAGGTGGGGGGGAAGCAGTATTGAAGCTTCAACTTACCAGAATCCATTCCTCCGCCAACTCCTGCGAGGCCGTCAGGATGCAGGATGTTCAAGACTTCCTCCTCCCATGTTGTAAATTGTGGGGGTTGAGGTGGGGGTCCTCCGCCAGTCTTCTGCACGGCGATGTTGTGCCTGGATACCATGGAACGCACCTTCCCCCGTAGGTCGTTCCATCGCTTCCTGATGTCTTCCCGATTTCTGGGGTGCTGTCCCACAGCGTTGACCCTGTCGACAATCCTCTGCCATAGCTCCGTCCTCCGGGCAATGCTGGTGTATTGGATCTGTGTGCCGAAGAGCTGGGGCTCTACCCGAACGATTTCCTCCACCATGACCCTGAGTTCTTCGTTTGAGAAGCGGGGGTGTCTTTGGGGTGCCATGGAGTGGTGTGTATGATGGGTGGGGTGGAGTATGTGTAGTTAAGTGTGTTGAGTGTGGTGGTGTGTGTTGTTTTGTGTGTGGATATTGTGTGGGTGATGGTGTAGTGTGCCTCTGTGTGATGGTGTTCTGTGATCGCTGATGTGTCTCTCAGTGCTTCTTTTAGGATTTTGGTCGAAGGGGTTTGTGGGTGATGTGGGTGTGTGTTTTATATTGTATTGTGTGTGTGGGAGTGGTGTGTGTATGTGTATCAGGTGTGTGGAATTCAAATCGTCCAATGTGGCTGAGTTTTGTTCGTTTGTGTGTATTCTGACCGCGGCGGTGTGTACCGCCAATGGAAAACCGCGTTTGAAAGACCGCCGCGTGGATTCGTGGGTCGTAATGGCATGGGCGTATTTCTGTTGGCGTGACGGTGGAGGTTTGGTCACCTCCACTTTTCCGCCGACCGCTGGTCTGGCGGTCTGTTGTGGCTGTCGGATTTTCGGAGGTTTGGCTGCTGCGGGTCAGAATGACCGTGGCGGGTTACCGCGACCGCGGCGGAATTATGGAGGATTTCTGACCGGCGGTAGGCGCCTTTTACCGCCGAGGTCAGAATGACCACCACAGTCTGCACACCTAATCAGGATTGCTTTCTCCCCATGGTGCGGGACGCTCTAAGGAGCTCAGTTGAGGAGACACAAAGAGCAGACTACAGGCCCCAGAAAGCCCTGCAGGAGGAGACAGACTGGAGCCTGAAAATAACAGCTCTCTCCCTGTGGCACGGGCCCCTCAAAAGAGCTCTTTGGAAAACACTACAGGCCCCAGAAAGCCCTGCAGGAAAAGGCTGGGGAGTTGTAATCAGAGCTGGTCGGGTGCCTGTAAAATAAAAGCTTTTTCCTTGGGGCGTGGGATGCTTATAGGAGCTAAGAGGAGGAGAAGAAAGAGCAGGCTACAGTCACCAGAAAGCCCTGCAGGAAGACAAAGGGTAGTTGTAATACTCGCTTGTCGGTTGCCTGAAAAGGACTGTTTTTTCCCCATGGCACAGGATCGTGCCTGGGTGAAGACTGGGTAACGAGCAGCCCTGTCTGCACCTGTCCGATTCCTCAAAGAGGCTTGGCTAGGCTACCTCGCCTTGACTCCCCCCTTTGCAATGGGTAAATATCGTTTATTTGTCCCTAAGTTTACCTCTTTCTCTACGGCTGTGAAGATCGTGGGTGCTGGGGACTTTTTTAATCACTATTTTTCTGAAGTTATGACGAGGAAAAAAAGATTGTCACCTGCCCCTATCATAACAGCCAAAATTACCTTCATAGAATGCTGGAAAGAGCCATTAGTATTGAAATAGCTCTCACAGAGAGAAGGCTATCCATGAACTCTGGCATTTGTGTAGGTTTAGGTACCCTGCATTTGCTCCATTCTCCATTGGCTTTGTCTTCCAGTATTCTTGTGAACTCTGTTGAGCCAGTGCAGAGAAAACCAAAAGTCACACCTTGATTCCGCCAAGCATCCCTGCGAAGACAGTTAAAATTAAAAGATTAAAGTGGGGTATACCCAAATACAATAGAGGCCAGTTCACAAATAGATTGCAGTGCAAGGGTGCAGTCTGAGGATGACTTTTTCTTGAAATTAGAATAACTATTGCAGTGGGATCTATGCCAGCATTTGGAAACGGCAGAGTTGCAGCTCACTCTTCTGCTGTGTTGAACACCTACCTATTTGGGCTTGGAGGTTTGAACCCCCACCAATAAATGTGCACCATGAGTAGCCCACCTCTAAATGGACAGTATGATGCAAAAGGCTGAGGCAGGGGTTAATCAGGTGTCCACCGATTTGCCTAATTTGGCACCACAGAGGCACTGCCACACTTCAAATACTGCTGTGGAAAACTTTCAAAGTAATGATCAATGAGAATCTGTGGGGTAATGTAGTTCACCCAATCAAAGAGATATAGGTGGCCTAAAGGAAATGAGAACACGTACCCCACGTCTAGTATGCACTGATCTTCCACCTGCAGACACTGATAATGGATGGAGGTGGGCCTCAACCTGGTGTAGACACAATGTGGGTCAGAGAGTACATGTCCAGATGTCTGGCGGCAGGTGCGAGTGGTCACTGTGTGTGCTGTGTGTGCTGCGCTCTGATTGGCTATGTGTTCCTAACTACAAGAGGCATCTAACTTTATTGTGTGTTTGGGAATACACACATCCCTGTGGCCATGTGTGCTTTATTGGGGACAATCTCCGGGGACCATTGCAGTGTTGCTGCATATCTGTGGGACCCATATTCATGCCCTTCAGGGTACAGTTGGACCTTTCAACTAACCCATTGGTTTCAGGGTGGTAAGCCGTGATGAACTTGCATGTTACACCACATACCTTCCACATGACCTTCATGTACAGCGACATGAAATTGGAACCGTGTTCAAATACCAACTCCTGGGGGATCCCACATAGGTTGAGATCCCCATCAGTGCTCTGGCCACTTTGGACATAGTTGCTGTCCTCAGGGGGATAGCTTCCAGGTACCAGATGGCATGGTCCACCAAGATCAGGATAAAGCTGTTGCCCATAGCTGTCTTGGGATCGAGAGGCCCCACAATGTCAATGGCCACCTACTCAAAAGGGAAAGGGTAAAGAGGAGCCTTGCCAGATTTTCCACTCAACTAACAGGTTGGACATGTCCTGCAGAATGCATCTGAGTTCTTCTTCATTTGGGGCTAATAAACGTTGGAGACAAGCCTGTCAAGGGGCTTGTCCTGCCCCAAATGACCTGCCAGTGGCAAGTCATGAGCCAGGCCCAGAAATAAGACACTAAAACACTGGGGTACCAACTTCACATGGGCTGCCAAGGTTCAGCAACCTTAGGCTCACTATACAGGATATTCCTCTCCCAGTATATCAGATGATATCTAAAGCTGTCACCAGCTGCCTGAGCCTTGGCCTGTTTACCAAAGTCCTCAATGGTGAGGTATGCTTTCTGCAGTACAAAGCACTCCTCATCAGTGGGGTTTCCTTCCTGCTGCCAATGGGTCAACTCAGGCAGGTCCCCCAGCTTGTCACTTCTTCCCCTGTAGGTTCTGGGGTGTCTCCCTTAGGTACAGCCTCCTTCCAGAATGTAGGAATCTCAGGAGCAGCTTTCCCACACCCCTTGCCTCTTTGTTTCCTGGCAGGCACTTGAGCCACTGCTCCAGACTCCAGCTCTGTCAGATCACCCTCTCTGGCAGCCATGGACCATGTGGTAATGCACACCCAATATGGCAATCCCAACATTTCCAAGTACGACCTGAGCTCCACCTCCTTCTAGACGGTATGCTACAGGTCATTCCCTAACAGACATTCAACAGGTATGGATGGACTCACAGCTACCTTCAAGGAACCTTAAACCTACCCCCATTCCAAGGGAATCCTTAGCTACCAAGCATTGGTGCCCACTATTGTCTATTGCTACAACTTGGTTGACCACACTAGGGACTACCTGCTTTTCAGACACCAGATGACAGTGGACTGTTATCATACTGGCTCCTGTATCTCTTAGAGCCTCTGCCTTACTCCCACTGATGGTCACCACTGCCTGTACTTCTTTGTATTGTCAGGCACAAGGGTTCTCTGAACCACTTCACTTTCACCAAGGTAGACTAGGGTTAACTCAGCTGCCCCCCCACCACTATCTGTTCCAAACTCCTCCTCAAGAGCTACACTGGCCACCCCAAGTGACTACCCACGAGTGGGAGCCTGTGCCCCCTTAGGATACTTGGGACTCCCTCTGATGTCCCCTTCCCTACTACAGGCAAGGCACTTGATGGGTTCCTTCCTTGCAGGTTTTCCCAAAGGGAAACAACTCTTTTTCTCAACAGGGGGCTGGGAATCCTTACAGTGGGAACTACTTTGGGGCCTTTAGAGAACTCCTTACTTTTATCCTTGTCCCCCCCTCCTTCTTCTGTTGAGTCTCCCACATACAATTTCTTTTGGACCCTTGTGCTGAGCTAGAAGTCTGTCTCCCTGGCAAGCTTCCTGGGGTCAGTAAGCTTGCTGTCAATCAAGTGCTGGTTTAGCTCTGGAAAACAATGACTAGACAAGGGCTCCCATGCAATCAAATTGTATAACCCCTGATAGGCTGTTACCCTGCTGCCCTTCACTCAAACATCCAGTGCCCTGCAAAAAGAATCCACATACTGCACCCACGTTTGTGACCCAAGTTTGGAACTCTCCCTAAACTTGACCCTGTAACTCTCTGAAATGGTGTCTGTAATGGTAGGGTACCTCATCTGATCCTCTGTTTCTAAGGACAGCAAGGTGTCCCTCCCCTCCATTGAAAAGTACTTCCACAGACCTGCACCAAATCTCTCTCAGGGACCCTGTGCCTCCTCAGTGCCACCTTTGAACCCTTGAACCACTGTTCTATGTCATGATCCACAGCAAAATCCTTTGCCACTTCCTTGGTGCTTGTACCTTCCCCTCAGACTATACTGGATAACTCCTGCCACCATATGTGCTGGAGCTGCTTTTTAGATCCACCAAGCTCAGCTCATGAGTTAACATAATTTTCCTCTCCTCCATGGCCTTTGGCATTTTATTTGCTTCCATCTCCAGTCTGAGATTTTCAAGCTCCAAATGATGCCTCCTCTCTGCTTGTCTGTCCCTCAGTTCCTCTGGTGTCAGATCCTTGTAAGAAACACTGCTGCCTGCACTGGAGGATGTCCTCCCCCAGGCAGGCCCTGCTTATCCACCATGTCACCATGTATGCTTTTCTCCTCTCCATCCAAAACACTCTCCTCCTCTGTGGGCCCATACGCCTCCTTTGCTCCCAACCATGGCCTCAGCACCTTTCACAACCCCTCTGTGGTAGGGGTACCGTAAGGAGGGCACATAAGCGCAAGTACTATACAAATGTGTCTTTATTGTATGGTATCAATGAAGCATAGGAAGTAGTCTTTATGGGTTTCCTTGGTTTGGTATTTGATATTCACAGGATTTTTCTTGTCTCTCGTTTTCTTCTTTCTAGGTGGAGTCCCAGAAGACACATATGGGAATAATAAGAAAAAAACACAGTTGTTTGAGTAAAGGTAAGCAGTTTTTTCTCTTTTGTTTTATTCTCTCTACTGGTTTCCCTTTTCCTCTGCCTCTTTATGTTTTCAATCCTCTGGGCCTTGTTCCTCTGCTCTAGATCTTATTGTATTTGATGTTCTTGTTTGTAGCTAGCTCCTGCTATCCCATGACTTTTCTCTCCTTGTTCTTCCTTCTCTATTTCTCTGGTTGTTGTTCTGACTCTCTTTTCTTTTCGGCTAAATTTTCCCCTTTTCTCTGTCCCTATCCCTTCCTTGTTTGCAGATCTTTTCTTTAAATACTGGAGGATTTTCTCCAAAATGGGCACATACTTAAAAAAGAATCTTCAGCCAAACCAGAACTAATGGGGAAAAGCAAAAAAAAAACCAAGGCCTTCTATCGCCTTAGAAATGCCTTGGCTTGTTGTCTTTGGAAGGAAAAAAGAAAAGAAAAAAATCTAATACTTAATTCGGTCTTGCGCACGCTGCAATCTCCTGGCTACTACTTTCTGCCCTTTTTCTTTTTCTCCCTTTTTCACCTCCCGCCTCCCACTTAATCCTTTTTACTTAGTAGCACTGTCCTCTCTGGGACCGTACCTTCCCAGAGCATGGCCGGGCTGGTGCTGTCTCCGCCTCCTGGTCCTCTGATTCTGGGGTCACCGCGATCCCGCCGGTATCGTCTCCTTTGGTCCGCTGCTGATGGCTGCATCCACAGGAGTCGTCCACTGCCGACAAGGGGTCCCGTCGGTCTTCCTCGTCCTCCTCGGCTGCGCCCGGACGCCAGAATGTGTCCCTGTGCGTACTATGGAGCCCAGAGTGCTCCGGAAGGCGTTCTTCATTAGTCCGTTCCGAGTGAAGCCAAGCGGAGTCTTCAGTGCCCCTGGGGCACTGGGGACGGGATGCTGTGAACAGCTCGTCAAATCCTCCTTTTTAGTGAGATTTTTAACAGGACATTTGAACTCTTTGCAGAACTTTTTGATTGTATAAGCCTCCCGCCTCTCCTATTCAAGCAGTACTTCTGCTGATGGCTCACCAGACTGAGACATGATTCTGGAAAACTCACAAAATGCAAAGTTTCAGGAAGGCAAAGAGAAAAAAATCCAAGAAGAGAAAAAAACACTATGTGGTTACATAATGGTCTGCACTATGCAGTAGTGTATGCCAATCACAGTATGTTATGTACAAATCCAAGTCCTCACTGCTGATCACCAATGTTCGAAACGGTATCTCTAGTTGTCAGTCAGTCCTGTCCATGTAGGGAATCTCAATCTAGTCAGGGTAAGGGAGTCACACACCTAAGCTATCCCCTGCTCACCCCCTTTGTACCTTGGCACAAGCAGTCAGGCTTATATCAGGGGCAATGTGTAAAGTATTTGTGCTCACACACACACAGAGTGAAAACAGTACAAATGGACACCAAACCAGTTAAAAATAGCCAACTTTTATCTGAATAAAACAAGACCAAAAATGGCAAAACTCCAATATACAAAAGAACGTTTTTTTAAGTTAAGAGTCTTAGGGCAAGTCGCAAAGTGTTATGCAGAACGGTGTCTCAGACAGCGTCTGCAAGTCGGTATGGGGTCGCAATGACCCACCTCATGAATATTCATGAGGTGGGTCGCAAATTGCGGCCCCATACCGACTATGGGCACTCGCAAACATGGAGGCCTGCTGTAGTCAGCAGACCTCCGTGTTCGTGACTGCTTTAAATAAAGCAGTTTTTTTTTTTTTAAGTGTAGCCCGTTTTCCTTAAAGGAAAACGAGCTGCACTTAAAAAAAAAAACGAAACCTTTAGTTTCGGTATTTTTTCAGGGCAGGGAGTGGTCCCTTGGACCACTCCCTGCCCTGAAAAAATGTTTTTGGGTCCAGTCACAAACTGGAAGGGGTCCCATGGGGACCCCTTCCAATTTGCGAGTGGGTTACCATCCACTTGAAGTGGATGGTAACTGCAACACCATTTGCGACCGCATATGCGGTCGCAAATGGTATTGCATACCACTAGGAATCGCAAATAGGAAGGGAACACCCCTTCCTATTTTCGATTCTGAAATGCATTTTGCGAGTCGGTCCGACTCGCAGAATGCATTTCTGCATAGGAAAATGTGATTTGCAACTCGCAAACAGCAGTTTTTGCCGTTTGCGAGTTGCAATTCCTTTCCTACATCTGGCCCTTTATCCATAGGAATCAATAGATGAGTTGTTTTAGCAGAAAGTAACTAATACGTATCAAAAAAGAAGCAGCAGGAAAGGTGACACATCAGAAAAGCAAGAGATGCATTGATTCCTTACTCACAAGTGAGACCATGCATTGAGTCTTTCCCTGCCGGGTAGACAATGTGTCAATCCTTTCCACACAGGAGAATGATGCGTCGATTTCCAGACACGAGGCCTCAGGTCCTTCCTGAGAAGAACAAGATTTGACTGCATGGAAAATTCACTCTGCGAAGGGTCCTCATTGAGACAGGTGCTGCGACAAATTTCCAGCCGCATGATAATCGGTGCGTTTATTTTTCTGATGCACACACAGTGGTGCGTGGAATTATCCCCACAGCTAACCCTCTTCCAATTCTAAGGGCCCAGGGACTGGATTTGGCACCACTTAGCAAGTCAGGACTCTCAGCAGAGGAGCCCAGGCATTGGCAGATGAAATCCCTGAGACTTCACAACAGGAGGCAAGCTCAGTTCAAGCCCCTAGAGAGCCTTGAAATGCTAGATATAGAAAGCAAAGTCCAGTCATTGCACTCCCAGGGCAGAAGTAATGTCAGTAGGCCAGCACAGTAAAGCAACAGGAAGAGTGGCAGGTCTGCATCAAGCATCCATCTCTTCTCCTTGACATAATATCCTCAGTCTAGAAGTGTTCTGAAGTTTTGGGGTCAGCAGTCCAATATGTATACTCATGTCTACCTTTGAAGAAGGTGAACTTCAAAGGAAAGTCTCATTTCTGCCTTTGAAATAGGCAAACTTCAATGGAAAATCTTCGTAGTGCACAAGACCCTGCCTCTCCTTGCCCTGGCCCCAGACACAAGCCAGGGGGTATGAGAGTGATTTGTGTAACGACAGGCACAGCCCTATTTAGGTGCAAGTGTCAGCTCCTCCCTCCACTCTAGCTCAGTAAGACCCATCAGGATATGCAGGACACACCTAGGCTCCTTTTGTGTGACAGTCTAGAGTGAATTCCAACTGTCAGTCTGACCCAGATGTGTATTCCATAGCCAGGCAGAGATACAGAATGGTTAAACAAGAAAATACCCGCCTTCTAAAAGTGTCCTTTTCAAACTTACAATCTAAAAACCAACTTCATAAAAAAATGCATTTTTAAAATGTGAGTTTGGAGACCCCAAACTCCACATCTCTATTTGATCCCAATGGGAACTGCACTTTAAGAATGTTTTAAGGCAATCCCTGTGTTATCCTATGAGAGAGATAAGCCTTGTAATAGTGAAAACAAAAGTTAGCAGTATTTCACCATCAGGACATGTGAAACACACTAGTACATGTCCTACATTTAAAATACACTGCACCCTGCCCATGGGGCTGCCTTGGATCTACCTTAGAGGTTATTTACACATAGTAAAAAGGAAGGTTTGGGCTTGGCAAGTGGGTGCACTTGCCAGGTCGAACTGGCAGTTTGAAACTGCACACACAGCCATTGCAGTGGCAGGTCTGATATATGTTTATAGGACTAAGCATGTGGGTGGCACAATTAGTGCTGCAGACTGGGCAATCCCTGGACAACTTTAGTGTGCTTTACTATGGACTTACTAGTAAATCAGATGTGCCAATCATGGAGAAAACCAATCACTAACCCAATTTAGACAGAGAGCACTTGCATTTTAGCTCTGATCAGCAGTGATAAAGTGACCAGAGTCTTAAAGCTAGATAAAACAAAGTTCAGCACAGGACCATAACAGGAGGTCAGGAGCCCAAAAAAAGGGGTAACCACTCTAAGATCAGACAGTTCTAACAGTGGTGTTTCAAACCTACACATGCACAGGAGATGTCAGAGAGGAGGTGGGTCATGCTGGGCACTGGTGGCCCATCACAAAGTGCACTGAGGTCACTTATGTAGCCCTCTAGACCAGGCATGCGGTGTGCAACGTGAACCTTCCAAGTGGCACCAGGTGTCTTAGCTACACATTTGTCTTGAGGATTCTTTTGGCTAGATTTAGACTTCTTTGTTTTTGGGTGTTTCCCTGACTGGAGGGAGTCCCAATGTTGTTGTGCAGCCCCGTTTGTCTCTGATTTGTGGAGTTCAATATTGGGACTGTTGCTCCCTTCAAACAGTGTATGTGGTCTTGCATGTTGCCTGTTTACTAGGCCTGCTGAGGCGTGAACACATTTCTGCATTCTACTCTGCTAAGACCTGTGATGGGTGTTATAAGCTTCGCTTCCCTGGCACCCCCTCTCCCTCAGAATATTTCTTGTTGGGTCTACAGTTTCCAGCTACTACTGGGGAACTTCTGAGGAGGATTTAAAAACATTGCTGCATGGAGAGTTCTGGAGCATGGTCTGGAGCTCATCAAAGTCTGCCAAAATTCTGAGAGTGGACTAGGATGTCTGGTTGTCTTGGTGAAGCCCCTCTACTGACTCAATGTCATGTGAAGCACATTGGGACTTATGCGTACACAGTGAGTGTGCTGTGAGTTTTATGCCCTCTTCACTATCCCAAGTGCATGAGAAGCCTAGCCCCCACAGCTTTGTTTTGGAACCAAAAAGAGGGACCCCATTTGAATGGGGGATGCCGGCGGCACAATGGCTGTTGGGACTAAAAGGCACTTCGGTCCCAGCTGGGGGCTTGAGAATGGGACGTTTTGACTTGGTAACTGGAACTCACCCCACTTTGGCTTGTGAGTGCAAGGAGCTGGGGTGCCTGCTTTTTAAGCACTGGTCGGGGAGCTCCTTTGCCCCCTTCGTCACACTGCCCCCTCAAGGGTGTGGCTAATCAGCTCTATCCTGGGGGTTTAGCAGCAGGGTAAGGCATAGGCTTCTGTAGGCACCTGAGATGCCAAACTCTAATGAGGATAACTGATCGACAGCCGCACAGCAACCCAGAATGGTAGGTCCCATAAGGACACCCGGTCGACAGCCGCAACGTAACCCAGAGTTTCCCCGAATACAAGTGAAGGTTAAATCCATGATGTTGTCTTGCTTACCTTTCTTTTGAATTTTAGTACAGTGACTTCAAGCGTTGTGCAAAATGGATACTTGCTTTGGAGATATTAGAGTTTACTCCACATTTGCATCCTATGTTTGCGCGAGCACAGTGTTCCCCCAAACTGTTACCCCTGCCTGCTACCACTTTGTCCCCACTCCTTGCTGGGCTGGGTTCCATGCCTGTGGTTGCTGATGCCTTGCGTTGGTCCAATTACCTGACCCCTGTTGTGGCAGTGTGGCAGTGGACAGACTTCCCTGCATCTGAATATAAGGTGTGGTCAGGCTTGATTCTATGGATGGAAATTTTGTGAGGCCTGGCCTTGACTCACTGACTTCTGCTTGTGGTGTGCCTTCAGTCGGCATCTGTCAGTCATGTGGCTCACTCTGTGGCAATAATAGCATTGTAGGGGTATTGGTTGTTGCCAGCCTCCCTGGTTTCTATCAGTATGGTCTTAATGGATGTCTCTGGGGTTTTCGTGGTGGAGCTCCCTTCATGACAGGTGCCATTTGTATGCTTGCAGCCAACAACCCCCCTCAAGGCCGGTCTTCCTCACCTTATGTTGGACCAACTTAGCATTGTCCCTCCGGGCTTGCTCCTGTTTTTCCTTTCCCTTTTCCTTTTTCTTTTTGTGAAAATGCAATAGGTGCGCTTGTATTTCCCACCAGGGTTTGGTATCCAGCCCTAACCCGCTGTTCAAACCACTTTGTATTTCATTGGGCAGCCCCTTTTTGAAAATGTTGTAAAAAAAGGCGACCTGAGTGCTGGTATCAGACCACAGTTGTCGTGAATCCTGTCCCCACTGTTCTCTCATCCTGACTAGAAAATTTGTGATAGTCTCCCCAGGTTTTATGGTTTTAGCCAACAACCCTCCTGAATCTGGGCACTCAGGGAATAATTCCCTCAGGGCCGTCCATATTCAAAGCCTGTGTGAATTGAAAGTGGCCACGTCATGTTACGCGTTAGTTAGCATGACTGATGGGATGTGAGCTTGGGCAAATACTGTGTTAGTCTCATCACTGATAATGCTGCCTAGCAAACTTTTAACATTGCCTGTCGCTGAGGAGAACCCCATGGCTTTCTGCTCAAAGCATGAGATTCATTTCCAGCCCCATCCAATAACAGCAGTAGTTTGGCTCTTAGCCCTTCCTTTTCCATCTGAGCCCGTGGCACATAGGTGGTACTTGACGTGCCCTTCTGTAGTAGAGGACATATTCTTCTTTTGGGCAGCTCTGCTGGTTTTCCCTCAACATAGCATTCCTATCTTCTCAGACACTCCTGCATGTAAGGGAAGTTCTACTTCAGATCTCCCCTTCTGTGCCGGATGAGGTCTTCTTCAATTGCTATGTCCTCTAGTTCAAAGGATCACTCCTCTGGCCAGAGTCTGTCATATTGATCATTTCTCTCTGCCCAGCGGGCTAGCAGGTAGCAAAAGGGTCAAGCAAATATCTTGCCTTCCTCCTGGGCTAAGATGTCCCTTACGGTAAGTTTACCTGTCCTGTATGTTCGGGAGGAGTGGGGGCATTGTCGTTATTGCTTTTCTCCTTGTGCGCACCCAAAGGTGCCATCTTGGTCCTTCTGTGTCTGAGCTGGGTTTGCACCAGGCTGCCTTGGTCCCTAATTTTCTGGTCAGCCTCTCTCCTTTGCTGGCACTCTTGTGAGGTACAGACCCCAGGTGAATGCTTCCCTTCTGATTCTACCTTAGATTCCTCCATGACTGGGCACTGTCTCTACCCCTGCTCTCCTCAGGTGAAGGATGCACTGCTCACCACTCTCCGGCTTCCAAGGCCAAAACTCTCTCTCTTGTCCGTCTTATTGCACCCCATTCCTCCGACTCCCATCTATACTGCCTCCTTCGCTTGGAGTTATGAGCTGTTCTTCTAAGTTGGGACCTGCTCTCAAGTTCGCTCTCTGTGGCTTCCTCGGCTACCTGAGCATACTCTAAGGCTCTGGATCCTGGAAGACAGGTACCCCTTCCCTCACTTTTGCATGCTGTCTCACAGTCCAAAACTCTATGATTCTCCCTTTTGTTCGAGTGCTTCCTGGAACCAGTGGAGGTGTGTATACTCTGTGCTATTGAGGATTGATCTTCTCACCGTGATGGATGGGAGATGAGGTTTGGGGTGCTCTAGCACTGGACTAGGGTGGTCCAGTGAGTGTCAGGCATGTTGGTCTGTTAGTCCACAATGCCTAGATCTAGCAGCCTGCTGTTCGATGGGGACCCCTTGAGTTCCCTCGACTGATGGATTAGTGTGTACTAATGGGTTAGCAGGCATCGGGGAGCCCACCTCCATACCTGCATATGGTAGGGGAGGTGGAGATGCCTTTCTTGCTGATGACAGGTCAATGTTATCAACATTGGGCTTCATCTAAGATGGCCCATAGTTTTAGTAACGCTTCCCCTTTGTCCTTCTTTTACCCTGTGTATTTTGTTTATATTGATGTTCTTGTGTGTTCAATTGTGTTGGTGTTTAAGGTTCCCTCTTTTGGCCAGGGGAACACGTGTGCCTTGGTGTGTGTGTGGGTGTAACTCATGGCAGAACTTGTTCAGCTTTGTAGCCCAAGTGGGGAATTTACTTTTCATATTCTATAAAGGTGATTCCATGATGGGTTCAAGTAGTTTTTAGGAGATAGTTACTTTTATGTTTTTAAGAGATTTTCAAGTTAAATTGTTCAAAGTTTTATTCTGGTGGCAGGGAAATATGTACAAGGGTATTACTAAATTTACCATGGTAGTGGGAAATATAAACACAAAGTGGGTTACTGGGTCTAGTCTGGTGGGGGGATATACACGCAAGGATTTCTAGGTCTAATGAGCCCAACGTTATGCAGATGCATCAAAATAAACATTTAACCAACAAATGCATATGAGGACTCACAATCTAAGGAAAAAGTGCAATTGGTAACTCACACCAACCTGACATTTGGTGGCAAAATAGCGAGTCTTACTTTGGCTTCAAATAACAAACTCTATGAATTAGCAATATCTTCATGGTACATTAACTTGTTGACAAAAAAACACACTCAACACGTAGGACAAACAGTCACATCAATCTACCAGTATCATAATATCAAAGGAACACCATATCAACTGGCACAAGAAAAGCTGACAAGACACAAAAAATAAAGGGAAAACCTGTCAGAAATACCTTTGCCCACTCCTAGCACACATTACCCTGTGACCAAGGGAAGCACTGCGCAATGTGCAGGACTAGGGGAGAGTGGTAATCTTATCGATATCGGCTCAAGGGTGAAGATTGTGACAATTAATGCAGAGAAATGTAGGAATCACTTTAATGAGCATAGATGCTTCCTGGAAAAACACAAGCTATGCCTAGTCTACTGGATCCCAATCCTTTTAGTTCCCTAATGTCTGAAATCTCCCTATGTTAAACCCAGGGTCCTGTATACCATATGTGTCACCAGTGTTAAGAAGCCAGTGACACTGTGAAAACCAGATTAGCCTATTAAGATCAAGATGCAGGATATCACACCAAAAGCAGATGCATACCATCTGCATCACGTTCAGGGGTCCAAGCGGAAGGCACCTCTTACAGCAAACGAGTTAACCCTCTGTCACATCCAGGGCCCTATGCATACTATCTGTGTCACACTTAGCGGTCCAAGTGATCAGCAACCCCAAAAATAACAAGCTAAAAAATATTCACCTTTCCTGATGCTTGTGATCAACAAAGTTGACTTCCGCAAACTATGCGAGTATGCTTTTTTTCTAGTTTGCCTCATGCCAAATGCTAGGACTAAGGCTCTGATGTATTCTCTTACCCTTCTGATGGCAGCTTCAGGAGGAGCTCTGCCCTGCAGATTCAACAGAACATACAATTAATTGTGATGTCTGCTCACCTTTATGGGGTCGCAGTCGGGCTCAAAGAACCAATCAGCCCCTGGCAGGCTGCCAAAATGTTGCTCGAATAAGAATTTACCTTAAAAAAACAAAAGACAAGAGGAGTCTGGCAAAACAGGAACAATCATTTAATTACACATTATGGCCGAGAGAGCAGTTACAGAACTGGGGTCTGGGGACTGTCTCTCATTGTACATCAGACTGAAGCAAGTTTTTATACATTTGTTTGAGTGCAATACAAACATAATATACATTATTTTCTTGTTAAAAATGTGTACAATTGTCAAAGAGTTGTAAAAACAAATCCAGATAATGGGCGCAGGTAGGCCTCGCCCTTGCGTTGATACAATGTGGCCGGTGAATATGTGTCCAGATGCCCGACCTCAGGGGTTCATGTTCACAGCGTGTTCTGTGCTCTGATTGGCTACGTCTTCCTAACTATATGTGGCATCTAACACAATGGTGTGTTTGGGAATGCACATGTCCCTCTAGCTATGTGTGTTTTATGCGTGCCAATCTCCGGGGACCATTGTAGTGTTGCAGTCTATCTGTGAGATCTGATCTAAACTTCCCTGTTTGTGCATTTGGCTGCTGGCTAAGTGTTAGCCCACCTGTGACTTGTCAGTCATTAACCTCCAGCCTAGGTCTCATAGCCTGCCTGGCCATGTGCCTGCATGCCAGAATTAACAGAGAGTTCATGACAAGGGAATTTAATAATGGTGATGCAACTTCATTTGTGTATGTAAATGTATCTCTGTGTGTATTGACATTGATTAATTCAATATTAACACCTCTCTTGAGGAGAAACCAGATAGAATCTTATGAGGATCCATTTAACAAGTTCCTGTACTGGTTTCTTTCCTGTTCCACCTAGCTAACAAAATTCTGTTGACCAGTACGCTAGTTTGGAATGGCCATGGCCCCATTCAAACCAGTGGAGGCTATGAGGCTGTGTTATTGTTATTTTAAAGTCTCTTCTTTTGGTGCAGAGACTCTTGTTTGGTGACCTAAGTAGAGACCTTAAGGGGAGTTCCATTTCACTTGGCTTTTTCTACAAACCTGGATCATCTGTGTCTCCACCTTTGACCCAGCAGAGGGTTAAGCATAAAGAAGGTGGTCCCATTTCTTTGCAGGATCCACCCCCCACCGATCCCACTGCTACAGCAATAGTCAGTCTTCCATCATTGTCATGGATAACACAAGGGACTGCTTCTCTGTGTCAGTAGTAAATTAATTTAAAGCTCTTTTCTGACATTGACTGACCTGAAGCAAGGTCCTCCTTGCCTAAGCCCATGAGAACCATAAAGGAACCATTCATTTATCAGGACTTGAACCTGGAAGTAAGGTGGCTCTTATGAGTGGTAAGATGGCTCTTATGAGTTGGAATGTTGCAGGTTTAAAGGGGGAAGTATGCAACTCAGATTGGCATATTTTCATACCTGACTATGAAATTATTGCATTCCAGGAAACATGGTCAACTTCCCCACTCACATGTGATGGTTATGTCTGTTACTCCAGCTCCGCAATGCCATCCATATGAAGGAGAGCCAGTGGCAGTATATCAGTTTAGTTTCTGTTGAATCTGAATATAGAAGTATCAGTGATTGACTCAGGCAGCAGTGCTTTTCAGGTTCTGCATATCAATGACAATTCAAGCTCCTTCAATTTATTTGCAAAATCTACACCCACAATCCCATTGCTACAGCAACAATAATACCCCATCATTGTTACGGTTTGCACAAGGGACCACTTCTGAATGCCAATTGCTAATTGCTTTGAAGCTCTTTCACAAATTGACTTACCTGAACAAAGGTCCTCAATGCTTATGCTTCTGCTCAAGAGGACCCACAAAGAAGCCATTGATTTAGCAGGACATGGACCTGTTAGTGATGCAGCTCTAATGAGTGGAAAGGAAGCTCTTATGAGCTGGAATGTTGCAGGTTTAAAGGAGAGAGTAACCAGCGCAGATTGGCCTAATTTTATAGCTGACTGCGATATTGTATTCCAGGAAACATGGGTTACATCCCCACTCACATGTGATGGTTTTGTTTGTTACTCCAGCCCGCCATGCCATATATACAAGGAGGAGCAAGAGGCAGTCAATCTGTTTGGTTTCAGTTGAATCTGAATATAGAAGTATTACTAATTGATTCAGACAGCACTGCCTTTCAGGTTCTGCATATCAAGGACAAATAGAGCCCCTTCAATTTCTACCTGATTGATTTTTATAAAAGTGACCTCTCCAGTACTGGTTGTGTACATTTTAACTAATTGTTTCATTTTTTAACTTCTTAGCTGCTGGGACTTACCCTACCAACCCCCCCCCCCCCCCCCCCCCCCAGTGCTGAGCCCTTTTTTGGCTATTTGGGGTACTTTGTGCTTAGGCTTTCATAACTTTTTGAACACATAAGTTATCCACGCCAGATTTGCGTCCTTTTTTTCAGCACCCTAGGGATTCTGAAACTACCCAGAGTTTGTGGGTTCCCCTGGAGGAGGCCAAGAAATTAGCCAATATACAGCGGATTTTTTTTTTTTTTTTTGAAAAATTGGAAAAAGGGCTGCAGAAGAAAGCATGTGATGTTTTTCCCTGAAAACGGCATCAACAAAGGGTTTGCAGTACTGAAATCACCATCTTCCCATATTTCAGGAACAGGCAGACTTGAATCAGAAAACCACATTTTTCACACAATGTTGGCATTTTACTGGGACATACCCCATTTTTACTATTTTTTTGCGCTTTTAGCCTCCTTCCAGTTAGTGACAGAAATGGGTTTAAAACCAATGCTGGATCCGGGACAGCTAAACATTTCTGAAAAGTAGACAAGATTCTGAATTTATTACGAGGTCATTTGTGTAGATCCTACAAGTTGTTCCTACAGAAAATAGCTGAAATAAAAAACAAAAAATTGAAATTGAGGTGAAAAAACAGCCATTTTTGTCCACGTTTTACTCTGTAACTCTTTCCTGCGATTTCATTTTTTTTGTAAGTAATATACTGCTACATCTTCTGGACACCTCTGGTTGGGGGTGGTACATGGGCCTTCTAGGTCCATCAAGAACCCTTGGTACCCAAATCCAATAAAGGAGCTGCACCTTGCAGTGGGTTTTCATTGTATACCGGGTGTACAGCAATTTATTTGGGGAATTATAAAGAGTGAAAAATAGGTCTCAAGGAAACCTTTGTATTTCCAAAATGGGCACAAGATAAGGTGTTGAGAAGCAGTGATTATTTGCACATCTCTGAATTCCGGGGTGCCCATACTAGCATGTGAATTACAGGGCATTTCTCAAATAAATGTCTTTTTTACTCACTGTCTTACATTTGGAAGAATAAAATGTAGAGAAAGACAAGGGGTAATAACACTTGTTCTGCTATTCTTTTTTTCCCTAAGTCTTCCAATAAAAATGGTATCTCACTTGCGTGTGTAGGCCTAATGCCTGTGAGAGGAAATGCAACATGGACAAATCACATTTTTGCATTGAAATCTAACATGTTTTTGGGAAAGTGCCTAGCTGTAGATTTTGGCCTGTAGCTCACCCGGAACCTAGGGAAACCTACCAAACCTGTGCATGTTTGAAAATTAGACACCTGGAGAAATCCAGGATGGGGTGACTTGTGGGACTCTCGCCAGGTTGTGTTACCCAGAATCCTTTGCAAACCTCAAAATATGGCCAATAAATCTTTTCCTCACATTTCCGTAATGGAAAGTTCTGGAATCTGAGAGGAGCCACAAACTTCCTTACAACCAGCATTCCCCCAAGTCTCCCGATAAAAATGGTACCTCACTTGTGTGAGTAAGCCGAGTGCCGACGACAGGAAGCGCCCCAAGACTCAACATGGACACGTCAAATTTTTAAATTGAAAACTGACGTGTTTTTTGGAAAGTGCCTCGCTGTGGATTTTGGTCTCTAGCTCAGCTGATACTAACGAAAACCTACCAAACCTGTGCATTTTTTTAAATTAGACGCTTAGGGGAACCTGACTTACAAAGCCAGATTGTCTTGTGATAGATCATCTTGATGTCTCACAATACGATTTGGGTGGTGGAATTTGGGGCTAAAGTAAATTGAGGAGTTCCCAAGAGAGTACTCTCTCTGTGCATGCCACCACTTGCACCTTCTCTCTGGGTTGGGCTAGCCCGCTATTGCCCCTCTGCACAGACTGTGCTTGTGAAGGGACTGCTGGACTGTCCTCATCACCTCCCTCATAATCAATGGAAGAGGAGGTATTTGTAGGAGGCTGGACTGGCTTGTAGTGAGTACCAAGGGGTACTTACACCTTGCACCAGGCCCAGTTATCCCTTATTAGTGTATAGGGTGTCTAGCAGCATAGGCTGATAGATAATGGTAGCTTAGCAGAGCAGCTTAGGCTGAACTAGGAGACGAGTGAAGCTCCTACAGTACCACTAGTGTCATATGCACAATATCATAAGAAAACACAATACACACAGCATGCACCACCAGGAAAGCAGTCGAGAAGGCGGCTGGATCAGCGTTACAGAGTTGCAGTAGTTGTCTTTGCTACTTTGTTGCAGTTTTGCAGGCTTCCAGCGCGGTCAGCAGTCGATTCCTTGGCAGAAGGTGAAGAGAGAGATGCAGAGGAACTCGGATGAGCTCTTGCATTCGTTATCTAAGGAATCCCAAGAGACAGAGACCCTAAATAGCCAGAAAAGAGGGTTTGGCTACCTAGGAGAGAGGATAGGCTAGCAACACCTGAAGGAGCCTATCAGAAGGAGTCTCTGACGTCACCTGGTGGCACTGGCCACTCAGAGCCGTCCAGTGCCAGCAGCACCTCTGTTTCCAAGATGACAGAGGTCTGGAGCACACTGGAGGAGCTCTGGACACCTCCCAGAAATGGGCACCAAATGTGCCCATGAAAGCATTTCCAGAGGCTGGGGGAGGCTACTCCTCCCCTGCCTTCACACCATTTTCCAAAGGGAGTGGGTGTAACACCCTCTATCAGAGGAAGTCCTTTGTTCTGCCATCCTGGGCCAGGCCTGGCTGGACCCCAGGAGGGCAGAAGCCTGTCTGAGGGGTTGGCAGCAGCAGCAGCTGCAGTGAAACCCCGGGAAAGGCAGTTTGGCAGTACCAGGGTCTGTGCTACAGACCCCTGGGATCATGGGATCATGGGATTGTGCCAACTATGCCAGGATGGTATAGAGGGGGCAATTCCATGATCATAGACATGTTACATGGCCATATTCGGAGTTACCATTGTGAAGCTACATATAGGTAGTGACTTATATGTAGTGCACGCGTGTAATGGTGTCCCCGCACTCACAAAGTACGGGGAATTGGCCCTGAACAATGTGGGGGGCACCTTGGCTAGTGCCAGGGTGCCCTCACACTAAGTAACTTAGCACCCAACCTTTACCAGGTAAAGGTTAGACATATAGGTGACTTATAAGTTACTTAAGTGCAGTGTAAAATGGATGTGAAATAACGTGGACGTTATTTCACTCAGGCTGCAGTGGCAGGCCTGTGTAAGAATTGTCAGAGCTCCCTATGGGTGGCAAAAGAAATGCTGCAGCCCACAGGGATCTCCTGGAACCCCAATACCCTGGGTACCTCAGTACCATATACTAGGGAATTATAAGGGTGTTCCAGTAAGCCAATATAAATTGGTAAAATTGGTCACTAGCCTGTTAGTGACAATTTTAAAGAAATGAGAGAGCATAACCACTGAGGTTCTGATTAGCAGAGCCTCAGTGAGACAGTTAGTCATAACACAGGTAACACATTCAGGCACACTTATGAGCACTGGGGCCCTGGCTGGCAGGGTCCCAGTGACACATACAACTAAAACAACATATATACAGTGAAAAATGGGAGTAACATGCCAGGCAAGATGGTACTTTCCTACAGTATTGAATGGGACTTCTCCGACTGAAAAATCACTCCCAGAGTCTGCAGCATTTTCCGATCCCTCAGATGCTGTCTCAGTATCTGCTGTCTTAGTCTCTGATCCTACATCAGAGCTGTCCTGTATAACCCAAGTGAGGGCTTCAGCAGCAGTCATCCAACGAGATGCCATCTCTGCTACTGGCTAAACTGCTGCTCTAAAACACTAGCCTACATAAACAGTCTCAAAATTGCTGGTGGGTGTGTGTGTGAGTGTGTTACGTGCAACAGTAGGGGTCACCTTACCTTCACTTCTTACCTTAATCAGCACGTTTTTTCAAGACACTCAAAAAAAGACACACTATTAATGCACCTTGTCACATACCAAACGTCACAGTCTTTAGCGCCTCTAGCTCCCAGTCCAAAAATCATTATTGGTGCTCCCACTCCCATGACCTCCTCCTCGGATTCACTCACTACCACCCAGCAAAAGTGCCCTTCATCTCTCCATAGCCCCCGCACATACATTTCATTTGTATTATAGCGCAGGTAATGGCTGACTTTAGTAATGTACTCAGCTATTTATATAAAATACAGATTTGATCTTTTCTGTAAGCATATAAACCTTCTGCGCTACGTTATGGCATCAAAACTGCCACTAGATAAAAGTCAGATCCTTTTGTAGCAGAAACATAATCACAAGACTTACTTGACTTTTTATATTGCTGCCTAAAACCAATTTTGACCCTCTGACCTCCAACCTCAAATCTAAAAACTCAAATTGAGATGAATGTATATGAACTGTAAATTTCAAATTTAATTGATTATCGTTCAGTTGCTTAACAAAGTCAGAGGCCTCACTCTCACTACCATTCCAAAAGCAGAAAAATTTAATCAATGTAGTGAACCCAGAGGATGGCGTGTTCGTCAAACTGACGGATGTTATACACTATCTGCTCCTCACACCTGCCCAGTTAAAGACCTGCATAGCTTGGGGCAAAGCAAGTGCCTATCGCCATCACCTGTGTTTGCTTGTAAATTTCCTTGTCAAAAATAAAGAAATTGTTGGTCAGACAAGTGTTCATCATCTGTAGGAGCATCTCAGTGTTTTTGTAAAAAAGATATTGTCCTAGCTCTTAAGAAGTTTACTTGCTCTTATACCCAAATCATGAGGTATACAAGTATATAAACTTTCCACATCTAAAGTAATTAGCAGGAATTATTTGTCCCATACAATACCATTGATCTTTCTTAGAAAGTCACTTGCATCCTTGATATGAGAAGGCAGAGATTCTACAAATGGTCGAAAAAAGAAATCAACATACTTTGAAGAGTTTTCTAACAAACTGCCTCTACAGGAGACAATGGGTCTCCCTGGTGGATTAACAGAATTTTTATGTAACTTAGGCAACAAGTACAATACAGGAAGGTTAGGAAAATCACATTTGAGGAAAAGGTATTCCCAAGGAAACCATTCAGCTAATAAAATAATATATAGATATCTATCTATATAGATAGTAATGGCTATCTATATAGATAGATATCTCTACATAGAACTGTCTATATATAGATCTATATGTATATAGATCTATATATGTTTTTAATAGCTGAATGGTTTCCTTGGGAGCCATAGTGCTCCCCAGGGAAATCCTACAACTATTTAAAAAAAAGATTGCCCCAACAGGGTGTCTCCCAGCTCACGAACGACCCCCTGTCAATTTCTTTTTTTTTTGTTTAGTTCCTTTTTAAAAAAAAATGTTTAAACCCGTGGAGGTGTGATTGGGTGTGGTAAACCTACTTAAAAAAAAAATGCAAATATAATCTGGGGTTTGTTGGTCATTTGCCGAGGGAGTCGACCCCCACAAGTGAAATCCCTGGTGTCTAGTAGGGGTTTCCTGGCCCTTGATTGCAAAATCCCGTTTGGGAAGGCCTCATTTGAAAGTGGAGAGTCTCCCCTTTCAAAGGAGGTCTTCCTGAATGTCTGGAAGGTCGTTTGGGGCTGTTTTCCCCAGCAGAGCAGGAAGCGGCCACAAGGAGAAACATATTTTGATATCAGTGTGATGTCACAAAGGGGCGGGTGGGGGTTGGGGGGAGAAAGGGAAGATCTTCCATGTCTCCCAGGGTATTTTTTAAACCCCTCCCTGGTGCGGCCACTGGTCGTGACCCGCACCAGGGAGGTTAGGCAGTTTGATTTCCACCATGATTGATGTTCCAGCACAGGTTCAGTGTACTTATATGAGGATATTTTAATGCTAAATGAGTGGTAAGCACTGGGGATTTGGGAGCTAAGGGTCCTGTTATTTATGAAGATGCTACTGAAGGACAGGGGTTGAACTGGGTTATTATCTGTCACAGAATGATCTGATAGACCTGGTCTCGAATTCTAAGGGGGGTGATATAATGTTACCATCGTATAGAGGGAACAGATATGTTTCAACTATTGATTACATCTTTGGCACTAGAGATTTCCTACCCTTGTTCTCTAGGCATACCATAATGAAGACTCAATGGGGGGGACAACAATGCATTACTGGCAGTTGGGCAGTTCCCAATATGCAAAGTATTCTCCTACAAGCAACTATTGAGATTTCCCAGCATACTAGTGATGGTTTAAGATTAGTCTGGCACCCCAAGGAGCCCAAGACTACCCTTAGCTTACTATTGAACATTGTTGCAGTTGTTTTTATGTTGCTTAACTGAAGGGACTAGGGAAACATTGGGTGTTTGTTGCAACTCTTAATGCATAGGCATTAAAACGTTTTTAATGAAGACCGTAAGATAGATGCAGAAACTGCCACAATGGCTCAATGCATCCTGCTCAGCAGCTAACTCCCATTGAAGACAGGCTTTAATGAGGAACCCAAAGGATCATAGGGAAGTTATTGAGGCAAAGAAATGCTACAAGAGTAGACTCAGTAATGGGAAGATGTTTTCCTAAAAAAAGATTGGGAGCAGTTAGTGCAAGCTGCAGTGGGTAGTTGTAGCAAGGTATTTTGCAATATTGTCAGCAGGATCACATTAAGGGATGCTGCACCAAGCCCTCTACTTATGTGTTATATTATAGGCTCAGCCTGGGTTATCTAGTTTAGCTCTGGTCATCAAATAGAGGAGGAGAAGCTGCTATTGGAGCTATAGAGGAATAAAATCTACAAGCCTGGAGCTTGCATTTAGTGAGGTTGAGGATGCAGTAAGAGAAAGATGGGGAGGAAAGGTCCTGGGCCCAGATAGTGTTCCAATTGAAAACTATCTGGGTCCTTTGAAGCCCCTTGCTTGCTAATTTATTTAATAATTCCTTTAGTCTCACAGTACTGAGGTCTTGGTCATTATCAATCTCATCCCTATTTTCTAGAAAGGTGACACGATTCAGCCAAAACGCTATTGCCTTAAATCTCATATAGATAGTTCAATGAAAATTATTAGTAGAGTATTATTCCAATGGTCAAAAGTTCGGCCGGTCATAATTACATTCTATCACCTTTCAAATGTGGTTGTATCTGAATGCTGGATATGATACGGAGGAGCAGTGTTTAAATTTACATCTAACATTGGATAAATATACTTTTGCAAAACAAGCTCCACTGTACATAGTATTTATGGGTTTGTCCACAGCTTTTGATTCAGTTAACAAGGCCAAGTTTTGGTTAAAGTTGTTGTACATGGTGTAGAGATTACCTTTGTGAATTTTCTTTACAGTTTGCTTGAAAACAAAGCTGCATTATGGCCTAGTTAGGGACACCTCTGATACTTCCTTAATATCATGGGGGTTGCGGCAGGGATACATTTTGGCACCCCTCCTGTTTATCCTGTATGTCAACAGTTTATACTCTGACTTGGAAGATGTTACACTTGATGTCCCAAAGATTGGTAATACTATGGTCCCAGAGCTACTGTAAGCCGATGATGTTTTTTTGATGGCTAGGACCCCTAGGGCCCAGGGAAGCTTAGTGGAAGGATTTGTTAGCTTTCTGGGTAGTCTAGTTAGTGCAAGCTGCAGTGGGTAGTTGTAGCAAGGTATTTTGCAATATTGTCAGCAGGATCGCATTAAGGGATGCTGCACCAAACCCTCTACTTATGTTTTGTATTCCAGGCTCAGCCTGGGTTATTTAGTTCAGCTCTCGTCATCAAATAGAGGAAGAGAAGCTGCAATTGGAGCTATAGAGGAATAGAATCTACCTAATTTGTTACCTTTATGGGTAGTCTAGACCTCGTGAGGAATTTTGAGAAATTCCATATTATGGCATGTGGGCCTGGAAAGAAAAGTATGGTGAGTTTGACAGTAAGAGATAAGTCTATGATCTATGTAAGTCAATTTAGCTATCTTGGGATTACTTTTAATTCAGGTGGTTCTTGGCAGCCTCAACTTAATATTTCCACGGTTTTAGTAGGACTGCTGGGGACATTTTTAACCTGTCAATTCATCTTTTAAGGGCCCTATGTCCACATTCTTAAACATTTCTCACCATCAAAGTAGCAATGAATGGTGCTGGAATTTGGAGTTACCATAATCCTTTGATTTTGCAAACTGAAGAAAATTGTATTTGTATGTGATGTTTTAATCTCCTACCTGTTAGTTCCTCTTTCATTTTACATTCAGAATTACATTTATTATATATCTCAGAAAGGGTTAGGTTGGCCCGGTCCTACTATGGGTTAATGTTTGAACCAACAACCCCAAGGGTAGCTTCAATAAGGAAGTATGCACAGACTGTCTGCAACTGGATAGTGGCCCTGCCATCCCCTGGCTGAACTCTGTACGTAGATCATTTTATGAAATAGGGCCCAGATACATGAAGATATCTGTTTGTGATTTCCTATTTGTGAGTTTTTACGATTCCCAATTAGGAAATTGCAAACAAGGATGTACTTATGTGTCTAAGACACATTTAGAGATTTCCAGTGGGTCATAAATGGACCTACCTCATCAGTAGTCATGATATAGGTCACAATTTGCAAACTGTTGAGAATGGCCAAAAATCACAGGGTTGGTGGCCTGTGGGCTCCATAGACCACCATGTCTGTGATTGCTTTTTATAAAGCAGGTTTTTCTTTGAAATGCAACCCGTTTACCTTAAAGGGAAACAAGATTTGTTTCAAAAGGAAAACTGAAAAGTTTTCTTTTCATTTTTAAAAAAAATATTTGCACACACGTTCACATGGGGACCACTTACCATTTGCGAATGGGTTACCACCTACTCAAAGTTGGTGGTAAACTCTGAATGATTTGCGACCGCATTTCAGTCGCAAAACATTCTTACATCCCCAAACGAGTTGCTATTAGTAAGAGACGCCCTTCCTAATACCGAATAGCAATCACTATTTTGCAATGCAGTAATAAGTTACTGAATCACAAAATATGGTTTGTACATTCCAAAATGGTTTTCAGTGGTCGCATACTGCCAGATTCTGTGAATCAGACCATTTGCAAACTCTAAAAACCTTTTTGCAATTAGCCCTAGGTTTTTTCCAACTTTTTCATGATCCACATACCCTAGCTCAGTCTGATAAATTATTAGTGAAGAGCAGCTTCAGCACCTTTAGTTTAAATCACCAACTGGATCTAGAATGTGCTCAAAATTCTCTGCAGAATTACCTAATTATGTTAGGTAACAAGTTCTTGAATTCTACTTAACCCTAGGTTCAGGGCAGGCACAGTGTGCAGATTACTAAATTTCCAACAGGATGTTTTTCAGTGGAAATCCAGGTTGCCTGCCTGTCCCAGTGACTGGTTTTCTTCTCAAACAATGTTGCACTTTCTGTTTTTGTACATTTTATAAGAATTATTTTATTCAATTTCTCAAGCCAATTTTAAAGTATTCGGCTACTGAGAAATATAAAGATGCAATTTTGTCTGCTCTTTTCTCAAATCAGCAAAAAATTGCAGGAAAACTATGGAGGGTTCCTAATCAAGTGAGAATCAGAGCAGCCCCAAAACTCATGTAGAGCAGTTATATGTAAGCTCATACTGGAACACCTGGTCATTTAAGTCAATGCACTTCATGAAGGATGGTTTTTAAAGTATTGTCATCAACCGTTTTATTCATTGTAACATATTATTCTTGCAAACTGTATTTGTGTGATTTTGTTTTACCTTTCATGGTTCTTTATAAATAAGAAATAATGATTGAATTGAACGATGGTAATATTCAATAAATAAACTTATTTTTTTTTTAAATACTCTCTCTACAGAGTGAGAAATATAGTATGGGGAACATCAAAAAAATTTCATTTGTGCTTTCTAATCATATGTTTACCTCTCACAAAGTTAGCTAAGACGTTGAAAGCTGCTGGGAAACTCTATGGCCCCCAGGAGCCAAACGCATCCTTTTCATATTTAAATCGACTTTTCAATTCTGGAATTACACCTCAAATATTAAGAAAGCAAATG
The DNA here is from genome assembly GCF_031143425.1 of Pleurodeles waltl. Lineage (NCBI taxonomy): Eukaryota > Metazoa > Chordata > Amphibia > Caudata > Salamandridae > Pleurodeles > Pleurodeles waltl. The sequence continues at coordinate 1,456,655,038 of NC_090444.1, forward strand.
CATCCAAACATTTGTTAAAAGGCTATCTTGTGGGGATCGTACAACAAATTAAAAATTGGTCTTTGTATTAAATAGTACCAGTAGTGAAAATAAGTTGGGTAATAGGAACACTAGATTGAGAGCGCTAATATTAGGCTTGTGTTGTCACAGTTAGGGACCGTGCAAATGAAGATCAGTCCAGCCTGCACTACAAGGATAATCAGTAAATGATATCTGGCACTAGTATTCTTGAGGAGATGTAGTGTACATACATGTGTGAATTGAATAACACACCAATAGAACAGAAAGCCACTTTTGGCATAATCACCCTCATTTTGTGAATTGTTGCTGTTGGATTTTTTTCTCTGGGTACTGGGACACTATGACCCCTCAAATTGTTGAAATTAGCCATACTCTGGAGTGGCAAATTTAACTTATCTACAGGTCCCTATTATATGGTAGGAAAGAGTACCCAGGGCCTGTAAGGTAGTGGACTGCAGCACATATTCTGTCTCACTAAAGTGACAATGCAAAGCATTTCTCCAGTCCTGCCCTTGCAGACTGGGTTTGTAGTTGGAAATCTGCCAATTCTACATGGCAAAATAAAGCTTTTGCTAGGCTTAAACCTTCCTGCTTTATATGTATAAGTCAACTCACTGATAGGACCTGGGTTCCCAGGGAAATCCATACTCACCTTTATAGCAGTTCCCATGTGCACTACTGCAAACCAGTATTATGCATTGGTCAGAAAGGTGTCAGGGGTCACTCTTCTCACTGGCTAGTGTCCAGATGAAAAGTGGCACCCGTGAACACCCTATTCAGGTCACTGCTAGACTTGTGAAAGACAAAGAAGGAGTGCACCTCCTGTTGTGACCTATAAGGATAACCCTAGGGCCTGGTACTGCTTCCACTTGTTTTCAGGAATCAAGGAGTGGATGCCAAGGATCAGTTGACTGAACTCATGTTAAGCTGCACGGACCTGAAAGCTTCAAGAATCCTACTTTCCTGAAGAGTCCAGCTGACCGGTTCCAAACGGACCTGCCCTGGGCACTGCTGGTGGCTTCTGTTAGAGTCAGTCCTGACTTCCAGTTTTCATTGCGGATGTCCTGGTACCCTTGACTGTTGTTAGGGTGTACTCCCCCTTCCCAAACTACAGAATTTGGGACTTTGCAACTTTTTGACAGTTTTTCTTCTGAAGAACCAGCAGGAGAATCACCGTTGATCTACAGCCATCAACGTTGAAGTGCAGGTTGCACCCAATTTGCTGGTTGTCCCACTCCAAGGTGTGACTTACAGGAAAGTTAGTATGTCTAAATCTAAACGTAAAGGGCTTCAGTAACAGCGATGCTGAGTTGAGGCCAATTCATGTTGAGACCTTCCTGGGTATGGAGATTGGACTTTGCCCCCTCTGACCTGGCTTGCAGCTTGCCTCAATTACATCTTGTCGACAAACAACTTTTCTCCAGAAAAACATAAAATTTAGAAGGTAACTCTCTGACCAGAGCCCTCTTGTTCTTCGTATCTGACCCACACTCTATTGGAAACAGACTTAAAACCTACTTTTGTCCAGGACTACTACAAACAGTTGCCTTACTTTTGGTGCTTTGCACTTTTGGTGCTATTTTACTTACAACTTTAAAAACTGATATCTCCAGTACCTCTTGTTTGATTTGTTATCACCTTAGTGTCATTTCGCTTATTACAATATCCTCTATTGTGATAAATTGGAGTGGGATTGTTATTGTGTGGTATTATTGGCTTTTTTACTGTGTTGGTACATTTACATGCTTTACACCTTTTTTTGGTACAGCCTATCTATTATGGCAACAGTTACCAAGGGTTCAGCTCAGGTTTAAATGATTGAAACCTTTACTGTACCTAAAAGAATAGTGGGTTATAACTTGAGAGTGATTACCACCCATCCTAACTAATAATCCTCTATGTCACAACCACACTTTCTGGTGGAGGCGAAGTAGGAAGGTTACCACAGGAAATATAATCCAGTGAAAGGAATGAAATGTAGGCATGAGGGACTGGGGATTAATTCAAGCATTTCAGCTTTCACACTCTGCATCTCCCAGTAAATTTACCTCAGTGACGCAAGCACACCAAAGATGGATCCTGCAGTGCACTGCACCATAGTAACTCTAACTCTAGCCTTGTAAATGATGTTCAATATTGCTGAAACAAGCCTGGTTCGTTACCTAAGTGGATAAGAGCGATTTGCCTTTAATTGGTACCTGTTTGCTAAATGGAGTGGTATTTACCCAGAGAAATTTCAAACATGTTCTTTTATTTTAGTGATTTCTGTTAATTCATAATAAACCTTTAGCACTTGAAGGACATAATATAGGTAGAACACTGTTGGGAGACACTCACCAGAACTCTAGGAGGTTCAAATGGGGTGACAATAATCCCCAAATTCCAATGAGAACTGGCAGGGCAGCAATGAAGCACATACTGCAACCCTAGAAGTTTCTAAGGTGAAGGGGGGTTGCGATGAGAGAGAAAGAGAGAAAAAACAGGGCTTCTGCATATTCTGATTTCTCTACTCCGGACACTGCTGGGCTCAAGGATACCTGGATTATGGTTTCAGATTCAGGCTACTATTAATTAGGATTATTCAGAAACAATGGTCTGGACTAACCACAGAATTACATATTACAATAAAAATGACTTCTCTAATGTTTTTTTCAGCCACAAGATAGATCTGAATATTATTGCTGGCTTCAGATAAGTTTGAATAATTATCACAGATCGAGATTCTGAATTTAACAGAAAAAATAGTGTTACCTTATTTGGGATGACTTTTGTCTTTTTGCTACCACAGGAAAGTGCAATGAGAGAGATTAATTGCAAGCTGCCCACCATTTACAGGTACTGTGGTAACTGCAGAGAAGATTAGAAATACTAGGTCAGGACTTTGGAAGCTCGTCACTGCAAAGAGAGGCCTGCTGCTGTGAAGGTATGGATGTCGCTGAGAAGAGGGGGCTGCTGCTGTGAAGGGAAGGCTGCTGAGTACTGGAGACAAGTAAGTGTTGCTTCGAAGTTAAACGAGCTAAGCAGGATTTAGTCTAAAATGCCAGCTTTTCATCCAGCATGAACCAGGTACAAAGAAACACATGGAGAAAACAGAAATTCATGAGTCATTATTGTAATTGAACGTTTCTCAAGTCTTTTGTTTCCATTAGAAAAATCAATTAAAGAACCAGCAGTTGTCAGCAGTTGACATATGCTTCCTGGATTACCTGAGTGAGGCCCAGGAGTAGTAATCTTGACAACAAACATTAGTCCAGATCTGCTTTAAACACTGCCATTATGTTAATAGCTGAGTTGCCAAGTTACTTGTGATTCACACTGGTACTGTGAATAAAAGAAAATAACAACATCTCTGATATCACTCATAAATGGAAGGAATAAGGCATGATTAGCCCTGCGCACAGCTGGGACACCGCAAAGCACACTGTCAATGTTGACACCGTGTGAATTTATAACAGGGTGCCATGGGCTCAATCATGGGCAGTGTGCCTATTGCATTAAATCTGCCACCCCACGGCAAATAAATCTTGACGTGCTCTGTGGGCAGTGCATTAGTGAAATAGGAAGTAGCTGTTTGAAGCAGACAAACCACCTTTCACACTACAGATGGCACCTGGCTTTCCCTAAAAAGGGGAAAAGAGAGGTGGTTGCAGAGAGTGACTGAGCCAATATACACAGAGATGTCTGGGGGATCTATGGGACTCCTTTTACTCATTTGCAAAAGTTCATCCTCAAGAGGCACACACTCCTGAAGGCCTTGTTGCCTCTCTGCATCATCCATAAGATGTCAAGTGTGCAGGGGCAAGATGTTTCTCTAACTGCATTAGGCTTCACCACCATGAAAATGATGAAATACCCTTTTAAAATACCTTCAACACAACATCTGTTTGTATGCATGTGTCTGTGTGGGGGGGATTTGTGTTATTATCCTTGTGGTGACCTGGGTATGATAACACACTCACGCTGTGGGGACCTTATTGAACTCTGGGGACCTGAAACCAGGTCCCCACAAGGCAGTGTCTTCTAAATGATGAAAAAATCACTTCAGGAACATCTGTGTCCATTTTTACAACTTTTTTAAAAATGTCCTTGTGGGGACCTGTGTTTCATCAAGTGTGCTAATATTTTTGCCCTTAGCACACTTTCCATTTAACCCCTTCACTGCCAGGCCTTTTCCCCCTCAGGTTAAAACCTTTTTTTGGCTGTTTGGGGCAGTTCGCGCTTAGGCCTTCATACATTTTTGTCTGTATAGGTTACCCACGCCAAATTTGCGTCCTTTTTTATAAACGTTCTAGGGATTCTAGAGGTACTCAAATATTTTGGGTTCCCCTGAAGGAGACCAAGAAATTAGCCAAAATACAGCGAAAATGTCATTTAAAAAAAAAAGAAATGGGAAAAAAGGGCTGCAGAAGAAGGCTTGTTATTTTTCCCCTGAAAATGACATCAACAAAGGGCTTGTGGTGCTAAAAGCATGATCTTCCCAGCTTTCAGGAACAGAGAACAGGCAGACTTGAATCAGAAAACCCAATTTTTCATCACAATTTTGCCATTTTACTGGGACATACCCCATTTTTACTATTTCTTTGTACTTTCAGGCTCCTTCCAGTTATTGACAGAAATGGGTATGAAACCAATGCTGAATCCCAGAAAGCTAAACATTTCTGGAAAGTAGACACAATTCTGAATTCAGCAAGGGGTACTTTGTGTAGATCCTACCAGGGTTTTTTAGGGAAAATAATAGCTGAAGTAAAAAAAATATTGAAATTGAGGTGTAAAAACAGCCATTTTTCTCCACATTTTAGTCTGTAACTTTTTCCTGCAATGTCAGATTTTGTAAGCAATATACCATTATGTCTGCTGGCCTCTTCTGGTTGCGGGAATATATAGCTCTTGTAGGTTCATCAAGAACCCTAGTTACCCAGAGCCAATAAATGAGCTGCACCTTGCAATGGGTTTTCATTCTATACCAGCTACAGCAATTCTTTTGCTGAAATATAAAGAGTGAAAAATAGGTATCAAGAAAACCTTTGTATTTCCAAAATGGGCACAAGATAAGGTGTTGAGAAGCAGTGTTTATTTGCACATCCCTGAATTCTGGGGAGCCCATACTGGCATGTGAATTACAGGGCATTTCTCAAATAGACATCTTTTTTACACACTGTCCTATATTTGGAAGGAAACAATGTAGAGAAAGACAAGGGGCAATAACACTTGTTTTGCTATTCTGTGTTTCCCCAAGTCTTGCGATAAAAATAGTACCTAACTTGTGTGGGTAGGCCTAATGATCGGGACAGGAAACGCAACATGGACCCTCATATTTTTACATTGAAATTTGATGTGTTTTTTACAAAGTGTCTAGCTGTAGATTTTGGCCTCTAGCTCACTCGACACCCAAGGAAACCTACCAAACCTGTGCATTTCTGAAAACTAGACACCTAGGGGAATCCAAGATGGGGTGACTTGTGGGGCTTTCACCAGGTTCTGTTACACAGAATCCTTGCAAACCTCAAACGTTGGTAAAAAAACACTTTTTCCTCACATTTCAGTGACAGAAAGTTCTGGAATCTGAGAGGAGCCACAAATTTCATTCTACCCAGCATTGCCCCAAGACTCCCTATAAAAATGGTACCTCACTTGTGTGGGTAGGCCTAGTGCCCGCGACAGGAAATGCCCCAAAACACAACGTGGTCACATCACTTTTTCACAAAGAAAACAGGGCTGTTTTTTGTAAAGTGCCTAGCTGTGGATTTTGACCTCTAGCTCACCCAACACCTAGGGAAATCTACCAAACTTGTGCATTTCTGAAAACTAGACACCTAGGGGAATCCAAGATGGGGTCACTTGTGGGGCTCTCACCAGGTTATGTTACCCAGTATCCTCTGCAGACCTAAAAATTAGGCCAAATAAACACTTTTTCCTCACATTTCGGTGACTGAAAGTTCTGGAATCTGAGAGAAGCCACAAATTTCCTTCCTCCCAGCATTCCCCCAAGTCTCCAGATAAAAATGGTACCTTACTTGTGTGGGTAGGCCTAGTGCCCGCAACAGGAAATGCCCCAAAACACAAAGTGGACACATCACATTTTCCCAAAGAAAACAAAGCTGTTTTTTTAAATGTGCCTAGCTGTGGATTTTGGCCTTTAGCTCAGCCATCACCTAGGGAAACCTACCAAACCTGCACGTTTTTGAGAACTAGACACCTAGGGGAATCTAAGATGGGGTGACTTGTGGAGCTCTCACCAGTTTCTGTTGCCCAGAATCCTTTGCAAACCTCAAAAGTTGGCCAAAAAAAACAATTTTTCCTCACATTTCTGTGACGGAAAGTTCTGGAATTTGAGAGGAGCCACAGATTTCCTTCCATCCAGCGTTCCTCCAAGTCTCTCAATAAAAATGATACCTCACTTGTGTAGATAGGCCTAGTGTTCGTGACAGGAAATACCCCAAAACTCTATCTGGGCACATCAAAATTTTCAAATACAAAACTACCTGTTTTTGCACAGTGGGGGACATCTGCGTTTTTGGTCCTGGGCTCAGCAGCCATCTAGGGAAACCTACCAAACCCAGACATTTCTGAAAACTAGACACCCGAGGGAGTCCAGGGAGGAGTGACTTGAGTGGATCCCCAATGTTTTCTTACCCAGAATCCTCAGCAAACCTCAAATTTTGTTAAAAAATCAAATTTTTCCCACATTTCTGTGTGGGGCCACTGCACAGGGACACAGTTCCTACCACCCAATGTTTCCTCAGTCTTCCGGTAAAAATTATACCTCACTTATGTAGGTGGGCCAAGTGTCTGTGACAGGGAAGAGCCAAAAACATGTCAAAATTTAGGGGGAACGAAAGCGGGTCCAAAAGGGCAGTTTGAAAAAATACATTTGTAGACTGACAAGTGCAGCAGAATTTATATTGGTATAGATAAGACAATGCTGGGTGGTGGGAATTTTGCGGATTCCTGCAGATTCCGGAAGGTTTCATCACAAAAATGTGGGAAAATGTTTGATTTCCAGCAATGTTGGAGGTTTGCAGGGCATTGTGGGTAAGAAAATGGTGTGGGGTGCATGTGAAGCACACCACCCTGGACTCACCCAGATGTTTAGTTTTCAGATGTGTCTAGGTCTTGTGGATTTTTCTACATGGCCGGATCTCAAAGTCCAAAAAGTGCAACCCTCACCATTCCAAGTGGGACGATTTTGAGAGTTAGCCAAGCTTTCATGGCCTAAATGTAAAACCAAAACCCAAAATAATCGAATGTCCTCTTGCTTGCCATGGGATAAGATGTTTTAGTGTGCGGGGGGAGAACTAAAAGACTGTTACCCCCTGCAGTTGGGGTGGTGGCATAACCAGGCACATACTGGTTGGTACCCCACTATTTTTTTTTTTAATTCCCTGGCATCTAGTAGACTTTCTGCCCCCGGGGTGTGGATCAGGGGTAATTGTCCCATCTGCCCACTGGTGGGCAGAACAACTTTGGCCCCATTTATTTGGGGTGGGGGTATGGCCATACCCCCACCCTCTTATTTTGAAAAATAAAATCTTCCCCGGTCTCTGGTGGGCTTTCTGCCCCCCCTTGGGGGCAGATGGGCCCCCCAAGAATAGGCTGATCTTCCCCCAATGGGGGCAAATATGACCAACAGTAATGTGCCCCCATGGGGAGCGAACTTTGCCCAAGGGGCTGCCCATCCAAACAAAACACACACATACACACACACCAATCACTGGTTCCTAAGTGGTTTCTGCCCTCCGGGGCAGATCGGCCTAATAGAAATAGGCCAATCTGCCCCTAAGGGGCGCAGAAATGGCCTAAAATAAATTTGCCCCACCACGGTAGCAAACCTTGCCTAAGGGGTCATTCCCCTTGCATGAAATTGGCGCAAAACAAAATCCCCAGTGACTAGTGGTTTCTGTCCCCCTTGGGGGCAGCTGGCCTAAGAAAAAAGGCCCTTCTGCCCCCAAGGGGGACAGAAATGGCCTAAATACAATTTGCCCCCGAGGGGAGCGACTCCTGCCTAAGGGCTCACTCCCCATATAATAAAAAACAAAAGAAAACATAAACAAAAAAAATGTACTAGTGTCTAGGGGTTTTGTGCCCCCAGTAGGGGCAGAAAAGGCCAAAAATATTCCCTCCCCCCCCTAGGGAGCGGCCTTTGCCCAAGGGGCCTCCCCCTCATTGAATAATATTAAAAAAGTCCCTGGTGTTTAGTGGTTTCTGCCCAGAAATGGCCTAAAATAAATTTGCCACCTAGGGGAACGGCCCTTGCCTAAGGGGTCGCTCCCCACATATATATATATATATATATATATATAAGAAAAAAAATAAACAATTCCCTGGTGTCTAGTAATTTCTGCCCCCATGGGGGCAGATTGGCCCAATAAAAATGGGCTGAGTGGCCTAAAATTAATGTTGCCCACGGTGAGCGTCCCTTGCCTATGGGGTCATTTCTCACATATAAAAAATTTAAATAAAGAAAAAAAATATCCCTGGTGTCTAGGCGCTGCTCCCCTTATGATGTTAACAAAAAAAAAAAAAAATCCCTGGTGTCTAGTGGGCATTTTTGCTGCCCGATCACAATGCTGAGAAAGACATCAAAGGAAAGGAAAGTGGGGGTGGAAGGGGAAGCGATTCCCCTTCCATCCCTGCAGTGGGGGTGCTTAGGCGAGTTTAGCACTCCCCCCATGAGCCGATGGCAGGACATAACTGTTACGCCCTTGGCTGCGAAAGGGTTAAACACACTTTGTTCATCAGAAATACATACTAGCAGCAGAAAGGACAGACATTCCAAAGGAAAAGCAGCATAACCATGTGTTTGACCACATATTTTCCTTGCAAATTAACTATTTCTTTATTTTTTTAAATAAAACTTTATTTACATGCTATTAAATTTAGAATTTTTGTGTCTGGAAATTGTTAGTGATTTTATAAATATTGCTAAAAGCAGCTCAAGTTAGGTTTTAAACACAGCACACTTCACTATTTTAATTTTGATCTTTAAGTGCAAATAATGAATACCAGTGCACTACACTGCTCTAGAATAGAGAAACTGATTTGATCATTTCTTGCAAATAACGTAGATGCATCAATGCCTATGGATACACTTCCTGCTGGAACCAAGAATTCAGAGTCTTATCCTGCTTTTGCTTTGTTCACATGTTAGTATGCACTACGTAATATAGGCCCTCATTCTGACCTTGGCGGGCGGCGGAGGCCGCCCGCCAAAGTCCCGCCGTCAGGTTACCGTTCCGCGGTCGAAAGACCGCGGCGGTAATTCTGACTTTCCCGCTGGGCTGGCGGGCGGTCGCCTTCAGACCGCCAGCCAGCCCAGCGGGAAAGAGGCTTCCACGATGAAGCCGGCTCGGAATCGAGCCGGCGGAGTGGAAGCTGTGCGACGGGTGCAGTTGCACCCGTCGCGTATTTCACTGTCTGCGCAGCAGACAGTGAAATACATGTAGGGGCCCTCTTACGGGGGCCCCTGCAATGCCCATGCCAGTGGCATGGGCACTGCAGGGGCCCCCAGGGGCCCCGCGACCCCCCCTACCGCCATCCGGATCTCGGCGGTCCGACCGCCGGGATCTGGATGGCGGTAGGGGGGGTCGGAATCCCCGCGGCGGTGCAGCAAGCTGCGCCGCCGCGGAGGATTCAATGGGGCCGCGGTACACTGGCGGGACCCCGCCAGTGGTGCCGGTCCGACCGCGGCTTTACCGCCGCGGTCGGAATCCCCATTGGAGCACCGCCGGCCTGTCGGCGGTGCTCCCGCGGTCCTCTGCCCTGGCGGTCAAAGACCGCCAGGGTCAGAATGACCACCATATTCTTTTAGCCGATGGCTAGATGAGTTAGTGACTAGCATTGCATTGTGCTACGGGCTACATTCTCGTAGAGAGCAAACTGAAACAATGTTATACCCATAGCATGATGAAGTTTATTTTTAATAAAAAAGGCATGTGCTTATCAAATTAGTAAACTTCTAAAAAAATATATTCAGATAACATCATAAGAGGTCATCAACTGTAAATCATTTGAACTGCTTAATGTAAAAAATATTCCTAGAGCTTTACAAACTAAACCAGTTTGCTGACATTCCCAAAGCGGAGTGATGAACGATCTTTAAAAGGAGGCTTCTACTGTTTGCAAATGTACATTGTGCTATTGCATAGAGTTTCCCTGTTAGAAAGATGTTTCTTTTCTAGACTATTGCTGCTTAAGGTTTAATTAAGGAATGCATTGCAAATGCATGGTTTTCTTCACCCAACAAAGCGTCTTTGTTTAAATATGAAATTGTCGAGTTTTTGCATCTCATTTCTCAATCTGTGGACAAATGTACAAACAGACTGGTCCCAATAAATGGTTGAACATTGTGGTTGGAAAACATTAATAGATATACAACATTGCAAATTGCAAATACGATGTGATGAATATTTTAAACTCCATTGTATATGTGAGATCTTAAACCCATTTTGCCATTTGGAAAGGCTTTTACGAATCGCAAACACCATTTTGCTGTTGCAACCTCTTCGATTTTATGAATCGCATTGTTTGCAACAACTAACTGCTTTCGTACATCAGGCCCTTGGTGCTGACATCTGTGCCTAAATTCCTTAATGTTTAAAGAAAGGCAGTGAAGCAACCATATTAAGGTATGGCTCATTTTATTCTCCTCTAGTGCTAACACTCTTTCACTGGCCAGCAACAATTGACACACCTTTGTACACAAATGTGTGTTCTCTAAAGCATACATTTTGTAGCAGAAGGGGACCCTTCCAGTACAAAAACTGTACCTTAAGACATTTCCCATTTTGCATCTGTGGTGTAGAATGCAGGATACATGCATAGTTGAAAAAATAAGGAGAAGTCAAAACATTCCTTCCCATTATACCTGCCACATGGCGTTATAAGGTTTTGACACACTTCCCTGTCTACCAATGTTAGTAGCTAGGGATCTGCATCAAAACCCATGGGTGGTTGCATAGGAACACCCACGTACCAACCATGGAATGGCCTCTTGCCATAAGTAGCGAAATGTAGACCATAGAGTAACTTTGTATTACTTTAGGATAGTTTTCAACACAAATCATGATTTTCTTTTGTGATAGCAAATACCACCCCAACGCTTGGTGCTGGGTTTGTGTCACAAAATTGATGTAAACCTGGTTCAATGCCAATTGAACCTCTTTCCCTTGTTTCTACTTTATAGAGCATGCTGACATCTAAGTTGGATAAGAGCCATGCACAATTGTGAGCTTTTATTGGGGTGGAGGGGAAACCCGAGTTGGGGGGGGGAAGAGGACAAAATATGCATGTTTCCACCTGTTAAGAGGTGCACAAACATAAAATTCCCTCTAATTGCTAGTACAATCTTTGGCAGGAGTAACCAGGCAGAGATATGTCAGGTAAAATAATCTTCAAATCATCAATTGGCTCCCGAGTGGTGATGATGTTTAAAGCACAAGCTCGTGAGTGTACCAAAAACTGGATTAGAGCCCACATTGGAGTTGGGATACTGTGATTTCCACAGCCAAACCTTTTTATAATGTATAATTTCCACGTAAAGTTAGCGATTGTGTAAAACAGATCATTAACAAAACACACATTAACAAGTGAATAGGCCTGTACACTTGAATCTCCTGATGTTTGTTCTGTTCCCAGAGTGGGGAATGGGCCCTGCTGTTAAGAACACACCTTTGAAAGGAGAGATAGCATGAGACACGACTGACTTAAAACCATGATTGCAGCTAAGAAGGGATTGAAACATCCAAACAGAGGAACTCATTGATCAGAAACCTTTGCTCACGGTAAAACATACATCCATACCAAAACGCCCTAATCACATAATTGTTGTATAAAGCTGTTAGCTACTGAAAGTCATTACTATGAATATATGCTTGTAATATTTTTGGAAAGCCTCATACATACCCAAGACAAGAAGGACTTTTGTCGCAGACTTAAGGTACATAAAGAGTGGGGAAGGACATTACATTTAGGGAAAGAACACTTTTTAGTTGCAATGATGGTACAAAAAACTGTTGGGACTTGCATATGAATTATCAAATTAATTATTTTGTTGCTATAATATATTGAAAATTATAATATTGATCAGCAGATGGAAGCAAAGATTGTGTGGTTCGCTAATCTCCAGACTATTTGGAGAGTCTGTTATTTTTGGGTGCCTACTTTTAGAATGGAAACTACCACACATATATTGCTATTTAATGCATGAATATTGTTGTATTTAGACTTTGATATAAGGAGGGCATCACATTTTCAAATGGGGCACTACACTTAGGCCCATATTTATACTTTTTTAGCGCAAAAACAGTGCAAACTTACAACATACAATTGTATTTTGCAAGTTTGTGCCGCTTTTGAGTAAAAAAATGACGCAAATGCGGCACTAAAAAACTATAAATATGGGCCTTAATAGTTAGGGTATGCCTATAAAATTATTGGTATACATCTAAAAAGAGGGAAACATATAATGGATACTCATGTTGATGCAAAAAAGTAGTTGTACATCTGTTTCTGAATGTAATTTCGATGCACACCTAAAAGTCACACGCTAACACTGAAAAACTCTGTTATTGACTTAGCTATAGAGAGTACATATTAGAAACACAGCTATCATTTGCTAACATTTTGATAGTGTGCTTGCATTGCATTAAGTGGAATTCAATCAACTTCCCACACATAAGGAATTGTGTCCCAATATCATACAACTTTGAAAATATGGGCTGCACTATTTTTACATTTCGCCCAATGGAGTGTAATGATATTCTACAAATGTTTATATAGCACTGCCTCAAGTTTAGATTTTTTAGGTCAGATAAATCTTCGAATTTTTGCTCTAATTTGTAGTTATCATGTTATTGCATGTGCATCTAGACATTCCGGTTTATTTAAAAAAAGGTTCACTGCTCCCTTCATCAAGTTACACCCTCTGGACTCTTTATAAGCATGTAACTTAAGTAAGAAGAGTCTTAGACTGTCCATTGAACTTTGATCATCCACAATTGATGTGCTTGTGGATAAGTTGCAAAGAAAGACTTTTTAAGAGTGGCTCAACAGACTCATGATTTAGTTTGATATTATTGGAATAAGCACTTGGCTCAGCAATACTCCTTCTCATGTATTGCTTTTTGGTACAATACGTTTATTTGCTCAGTAAATATTAGTAGTTCTAAAATAAATACAGTGAACTGATCACTCAGTCCTTCTAAATTATCAGATGCTAGGATTGTATTTTATTGCAATTGCATTTATATAGTTTTTACTACCCCCATCGAACCCTACAGTGGATGGTACACCACTCCGGAACAGAAGGTTAGTGCTTCCTCCAGTGATTAATTCCATTTGTTTAATCCAGTTTGAGTGCTGTAGAATAGATTCATAGGAGTTGCGTGTGATCCCTAGAGGGAGGTATGTGAGCTCATGTCTATGGTTGGTAGAGTGTCATTGTTAGATGGCAGGGGTCATTTTCAAAGGACTGCCTGTGATCTATGAAATTAGGTGTGGCCAATTTGCAGAAATACAATAATAGAGATAAAGGTGGACAGGACAGTAGTAGAATGCACTCGGAGAGAGAAGTCAAGCAGGAAAAATGAGGGTCAGAAGATGCTCATTTGCTGAAAAAACTTGGGAGTTAGTTTTACAGCAATGTAAATTTATGAAGCAGAAGTTTGGAAACATAGGGACAGGTTTACTAAGTTTGGTGCAATGCAGGGCAGCAATCAAAGTTGCTGCACTGCATTGTGTCCATTGGAAAGACAAAACAGTGCCATAGCTACAAAGATTCAGTGCTGTTTTCTTCTCCCCCAGTGCTGGTGCACTTTTAGCTGCAATGCACAAACATACACATCCAAAGTTTGGAGTGCCTTATGCCTACTTCGAGGAACCATACATTTTTTGTGCAAATCCCTGAGTACCAATGTTAGTCTATAGGAATTTGCATAAAAACTCATGAGTAGTTGCATAGGAACACCCATGCAGCACCCATGGAATGCTCCCTTGATACAAAGCAGCACAAGGTAGTGCTTGTACAACATTTTGCGCTGGGTTTGCATCACTTTTATGAAGTCTTATCTACAGAGTCTCAAAGGGTCCTGTTAGTCCCTGATTTGAGCACAGCCTAACAGATGAGGAGACATCACTTAATATTCAAGAGGAAGGAATTTGCTGCCTTGGGTCTTAAGGCAGCAGTCTGGTATTTCCTTTGATGCTAGAGAAGTGACCTGCACTAAATGACTGAGTGGCTGTGGGTACTAGAAGGCTATGATTTTGTAGTTTGTATTTGTATGTGATTTTTGGTGACACTTTTGGGAATAGGTTTAGAGACATAGGCCCTCATTCTGACCTTGGCGGTCGGCGGAGAGGCGGCGGTCGGACCGCGAACAGACCGGCGGTATTAAAAATGGCATTCTGACCGCGGCGGTCCCCGCCGCGACCGACCGCCACTTCCCCACTCCGACAGCCACGGCGGTCATGACCGACGGGCTGGAGTCTGCGCACTCCGGTCCGGCGGTCGACCCAAGACCGCCAACGCTATCATGACCCTGCTTACCGCCGCGGTTTCTTGCGTTCGGGAACCGCCATGCGAACCATGGCGGTAGGCACTATCGGGGCCAGGGAATTCCTTCCCTGGCACTGATAGGGGTCTCCCCCACCCCCCACTGCCCCCCCGAGTCCTCCCCCCACACCCTCCACCCCCCTGCCACCCCCCAGAGGTGGTACGAACCCCCTCCCCACCCCCACCCCAACATGCACATATGTGCACCCCGACATGCACACACCCCCAACATGCACATATACACACCCCCTACACACACACATACACAACGGGGACACATACCCGCACACATACATGCCGACATGCGCACCCGCCGAACTACACACATTGCCCATAGGCACAGCAGCAATCCCCGCCCGCATGCACGCACTCACACACCCCCTCTACACACTCACACGCACACCCCCATGCACGCACACATCACACAACACCCCCCCACCCCCTCCCCTCACGGACGATCAACTTACCTTGTGCGTTGGTCCTCCGGGAGGCGACGGGAGCCATAGGGACGTGACCGCCAACAGAAGACCGCCAACAGAAGACCGCCACACAGAAATGTGGGTCGTAATTCTGGGGGCGGTGTTCTGCTGGCGTGGCGGTGGAGGTTGACCAGTCTCCACTTTCCCGCCGACCGCCAGTGTGGCTGCTGGCGGTATTCCGGCGGAACGCTCCCAGCGGTCGGAATACGCGCAGCGGCATACCGCTGCGGTCGGCGGTCTTTACCGCGGCGGTAACTCGGCGGTCTTGCGAAAAGACCGCCAAGGTCAGAATGAGGGCTATAGTTTACAGCTTCCTGTCTCCTTCAGGGTTCATCAGTTAGGTGCAGCTGAGATTGGTAAACTTCTTGTGGTTTTGATACGGTGCTATCTATTACACTTCTGGTGGTTGTTCAAATAGAAATAGATGGTCACCTTAATGTATTTATAACTGGGGCTAGTATGCCTATTAGGGTTTCTCCTGTATTAGGTCATGTACCTTTTCTTTCTTTTTATGAAATAAAATTGAGAAAAAAAAACTAAAAAGATAATAATCTTGTCCTATTTTATACACCTGATTACTTAGTTCTGACTCCCTGCCAGACATCAAAAGCCTTCCTCATTCTTCATGCTAGCCACCCTTCCTGGTATAGGATGGTTCAGCGCTTGCAAGTTAGGCCATCTAATATACATACAGGGGGTCATTTTGAGTTTAGTGGGTGGAAAAGCTCACCCGTCAAACTTCCATGGATGGGTTACTGCCTATTCGGCAGCCCTTCCACAGGCCCTATTATGAGTTTCCCACTGGCCCAGTTGGAAACAGCACACAACATTGATGCTGGCTCATAATTGAGCTAGTGGCAATGTTCTGGTGCATCGGGTGCACCAGCACCTGTCCCAAAATCACTGTCTGAAAAGCATAAAGAGATTTGTGTGACAGGGCTTGCCAGGGGGCCCTCCGCGCTACACATGCCAAGTGCATGGGTAGTGCAAGTCCCCCATTGGGTCCCAGCACACCGTCTCCACCAGCTTTTAGATGGTGGTGCAACTGCCATGTAAAAGCTGGCAAAGAGAGGAATCGTAATCTCCAGGTCAGCGCTGCTTGCAGCGCTGCCCTGGCAGATTGGAACCGCCAGCACTGCCAGGCCGTCGGCTGGCCGAAAGTAGTCGTAAGACCGCCAGCCCAGTAATGGGAGCATCAGTGACTCATAGCTTTGATCATAAATTTCAATTTTACAACTGCTCCTATCAACTGGTTGTTATTCCCTTTGTATCTAACTTTGACATTATTTTGGTACACGTGGACTGTGAGCAGCCATAATGTATTTCTCAGTTATCTTCTGGTTAGTGACTCTCAGCTATGTTATTGACATAAAATTTTGTTCACAAGTTTACCTTTGTAAAGCTTGGAATCTTTTCTACCACCAAGGGTAACATGACTAGAAATTCTCAAATTAACTCCAGTAATTTGCAAAATCCATTGCCTAATAAAGTTGTGCCCAGTAGATTTTGAGCTAGGGACTTAGATGTGTAGTAATGGTTTTGTGATGCTGAGAAGCTAGCTTGCTGCTTTGATGCTGAGCTCCTGCTCCTCATGCTAAAAACAGGGAATTTCCCGCATTTTGCCAGAGCAAGCTGGCATAAACTACAAGGCCTTGTAGATTAACCTTTCTGTCTGAGACACTAGAAAAACAGATAATAATCAAAAGAAGAATGAACAGTTTGAGAATTGCAAAGCAGTGGCCACCACAGTTTGCAGTAGGTGATATTGCTGACCGAGAAGCACAGTCTGCTTCACTGAAAAAAAGTGAGAACCTCCTGGAATACAAAACACTGCTGGCTCTGACGAGAGACATGAAAGCCTCACTGGCTAATAATTTGGACATAGTCTTAATAAACTTGGAAATATTGCATACACATCTCGATTTGATAAAAGGCAGAGATATAAATGTAAATATGGAGGGCAGAGTGAGTCCAACGGAAGAATGAGTGAAAGAATGGGCTTGGGTGCTATTTCAGGACTTCAAAATGGTGAGTCGATAGTGCATGAGGCTCAGTGACACAGGGAAAGCCCACATCAATAATGTTTGGTTGTTTCATGTACTGGCATCAGACCACATGGAACCCTTTGTTGAAAAGCTGTTATCAGACCTTATCCCAGAAGCTACACTGTTTAACTTTTTTGGGTTGAAACAGCACACTGAGCTCTCTGCTCCAAGCTGAAGCATGGAGATAATGCCAGGCCAATTGTTATGAGCATTCAGAACTAATGGAATTGGGACTCCATCTTAAACGCTGTTAAGGAAATTGGTGATTCTTATGATAATCACTCAGAAGTAAATAAAATCCACCTTTTCACCTTGGCCACCCCAGATTCTTTTGCTTTTTGCTGGAACCTATATTTCTGATGGCCATGGAACTCTCTACATGTTACCCTCACTAATTGGTGATAAAATGTGCTCCTCCTTTAAACATGGTAGTTGGCATATTCCTATTTGGTATATTTACCTGGCAATTGCAGCACCTATTGCGCGATCTGCTACAGTGGCAGTTCAGACATGGCTTCAGGCCTACCTTGTTTAGTCTAGCTGTTGCAGTTCAAAACTGCAATTTGAACCTGTCAGATTACCCATTTTGACAGGTCATCACCTTTCATTGAAATATTTACAACTCACCCATAAATAGGTCTGATGGTTCATATGACAGAATGCTTAATATTTAAAAGTAGGGCATGTTGAATGTTAAACATGTCCTTACAGTGACAAGCACCTCAAAGTTATATTCACTGAAGCAAGACTGAAAGGCTATGAAAACACTGCAGTGCAATATTAAACACTAATATTGGAGAACGGGAATGGGACTAGCTAAAAAAAATGTTTTAGTAGTTGTTAAAAATACAGTACGGTGGAGAAGCTGGATTTTTAATGAATAGTTAGAAAATGATGTTTTAGGATATTGCCTTTTCCCCATCTGCAATTCATGGAGGCTAATCTGTACTGGCACTCATTTTCCCAACCAGTGAATAGATATGGCGTTTCCTGCAATTGCCTATATGTCCAGTGGCAACTAGGCCTACACTTGACCAAACTGGTAGTCTCTGTCTGACACCTTGTAAGTCTCTAAGGGCCATATGTACGAAAGCTTTTTCCCATAGACACCGAATGGGTAAAATCCTTTCGTACATCTGGCCCTAAGTGCCTTCCCTGAGGTCTTTGGCCTTTGGCCATGCATGGTGGAGGTTGCCTATGGTTAGGCACTGTGACCAACCCCCTATAACTACCCAACTCAACATCAAGCAATGCCTTTGGCTGTGTGTTGCACGGGTTGGCCGAAGGCCTGGCCTGTGGGCAGGATCTTTGGCCAAAGCCCCATAATTACCAAAATGGTGCGTCATGCACAGCCTTTGCATGTGAGAGGCAAGGCTTCGCCTAAGTGGGTTAGGAGCGTAAATTGGGCAACATTAATTATACATATTTAGGGGGAGCATGGACCCCCGATCCTGGGGACCATCACGATCTCACCAGGGCTACCTCATAAATATTATTGGGGGGCCACGTGGTCTACCCTGGGGTCACAGGGACATCATCTCCCTGGGGCAACAGTAAATATATGGGGGCCACAAAGCCCCCACAAGCCCCAGGGACAACCACACTACCGGGGCTGCATAAAAAAAACATTTAGGAGGGCCACAAAGACCTTCCCGGGCCCAGGGGATCACCACCTCCTCAGGGCTATTTCTAAATTAATAATGGGGGAGCCACATGGACCCACACAGAGACCCAGGGACTACCACCTCCCCGGGACTGCATTTTAAAACAATTATAGGGGTCCGTGCACACCCCCTCCGTCTCTGGGGGCCACCACCTCCCCGGGACTTTTATTAAAATATTTTTATTGGGGGGCAGCACTGCCCCCCACCACCAGGGACCACTACCTCCCCAGGGCCAAAAACTTAATTTAAAATTTTTAACTCAAAATCCCTCAGGTCCCAGTCATGTTTTTAATGGTTGCGCTGGCCTCACACATGGCACCCAGTATAAACCTATGAGGACTGCAAGGGGAGTCTCAAGGCTCCCGTGGTTCCAGCCAGCTCTTGTCTCATGTGGGAGCAATGTTTTATCTCTTTCCCTACACACCTTAGGTGTGCAGGGAAAGAGGTGAAAACTTTACTTTCTGCAAGCAGGAGATGTTGAACAACCCCCACTTGCTGAAAGCGGAGTTATGTTTGCTTTTGCTTGGTGGGAGCTGTCAGCTCCCTGCAAGCAAAAGCCAACAACCACCAACTGAGGGTGGGTACTTCAGAGGCGGCCCTTGGGGTGGCAGTCCCCAGGGCCATAAATGGCTCCATGCGCAGTTTTTTCTTCACTAATTTGACTGCTGAAGTTTGATTTATATTTTTATTTACGTTATACTGTAGAAGTTGTCAGGAGCGCTGTAATATCTGAGGTAATAAACAGTACATGGCGAAGGCACAAGTTATAGTTATTTTAGGCCACGAGTCATAGTTAATTGAAAGAACCCGAACTGTAACTGCTGAATTTCTCTGGTTTTGTGCTAGTAAATTCAGAACCTAACTATAATGTCCCTGTAACCTTTGGTTTTTTAAAGGGAATTTGTAGGTTTTTTTTTAATTCTATTTCCTAACTATTATCCTTGTAACCTTTATTTTTTAAGTGAATTTCTATGTTTTTTTTTAACATGAAGACATTTTCATTACTGTATGTTAATCCAACCATTGCCAAACACAGCCTTTGGCAGTGCAAGGCGGGGATTGGCCACAGGGCCTGTCTCTTTGAGTGTGAGGATAAGTGCAAGAGGGTGTCTCTGGGTGTGAGAGGGTCTATGTGGGTGTGAGAGTGGTTGTGGGTGTCTGCTTGCGCTCCAATGGAAGAAAGATGCATTTACCTCCACAAAGGATTTCAGATCGCTTTTTGCCAAACCCAGGATGTAGGATCATTTGTCCTTTCCAGAAGTGAAGCTTCAACAGGGACGCCTGGTACATTTATATTTGTAAGTGCTTCATGTTGATGTTTAATTTCTGTGAAATGAGCATCATGGCCAGAATGGAAGCTTACCGCTCGTTTATCTAACAAAAGTCCACAGTTTTGTAGAAAATGTCTATTCAACTGGAAATCTCTCTACTGGTTAGCTAGTAAGTGCTATCTTGTTGGGTGAATGGCTAGTGTGCAGGATGGGAGGCATGCAGTCCCCCTCACTGGGCCGATTACGCCCCCGGGGAGCTCATCCTCCAGGGCCCTCTTCTATTCAATGGGGGAGTGGGTTCTTTTAAGTAACTGTAACTGGCACACTAAGGTAACTATAACTCACGCTTTTGCCATGCACAGCTAAATATTCCACATATTATGTCATTCATGAGATCTTGTATGGCATCTTTGATATCACTGCAACGTTTGCAAAAACATTATTGATAAGAAAACTGTGCATGGCAAGGGTGCCACTTATAGTTACCTGAGGCACAAGTTATAGTTACTTGAAAGAACAACTACAACTGCTGACTTTCTATGGTTTTGTATGAGTAAATTCAGAACCTAACTATAACGTCCCTGTAACCTTTAGTTTTTTCAGTGAATATATATATATATATATATATACACACATATATATATATATATATATATATAGATATAGATTTAGATATAGATATACACAAATACCCACACACACACACAAAACAGACACAATTACACATATGGGTTAACTTACCTTAAACTGCGTGGTAAAAGCATTGCGTTTTAAAGGATGAGTGGTAAAGTCATGTATAGTCAAGGTGTGGTAGTGGCATTCTTGTATAGTCATACATTTGTTCTGAAGTTATAAATAATCAGTGCTCACCACATTTCTGTTTTTTAACATTTTAGTGCTTTAATTCAGAAATTTGCAAGGATAAAAGCAAAAGTAAAGGTTGCAGAAGGCAAAAAATAAATCAATAATTTGCCAAACTACTGAATGGTTTGCCTTATTAACTATTCTTCTGTAAAAATCAAGAGGTGACTTGCTATGGCCTAATGCTGTTCCTGCTTGCAGCTATTATTAAAAGATCTTCAAAAACAGTTTAGTTAAGAAAATTAAGTTATGGAAAAAGCACAAACAATCTGGTCCACGCTGTACGCATTTCAGGAATACCTTTACGCTAATGCATGCACAGAAATACCATTATTTTTACATGAATGTTTGGAGACTCGATAACACATTTTTTGCCTTTAACTGGGGATGTGCGTATATAGGTAAGGATGTGAATTTAAATTTATTTCCACAAGTGTCTCACAATTGTATGCCGATTTTTGCAGTTTTAAAGATATAAACATGATCAAGCGCCTAATTTATTACAGTTCTAAGAAGAGAGGTTATCCTTTCCGGTCTCTGCTAAAAAAACAGAACATGCGTTTAAGCTATTGAATTGGATTGAATGACTGCAAATTAGTGTTTCTTCTTGCAAACAGAAAACCTTCGGTGTCTCATACTTGGTTTCAACCCTCCCCCACAAACCCTGAAGTAAGAACTTCGCTTGTCAGCCTCTTTTGTCATGCCAATAGCCGAAGAGCAGGTGTGATTATGCTTTCTAACAGGTTCAACATAACAAAGGGATTGACACTCTCACACCTCAGCAGTGAGCCATCCAAAGTCAACTCATGCTGCACAGAGCTTGCCATTGGGGGAGGGGTTCAAGTAGGCTGAGGTGTTAGCCCCCAAAGAAGTTCTTCTGGCGAAGTGTTTATCAGATAAAAGTGAGCATTTTAGTAATCTGCAAAACTCTTAAAAAACCTCTCATACTATGTGAAGAAAAGTGTAGGAACTGACTATTTCAGAACACCTTTGCTTAATCTCTTTCACTCGTTCACCTTTTCCTATGCAAAAAGACATTGGCCCTCATTACAACCCTGGCAGTAAATCCCGCTTACCGCCGTGCTGAAGGCCGCCAACATACCGTGGCCGCAGCGGAAATCCGCTACAGGTATTAAGTCCCACATCTCGTAAACCGCCACAATACAGACACCCACACCAGTCCGCCACATCAAAGGTCAGTGATAAACTGGCGATACCAAAACCCACACCGTCATGCCAACAGGAATACGCCCACACTATGACAACCCACAAACCAACGCAGTGGTCTTTCAACTGCGGTAATCCATTGGCGGTACACACCACAGCACTCAAAATACAAACACACTTACAAAACAGAAGCACATTGGACAATCCAAAATACACACACCTGATACACATACACACACCACACCCACACACTCACACCACTATAAAACACACACACAGATAACCCACAACCCCTTGCAACTACATTTTTTTGAAGAAGCAGAGATAGAGAATAGAAAACACAACACCAGCATCCACAGGCACACAACACCATCACTCATACAACATCCACGCACCTCAAACAACACACCCAACACAACACAACACACAGCACAACAAACATCACCTCAAACATTACCCACACCACATCATGGCACCTCAAAGACACCCCAGGTTTTCTGAGGAGGAGCTCAGGGTCATGGTGGAGGAAATCATCGGGGTAGAGCCACAGCTTTTTGGATCACAGGTGCAGCACACCTCCATTGCTAGGAAGATGGAGCTATGGTGGAGAATCGTCGACAGTGTCAACGCAGTGGGACAGCACCCCAGAACACGGGATGACATCAGGAAGAGGTGGAACGACCTACGGGGGAAGGTATGTTCCGTGGTATCCAGACACCAGATTGCAGTACAGAGGACTGGCGGTGGACCCCCGCCTCCTCCCCTACAACTAACAACATGGGAGGAGCAAGCCTTGGTAATACTGCATCCTGAGGGCCTCGCAGGATAAGTAGGAGGACTGGACTCTGATAAGTCATATCTTTAATACTATATACCCCCACCCCACCTGCATGCCAACACATAGCCTCACCCTCACCCCCACCACTCCAACACCTCACATATGCCCCACCATCATAACCCACCCATCCCAATACCAACCCCTTCATGCAAAACCTCCGCATAGACACCCATCACCAAAGCAGGTCTAGTACAGATACCCACCCACTCACCAAAATCACTAACCACACAAGGGCAAACACAATAATGCAAGCACAGGAGTAGAGGGTAACTCACCCATTGCACAAGATGGCACACACAGATACAAAAACTATGCATTTACACCCCAACAGGACCCCTACCCAACGTCACCAGGAGGTGCCAGACATATCCAGTCCCCCCACAGAAGAGTCCCACAGTGACGAAAGCAGCTCTGCATGTCTGGATCAAGATGACCAGCCCGGCCCATCAGTGACTACTGGACAGTCGGTTCCCCTGCCACAGTCACAAACCACCACAGAACCTCCCCCCTCAGGAAACACCACCACAGTACCCACCCAGCGGGTCCATCCCTCTGTCCTCAGGACACGTCAATCAGCAGTGTGTCCACTACTACAGGGACCCCAGGCAAACCCACCAACCCAAGACAATCAGGGACCTGGGGTCAGTGGCAGTGGACACACGGTTCAGGGGACAGAGGCACAGGATAACAGGGAAACAGGGAGGACTGCTGTGCCACAGGGGGAGGACAGGCCCAGGGAACCCTCTCTCCACGAGGCACTCTCCAACATCATGGGAGCATACCATAATTCCCAGGAGACCATGGGAACAGTACTGGCCAAGTTTCAGGAGACCCAGCGGCTGCAGAAGGAACACTACCTGGGGATCAGGAAGGATTCGAAGTCCATCAGCACTACCCTGGTCACCCCTGTAGGGGTGCTGGCAGACCTGGCCAACACCATGAGGGACACCGTGGCACACAAACGGGCCCCTGACACTGGCCTGAATGATGAACAGCCCTCCACCTCTGCCGGCGCTAGTGGACAGGAGTTCCCGCCACAGGACCAACAGGCCACTAGCACCCCACCCCCTGTAGAAAGAGAACTAGCCCGCAAACAGTCCCTGAGATCCAGGAACAAGACAGAGAACATTAGCAAGACCCCACCCAGGAAATAACACTCTCCTGATTGTCACCCTTTTGTCACACTTTGTCCCCCGACAACTTTGAACTGCCATTACTCCACTTCCTATGCCCCCTTGGACAATGCACCTGTGAGACCAAGAGACTGGACTCTACCATGGACATTCCTCCACCATCACCCCAGCCCATTGCACACACCCCTCCACCTATTTGCACAGAAATAAACACCCTTGAATCACAAACCAATCTGGAGTCAGTATGTACATTCACAAATGTGTTATTGCAACCGCTCAGAAATACAGCAATGTCAATGTTCATGTTCACATACCAATGTTATACAGTTGTTGGGCAGCAGTAAACATAGCAGAAGGCACAAAGTGAGACACAGATCTGTGAAATGGAAAGCCAAAGTGACATGCCAGGGTCCATACACAGAGGTAAAAAGGCAGATTTATGCAATGTCCTACAGTAGTATGAGATGAGAGAAGCAGTGCCATCCTCTTACCTGTGTCTCACTTGAAGTATTGCATGATGATGTTGTTTCGGTTGTCTATATCTTCTTCTTCTGCCTCCTCTTCTTCACTGTCCACAGGCTCCACAGCTGCCACAAGACCAACATCAGGCCCATCTTCCTGCAGAAAAGGCACCTGGCGTCGCAAAGCCAGGTTGTGCAACATACAGCATACCACGCTGATTTGGCACACCTTCTTCAGTGAGTAGTATAGGGAGCCACCAGTCAGATGGAGGCACTGGAATCTGGCCTTCAGGAGGCCGAAGGTGCGCTCTATTATCCTCCTAGTTCACACATGTGCCTCATTGTAGCATTCATCTGCCCTTGTCCTGGTATTCCTCACTGGGGTCAGTAGCCATGACAGGTTGGGGTAACCAGAGTCACCTGCAAATATCGAGGGACAACTGTTAGACATCCTCCAACCCTTAGGGACTCTCCCATACCCAGACATCTATGTCAACTGTGTTGGGACCCTGGGCTCACCTATTAGACACACACAATGCCTCTGGAGTTGCCCCATCACATAAGGGACGCTGCTATTCCTCAAAATGTAAGCGTCATGCACTGAGCCAGGATACTTGGCATTCACATGGGAGATGTACTGGTCTGCCAAACACACCATCTGCACATTCATAGAATGGTAGCTTTTGCGATTTCTGTACACCTGTCCATTCCTGCGGGGGGGGAACAAATGCCACATGTGTACCATCAATGGCACCAATGATGTTGGGAATATGTCCCAGGGCATAGAAGTCACCTTTCACTGTGGGCAAATCCCCCACCTGAGGGAAAATGATGTAGCTGCACGTGTGTTTCAGCAGGGCAGACAACACTCTGGACAACACATTAGAGAACATTGGCTGTGACATCCCTGATGCCATGGCCACTGTTGTTTGAAAGGACCCACTGGCCAGGAAATGGAGTACTGACAGGACCTGCACTAGATGGGGGGATTCCTGTGGGATGGCGGATAGCTGACATCAGGTCTGGCACACAGTTCCTGGATTGTGGCACGATCAAGTCTGTAGTGGATAATGATGTGTCTGTCTTCCATTGTCCACAGGTCCACCAGGTGTCTGTATACCGGAGGATGACTCCACCTCATCACCTGCCCCAGCAGACTTGTCCTATGGAGGAGAAGGGTGAGCAGAGGGTCATACATCACATAGGTTTCACAAGGCTGTTTAGAACAATCGTGATGTAATCGGTGTTTGGCGCTGTCTGTCCGTATTACTGGACAAAAGTGCTGGGACGCAGTTACTTGCCCTGCCATGTGGCCCACTGAAATGGCAGCTGCCTGAGCTGTAAGGAGGGACAAGGGGAAATGAGGTAACTGCGCTGGCGTTGTGCTGCGTTGCGGTAGGCGGTCAAAGACCGCTGTGCAATTCAGCATTGGTTATCATTGGGCCCTATGGGTTCCAGGAGCCAATGACGATGTAAGCCGGCGGTGGCGGTACGCACCGTCGCGGACGTGACCGCCATTTTCTATCTGTTCACTCACTTGATACCTGACCTTCAACAGGAGAGGACCTACACTGCAAGTGCTGCTGTGACCTGAGTTTGCAAGCGACAATGGCTACAGTGTCTGGGGAAAGGGCCTGTGCCTTCACTGCGGAGGAGTTGGAGAAACTGGTGGATGGGGCCCTCCCCAGTACACGCTACTCTACGGTCCTCCAGACAAACAGGTGAGTACACTGTGTGCATGTTGGATGGCACATGAATGTATGGAGTGTCGTGGATGGAAGAGACGGGGGGCAGAGGCCAGCATGTGAGGATGGTGAGTGTATGTTTTTCTGGTCCAGGGTGGGAGGTTTGTGGCCAATGAGTAAGAAGAACCGGACGGGGGATAACATCCTTTCTTACTTCACTATTCCTCTAGGTCAGCGCCCACCAGAAGAAGGGGATTTGGCGTGCCATTGCCAAGGAATTGTGGACCCTTGGGGTCTACCATAGACGGAGCACTCACTACCGCAAAAGATGGGAGGACCTGCGCCGTTGGAGCAAGAAGACGGTGGAGGCCCAGCTGGGGATGGCCTCCCAATGTGGAAGGGGTGCCTGTCGCATCATTACCCCCCTGATGTACCGGAACCTGGCGGTGGCATATCCGGAATTGGATGGGCGCTTGAGGGCATTACAGCAGCCACAAAGGGTGAGTAGAGTCTCATTCAGCTGACTCTGTGCGCTTTATGAGGTTTCTGGGTGGAGGAAGTGGGCTGTGGGTTCCCCTAGGCCAGGGTAGATCCATTGTTTTGCAGGCTCAGTGCCACTCCAACCCTAAAAGTGGTAGTGGCCCTCTACACCTAGTTAAGGTCCTGTGGGTTCCAGGTGTGTACCAAATGGGTCTAGGCAGAGTCCCCCTTGGGCATGTGCTTTTCCCCTGAACTGTTAGTGCATGGGCTAGTACATAGGGCTGCTCCCTGTGTGTTGTGTCCTCCAATGGTAGTGGTGTTGCAGACATTGACCATGTGTCTCTTCTGTCTTTCCACTCCTTTTTGTTTTGTCACCATGTCCTTGTGTGCATTAGCATCATCTGGCGGAGGAGCATTGGCACCGGAGCAGGAGGGAGCTGCAACTCACATGGCCCTGGAGGGTGAATTTATGGAGTCTGAAGGTACCAGTGGGCGGAGGGCGAGGGGAGCTCGACGACGGGGACAGGAGGAGACACCAGCGACAGCGACTCCTCCTCTGATGGGAGCTCCCTTGCAGTGGCGGGCACCTCTGTGCCCACCGCATCAACAGGTACAGCCACCACCCCCCCTACCAGGACCGCCCTCCCAGCAGCCCTTCAGCGTGTTTCCTGTGCCCGGTCACCCAGGAGGGTGGGCATCTCCTTTGCCCCAGGCACCTCAGGCCTGCTGCCCTCAGTGAGGAGGTTATTGACCTCCTGAGATCCCTCACAGTTGGGCAATCAGCCATTTTGAATGCCATCCAGGGTGTCGAGAGGCATTTGCAAAAAACAAATGCATACCTGGAGGGCATTCATTTTGGCGTGGCAACCCAAAATAGAGCATTTCAGGCTCTGGCCTCAGCACTAATGGCAGCCGTTGTTTCTGTGTCCAGCCTCCCCCTCCAACTTCCACTACCCAAACCCAATCCCCTCTACCTCAGCCTATCCCAAGCACACCATCAGACCAGCAAGCACACTCATCAACACACAAGAGTGGACATCACAAACATAAGCACCACACATCCCACAGGCACTCATACAAACACCATTCCCATGCAGACACACCAACATCCACTGCCTCCACTGTGTCCCCCTCCTCCACATCCTCCTCCTCCCTCCCAGTCTCGTCTCCACTCACACCTGCATGCACTACATCCTCAGCCACTACTTCCATCACCAGCACGCCCATCACCACACACCGCTCATGTGCAATCACCACCCCCACTACCATGCACACATCCCCTGTGTCCTCTCCCATTGTGTCTGTGAGCCCTCCTCCCGAAGTACACAAACACAGGCACACACCCACTCAACAGCGATCCACCTCACAACAGCCTCCAGCCCATGCACCTTCCCCCAAATTCAGCAGACGTACACCTCCTACAACCACTACCTCTTCCTCCACTCCCAAACACCCTCCATCTTCCCATCCCAGTGTGTCTAAAACACTTTTCTTCGCTAACATTGACCTCTTCCCTACACCTCCCCCCCGTCCTTCCCCTAGGGCCAGGATGTCCAGATCCCAGCCCAGCACCTCAGCCACCAAATCCTCCAGCACTGTGGTCCCTGCAAGTCCTGTCACATCGTGGGCGGCACCCATCAGGGCTTCCAGTGAGCCACCTAGCGAGGCCAAGGATCAGCCCATTCCGCCACCTGCCAAGGTGAAGAAGAGGCCCAAATGCCCTGGGGAACTGCCATACCAACCACCCAGCAAGGCCTCCTCCCAGCCAAAAGGGGACAGTGCCAAGGTCCCAGCAGTGACTTCCAAGGTGGGGAATGGACACAAGGCTAAAGGGAAGTCAGCACAGGGCACATGGCTCTGGCTGAGGGACTGGTGTCACCCCTTCTGGCAAACTGAACAGCAACCTGTACGGCGGTGGACACTGCCACCTGCACAGCCACCTGCAATGCCACCTGCATGGCTGCTGCCTCAGCAACAGTCCCCAGCATCATCCCCAGTGGGCAGCCATCTGAGGCTGCAGGAGACGTCTGCTGCCTCCCTCCACAGATGCTGACACATGCACCACCTACAGCATCTCCGCCACAGACACCGCCACAACCACCGCCACCAGCCCCGCGACGTGCACAGACAGTGCCACCACAGCCGACATGGACAACATTCCCAGTGGGCAGCCGTCTGAGGCTACAGGAGATGTCCTGGACCCTAAACAGCGTACATGAGGCACCACAACCAGCACTGTTAGTACCAGCAGTTGGCAGGTAAAGTTGCAGCAGGCTGGAGTGTGTCTATGACTCCATGGAGTATCATGCTATCTGTTCCCAGGCAATCTCATGGCATACACACCCAGCTGAGGGAATGGGACCTGCCACACAGCATGTGCAGCACTCTGGGTACTAAGCCCCCTCCAGAACCAGTGGAGAACTGCATCCACTCACCCAGTCCTTGGCAGGATGAAGCACTCTGGGCACTAAGCCCCCTCCAGAACCAGTGGAGAACTGCATCCACTCACCCAGTCCTTGGCATGATGAAGCACTCTGGGCACTAAGCCCCCTCCAAAACCAGTGGAGAACTGCATCCACTACCCCAGTTCTTGGCAGGATGAAGCACTCTGGGCACTAAGCCCCCTCCAGAACCAGCAGAGAACTGCATCCACTACCCCAGTCCTTGGCACGATGAAGCACTCTGGGCACTAAGCCCCCTCCAGAACCAGCGGAGAACTGCATCCATTCACCCAGTCCTTGGCAGGATGAAGCACTCTGGGCACAAAGCCCCCTCCAGAACCAGTGGAGAACTGCATCCACTCACCCTATCCTTGGCAGGATGAAGCACTCTGGGCACTAAGCCCCCTCCAGAACCAGCAGAGAACTGCATCCACTACCCCAGTCCTTGGCAGGATGAAGCACTCTGGGCACTAAGCCACCTCCAGAACCAGTGGAACATGTCACACACTTGATCGACTGTGGAATTGCACTCCCCAGGATAAAGCAGTGGGCAACACACCCACTTGAGAGACTGTGGCTTTGCACTCCCCAGGATAAAGCAGTGGGCAACCCACCCACTTCAGAGACTTGAGAGACTGCGCCTTGCCCTCCCCAGGATAAAGCAGTGGGCAAACCACCCACTTGAGAGACTGGCTTTACACTCCCCAGGATAAAGCAGTGGGCAAACCACCCACTTGAGAGACTTTGGAGACTGTGGCTTTGCACTCCCCAGGATAAAGCAGTGGGCAAACCACCCACTTGAGAGACTGTGGCTTTGCAGTCTCCAGGACCATGCAGTGGGCAAACCACCTACTTGAGAGACTTCAGAAACTGTGGCTTTGCACTCCCCAGGACCATTCTGTCGGCATGGATCCCCCTCGTGGAGCAGTGGCGTCGTCCCTTCATCCTGCTGAGGTGCCCACCCCCGCTTCCCTCTGAGGTGCCTGTTTATTTTCGAGCTCTGTTCTTTCCGTTTAGAGCCAGGTATCATGTGTGAGCTTCGCCCATGCATTTTGGGACCACTGGTCCACGGACAATGATTGGAACACTATCCGGACTTGTGTAGTTACTGTACATATTTGTATATAATGATCTGTTACAGAGCTTTTTCCATATGTGAATTTTCAATGATTACACTTGTTATAATCATTTCATTTTGTCCTTGCGTTCTTCCAGTGGGTTACGGGGTGTATATGTAATGTTGCAGCATGTATTTGTATGTATGGTGTTGTGGATGAGGGTGTGGGTGGGGGTGTTGTGTGTGTATGTCACTCTCTCTTTCCTCCTCCCCTCCCCTGTGTGCTAGGTGCAGTACTCACCGTGGTCATTGCCACCGTCTTTGCTGCTCCTGGTAGAAGAGGAGGTAAACCAACATTGGTTGCACCTGAAGTTCGGGCTCCATGGTGTCCTGGTTCCTCGTTGGGTGTCAAGAGGTGAGTGGTTTCCGTTCCAAGTACTGTTTCTACAGTGCTTTTGATGGCGTAGGTACAGACCCGGAAAATCTGGTGGATTGGTACCTTGTAATACAGTGGGCGGTACAATGTGTTCCCCCTGTCTGTTGGCGGTTACCGCTGCAATGTTTGTTTCTACCGCCGTGGCAGTCGGAGTGTTAAAGTGGCTGTCTGTGTTGGCGGTTTCCGCCATGGTTGTGATTCCATTTTTTTTACCGCCGGCCTGTTGACGGTCTTACCGCCGCTTTAACACCGACTGCCAGGGTTGCAATGAGGGCCTTTGCGTGCTTCAGAGGCATCTGCATCTGGGAGATGTGGAAGAAGTTTTTGCAAGGAAATGTGTTTGTGTTTTGTCAACCATGCATTTTTACATAACACTTCGTGAACACTTTTTATCTTATGGAAAAAAACTGTGGTCTCTTCTTCCACTTATAAAAGCTATGATTTTGTTAGCTGCTAAATATTACATTTGTTAATATTTTCATATCCATAGTGTAATGATTAAACACAAAAAATGAGGTATTTGCACTTGTATTGGCCTGACATCTAAGTTGCAGGCAGTACAGTCTTGGCATACCAGCAGTAGAGAAGACAGGACCGATCACAGGCTGTAGAAAAATGCAGAGGGTTATACAGAAAAACTGAATAGCCAAATTTTAAGAAGCTTGCTGGAATCAGTCACTGTAGGGGCAGATAACAAATTGGGAGGAAGCTTGTTCCAGTGAATGGTGGCTAGAATGCAAAAGAATTTCTTGCTTTTTCCTGCTACTAATATATATCAGAGTCAATTTAGCTTATGAGGAATGCAGCTGCCAGGATGGCGTGCAGGGTTTGGATATATTATGGAAAAAGAAGGCCCTATATTTCACCTGGGTAAGTGGGTAATAATATGCTCTTTAAATCGGGTTCTTAGAAGCACTGGAGGCCAGTGAATCTTTGAAAGTTAAAAGATAATAGGTTGATCATGCAAAATGTTGAGAATGAAGTGGGCAACATTTTGAACCAGTTGAAGTTTTCACAGGTGATACCCAAGAGCCACAAAGTAGAGTGAATTGTGATTACTTTAACGTATTAGTGCTTGTACCACGTCTATGTGTGCTGAAAGGGAAGGATGTCTACTACTTTCCTAAGGATGTGTTGTATAGTTAAAGAGAAACTGAACTTCAGAGATGTGAGGGCCAAAGAAAAGTTTGTAGTCAAATTTGACCCCAATATTCCCTCTAACTTCACTTCGGCTAGATGCCCACAATGCATGCAACCAGATGGATTCAGTCATTCCGAACATGAGAATTTCAGTTTTGTCTGTGTTGAGCTGCGGAGAACTTCCTTCATCCAGTTGGATAAGGATGCCAAACAGCCCTTGAACAAGTATTGATTGACTGGTTTTCTCTGAAATAGGAACAGTATGCTGAGTAGCATCATCATAGGAAATTAGTTTAATGCAAAAACCTGAACTAAAGCAGATTATGGGAACATGTAAACGTTGAACAGTGTAGGGCTCAGTGAAGAGCCCTGAGGTACTCTATATAACAGTGAAAGGGAAGCAGATGTGAAAGACATGAAAGAGACTGATGGGAGAACGTGCGCTAAGAGATGTATGAATCCACTCAAGTGCACCTTTATGCTCTCCAATAGAATTTAACAGCTGAAGCAGAATAGCATGAGATACAGTGTCAAACACAGCTGAAAAATTGGGAAGAATAAGTGCTGATGTGCCCCCAAAGTCATGGATCCAAAAAAGATGTTCAGACATTGCCAACACAGCAGATACCATACTATGTTGTAGCCAGAACCATGACTGAATTTTATGTAAGAGGGTGTTGGATTCCAGAAAATCCAAGATGCGGTCATTGATAAGTTTTCTGTGTATCTTCGAAACAGCTGGTTGAAGAAAGATAGGTCAGTAGTTAGACATTATGGTAGGATCAGCGGAGGGCTCTGTTAACAGTGGGTAAACATGCAGCTGTTTCCAAATGGAGGGAACCTCATAGAAACAAGAAAATTATTTAAAACGGTTGGTGAGAGTAAGGCTGATGACCCCAGCCGTGATGCTCATAATACGAGGGGGACACAGATAAGAATTGTAACTAGACTTAAGAGTGAGAATACTATTTTTTGTTTCTTCAGGTAAAATAGGGATAGAGATACACAGTGATGGACGGATCTGTAATGCAGGAAGGGTTATTGTACCTGCAACAACAGAGGCTAACGGGGTGGAGAAAAATTGAGAGAGATTTTTGTAATTCTATCAAAAAAAAAGGATGCGAAGTTATTACAAAGTACCTATGAGGAGTTGGAGAAGGGTGAGCTCTAGTTTAATGAAAGATTTAACAATAGTGAATACTTCTTTCAGGCAGAATTAATTCTGGAATGGTAATATTCTGTCTATGATCTTTTTATCAGTTTGTGGTATTTTTTTTATTTCTTTGTAGATCTATTTGTCATCAATCAATCAATCAATCAATCAGTACTAGTAGAGCATGTCTTATCACTCGTATGGTCTCAAGGCGCTGTGGTGGGAATGCTAATCATTCGAAGAGTCAGGTTTTGAGATCCTTCCTGAATTTCTTCAGTGATGCAACCTGTCTGAATTTAAGAGGGAGTGTGTTCCATGTCCAGTCTGCGAGGTAGGAAAAGAATCTGCCTCCAGCTGTGCTTTTCTTTATCCTGGGGATGGTGGCGAGGGCGTGATGGGAGGATCGGGGTTGCCTGGCGGGGTGTAGAAGGTCAGGCGGTGGTTGAGGTAGTCTGGTCCAATGTTGTGAAGTGCCTTACAGGTGTGAGCCAGTTGCTTGAAGGTGATGTGTTTGTCAACTGGGAGCAAGTGGAGGTCTCTGAGGGGAGCAGAGATGTGTGTCCAGGATGAGTCTGGCCATTGCATTCTGGATTTTCTGTAGTCTTGCTTGTAGCTTCTTTGTGATGCCGGCATAGAGTGCGTTGCTGTAGTCCAATTTGCTGATGTCCAGGGCGTGGATGATCGTCCTGCTAGTCTCAGTGGGGATCCTTTTGGCTTTCATTCAGTCAGCAACTGTTCTCATGCCATTGTGGAAATTTCTTTTGGCTGTTCATGGGTCGTTGGTTATGAAGAGGATCAGCTGGGTGTTGTCGGCATAGGAAACAATGTTTAGTCCGTGCTATTTGACGATCTTAGCGAGAGGGGCCATGTAGATATTGAAGAGAGTCTGGCTCAGTGAGTATTCCTGGGGTGTTCGGCAGCATGTTTTTTTGGGGGCCTAAGTGTACAGTGGGAGTCTGACACTCTGGGTTCTTCTAGTCAGGAAGGATTGGATTCATTCCAGTGCTTTGCAGTAGGATGCCAGTGTCATGGAGTCTGGTGCAGAGGGTAGAGTGGGAGACTGTGTCTAACGCGGTGAGAGGTCGAGGTGGATGAGGGCGGCCCTGTCTCCATGGTCCAGTATGACACGGATGTCATCTGTGGCTGCGAGGAGGGCTGTCTCAGTGCTGTGGTTGCTCCTGAATCTGGACTGTGAGGGTTACAGAATGTGGTTTGATTTGGGAAACTTCGACAGTTGCATGTTGATGGCCTTTTCTGTTACCTTGGCTGGGAAGGGGAGCAGCAAGATGGATCTGTAGTTTTTCATCATTCTTAGGTCGGCAGAGGGTTTCTTCAGGAGTGGGTGACTTTTAGCAGACTTAAGTACTTCCTAGATCCAGGAAGCAGATAAGGAGGAATGAGCAGAACGCTGTGTTTTGCATTGGACAAAGTCTTCAAGGACATACATGAACCAGTTAAGACTATTAACATTAAATGTATTCTAATGCTTAGATAAAGGAGAAAACTTTAGAGTAAATTTGAAATTGGCTTATGTGATTTTTGTCCAATTGCACTTGAGTGAGGCACTGGATAGGAGCAGAGTTGGTCTACCAGACTAAGGCATTTTAATTGCCACCACAAAATGATCTGTCCAGATAAGCAGCACCAGCTTTTCAGTACTGAGGGAGGAGAGATTAGAAAAGATATGATCCAGGATATGGCCCATTTTATTTGCTGGGGCAGAAACCTGATCATAATTCTAAGGGTAGCTAGCACATCTGTAAGAGCTGGAGCACAGGGGTCAGACTGAGTAGCCACATGGTTTTTAAAGTCTCCCAGAACTGTAAAGTTTGAATACTTAATCACAAAGGGGGAAGAGCCTCCATTAAGTTACATTCAAAGGAGATAGGATCGCCACCTGTTTTACAGTAGAGTAAAACTCTGGAAAATTAGAGTGGATGTTAAACTGAAAGCAAAAACTTTAAGGCTTCCATATCTTGAAGATTGTTTCATCTAAATTCAGAACAAGAAATGTGCCTCAGGTAAAGGATAACCCTGAGTGATAGGGCAATCAGATTGAGAGATAGTGTAGGCTGATGGAATTGCAATTGTGATGCCAGGAGCAGGTGACCCTGAAAGCCATATCTCAGGGGTAAAAAGAACAGCAGGTTTGTATAACTTGATGAAATCATAGATGTCTGTAGCCTTTTTAAGGAGTGAACATCCATTGATAAGGTAGCACAACATCAGCAAGTGTGGGAAAGGACTATCAGATTTCACACTCTTCCGAGACTATACAAGTTCCTCTGGGGCAAAAGTATTATAATGGCAAAGCAGATGTGTCCTGTAAAGAACAAACAGGTAGGTAAGAGCAACACACGGTGATGGGTTGTTAGGATCTCTTGAGTAGAATAAATAAGGGATTGGATCGCACCTGAAGTAGAATGATCAGTGGTCCTAGCTTCCAGTGTTGTTAAGGCATAGATGGGTGCATAAATGGCTTGCCTTCGGCTACACTCCATGTTTCTATCACATCCTAATTTCTGTAATGCATTCACTTCTGATCCAGCACAGATTCATCTGTGTACAGATTCTCAGGTTCAAGAAACTTTCGATATAAAAAAGTTATCTCTGTAGAGTCCCTCTGTTCCTGGAAATAACAGGCCTGTGCTTCTTCAAACAAAAAAGAAACCACGGGTTAGAACTGCATTTTGTATTGAGTCACTGGGGTTAAGGACAAGAGGAGTCATGGACTAAGAGACACGTCGATAAGGAAACAAGTGAAGGCTGACATGGGAGTGTGTAGAGGGGACCAACATGGGAAGACACAGATGTATGTAAAATCATTGAGGCATGAATAAAGGACACAGAGACACAGAGATACATGGGGAGCATTATATGTAAAAACAGTGGTCAGTGAAGCACAGGAAGACAATGAAACATGCATACCCTAATAGAGTGAGGTATGAAGATATGAAGTTAAGAATATAAAATCTATACTTAGCAAATGCATTTACCTACACAATATTTAGCTTCTTGATATTTAGGCCTCAATTATTGTTGCCTCTTAACTTTTTCATGAGATTATGGCATATAACCCTCCCAGACTATTTGTTCTGTGTACTCAAACATGACTATCATCACAGACTTTCTCCGAAGGGGGTATCATCGCAGGAATCTCAACATGAACATGATAAACATGATGCACTATATCTACAGGGGCTGGAACATGATTACATTCAAATACTTTCTCAATGGTGATTTGGAATTTGTTATATTCATATACAATCTCTGGGTGGGCATAGGCATGATTATCACACCATCTATGTGTGCACAAATAAAATCTCACACTATCTCTGTAGCAACCTGGAAACCACTATTATCACACACTTTCTCTGTAGGTGCCTAGGCATTCCTATAAATACAAATTATTTCTGTGGGGAGCTGGGCATCACAAGTATCACACATTCTCTCTGTGGTGACATGAGCACCTATATAATCACACATTGCCTCTGGGAGAGTCAGGCATTACTAGGTTAGTACACTGTTCCTTGGGGGGATTAAACATGACTATCACCACATAATATCTTGCTGGGGGCTGAACTTGTCTATCATCACAGATTGTCACTACAGTGACATGAACGCAATCACCATAAACTCTTTGCAGGGAGTTGAGCATGCCTATGACCATACATTACCTCCGGAAGGGGACCTGGGCATCCCTAAATTCACAATTTATTGCTGTGGGAACCCATATAACCAAACGCTCTCTTTGGAGATCTGAACAAATATATAATTTCAGCACTTCAAAGGAGGGAAACATAATGCCCAAATAATTTCTGTGTGCACATTGTTTGGCTGCTGAAAACTCAGCTTTGTCTTTTCAAACATCTGCCCCTCAGTTTGCTGGAGTAATACCTAAAACTGGATTTTAGTGTTTGATGTGAGAGGGCACAAGGACTACCAAAATACACTCCAGATACACACACCCTGCCCTCAAAGCCGAAGTTTAGTATGCCTAAAGACCTCGGCCATGTTGAAAATGCCCAAAGTGGGTAAGGTTAGCCATGGGAAACGTATACTGCTGGGTAGATCATTCCCAGAGGTCAAAACCCCTCACAGGTTTGTGCCAGGCACAAATACGGCATCTCCAGGCACCCACCTCAGAACACTCCTGGACTTGTGAAAGATTGGAGGATGCTGCCTGAGACCTGAGAAGAGCCTAGAAGGGTGACTGAGACCTGAGAAGAGCCTGGAAGGCTGGACCTGCTCTTCCTCCGGTATCCAGGATAAAGAAGTAGACTACAAGGGTTGTAAGATTGGTCTCCTGTTAAAACTAAGAGGACACAACAAAGCCTTGCCCAGAAACTGCCCAGCTGAACCAGCTGCAACTGGGCCTGCCTCCCCTGAGGTCTTTCGGGGGGGTTTAGAAGTGTGCTCCTTTGATACACTAGGATGTAAAGGACTAAAGTAAACAGGTTAAATCTTTGACCAGGACATTCCTTGTAGTGTATATGCCCTGTGCTCAATCATGGTCGGCATCAAATTGAGCCTATGTCTTGTTCTACTGTGACCATTGACTAGCATTGGCAATTTGAGCCTCATTTACAAGCTCCTAGCGGCGCACTGCGCTACAGGAGCATCATTTGTTTTGATGCTCCGTTGGTGCAGTCTATCTACATACATGTAAGAGGCAACGCAAAGCCACATTGCTTGGCTTTTCATGGGCATTTTTTAAATATGGCCCCCTTTCACACATAGCTCTGCATGAAAGGGGTGCTCCACGGGTGTTGCTGGGGGTGTTTCCACACCACAGCGATGAAACCTTATGGAATCTGACACATTCTCAGATATACAAGGCTGGGAATGCTTGATATTCCTACGCCACCTCAGGGGTGGTGTTAAAGTGGTGCAACAAGGAGAAATATCATTATTTTCCCAGTTCTTTCCTCTTTGTATGTGTGCTGCATTTTAGAGCACACAGAGAAAGAGAAAAATACCAATAATGATTGTTTACGTGCAGGAAGGTGTCCCTGCCTGCACATAAACAATCACCCCTGCAATGTGGGCACCCTTGCATCATGGTGCAAAGGTGCCTGTGTTGGTGCTAGGCAGCAGTTTGTGCACTAGCACCAAGAAAAGCACAGGGATGCGTTGTATTTCTATAAATATGATGCATCCCTGCACTTTCAAAATGACGCAGCACACCAAGCTGGCTTGCAGCGCCTTGCTGCGTCATTCCTTAGAAAATGAGGCCTTTTTTGTCTCTTGCAACTAGTTCTACCTAAAACCTTAAACAGCTAAAACTTTAAAAATGCACATACCTGGTTTCCCTATTTGAAATGTTCTAATGTTGGTGTAATTTTGTTTATTACATTTTAATTTTATTGTTTTGCATTTCAACTTTAATGTTGTTTTAGTTCTGCATAAATACTTTGCACATGGACTCTAAGTCATTGTTCTGTACCGTAGCTACCAGGGGGTTGAGCTCAGGTTTACATCACTAGTTCTATGTCAGCTGTAATTGCAGCATATGACTAGTGTGGCTGTGCTTTTGCTGCACAGAATCTGATTCTCACGCCCTGTGAAGTGAAGCAAAGTTAATAATAGCACTGGCTGTAATCTGGAAAATGTAGATCCTCTTCCTAAATATAGGACATAAATCATTGAGAAACCTCTGATACAGAAGCTTTTTCCGCTTATACACCAAAATTCTTTGAACCATTGTGGGAGGATTACATATCCACATACCCTACTATGATTGGACTAGGGGGAACTGTTCAGTGCAAGGAATACATTCACATACTAGTGGGGTAGGAGCTACAGAAGGTGTATGGTGCTGCCCAGTGTAATGGGCTTCAACGCTTCATCAGGGGTACTAAGTGCTATAAATCCAATTACAATACAATAAAATATAGTAGTAAGGAAAAGACATGTTGGTAAAACCTTGGTGACTTAGCATGGACAGGGTTTTAGACAGAATGAATTAGAGAGTGAGGCACATGTTAGCAAAGCATTTTCATATGAGTTCTCCAGCTACAGTATCGGTTCAAGGATCCTCAGGATGTACAATGTGAGTTTCAAAGATGATCAGCATCGTTCTGGTGATACCATGAGTTACAAGCTCTCTTCTCTGAAAGATTGCTCTCCTTCCCTAGTTGCAATAAGGATTCTAAATAGATTTCTGTTTCATGTAACTCTGAGGATCTCCAGCAGTCAGTCTTTAATATTGCCCAGTTGTATTTCTCCTCTATCAGCCATCAGGCCTTCCATGTGAGAATGGAACAGAAGAGGGTACAGACCCAGGACCGGCTCCTCACTGCTCTACTTCTGGGGTCTTCGCTTTTTGTTAGCACATAAAGAAAGATGGAACATATTCTAACATTTACATAACAGGACAGTTTGCATGTCAGATACAGCTGAGGAGGAAACCATCAGAATGGCAGCTAGGCTGGGAAGCATAGCAACAGCATCTGAAGGCTAATGGGACACAGACGGGTTTGGAGTGCGACTTTAACTGTTATACCAGGCTTGCACCACTGTTGATGAAATGAAAAAGGATTGGAAGGCGAAAAGGAGGTGAAAAGTGGTGGCCTTCTGTCCTCCCTGAGGGAGCTAGAAAGTCTGTTATTTATGGGATAGTAACTGTAATAGCTGGTATCCCATGATTACAGAATCCAAACTACTACCTTATCCAATTGCAACATCAGTTCACCACAGGCCCATACTTTCTGATTTAATTCTAATTCACTGTCTGCAAACCATACAAGCTAGGTGTTTTCAATCTTGATCCAAGAGGACAGGAGCCATGCTGGTTTTTCAGAATAGGAACATGAAATGAGGATGTATTTAATAAAGCAAAATAAAATATTTTATATAAACTTTTGTAGTTCTTAAACCATAGAAGTGATGGCTCAACATTGAAAATGCCATTATTATTCCATTGACAGAACTGCATATTTAAGCCTCTACAGAGTTTGTAATTCAGACACTGTGTTGTCAACATGCTCTGTTTTAAATTCTCTTTGACACTGTCAGTCTTACAAAATCCCCAGGCCAGCAAACCCTGACTCGAATGCAGTCAGGAACCTAGCCACCTTTTCCACGAGCTTGACTAACAATATACAATCATGGAAAGAGGAGTGAGTTTGAAACCTACAATGGTTTTTAATATCACATGCACCAGCTACACCATTAACAGGTTATGAAACAGGCAATGCTAGGTTTCAATGTCCTGCCATGCACCCAGCGAAGAAGGCATCCACTTCCGCATAAAAGGTACATATTTTTGAACACCGAGTGGTGGCAAACCTCTCCCCACATTCAGAAATACCACTTGCAACATGTGTGAGATAGCAACATCTGTTCTTCACATTCCCTGTGAGGTACACAGCTGATTCTGTAATGAGCTCTTACTAGTACTTTGGTTCATCATTACAATGTGAAGTGTTTGAAGAATACGTTATATTTTATATATATATATATATATATATATATATATATATATATATATATATATATATATATATATATATATAATATAAAACACCAAGCTACCCTCTACACAAATCGGTGATGTCTAGGTCTGATCCTGTTCCTGCTCAATAAAACATTAAAATGAATACTGCTGGAAATAATTTGGGATGAAAAGCACAACTGATAATAGCCTTGCACTCTGTCCAGAATACTGTAATATCTCCTGGGAGTGAGTTCCAGACCTTTGGTGCTTCATTCGAGAAAGGGTGGATGAAACTCAAGGTTTTACTCAGCGGCATTCCGCAGAGTTGCATAAAAAGATGTTGCACTCCTCACTGATTTTAGCACCAGGAGAGTGTTCAGCGCTGTAAAATCAGCACAAATGGCACCACGCAGAATGCCAGAGGGTGCTGCTTCTCTATCACTCAAGTAGATTTTCTACTTGGGCAGCAGCTTTCTCAATGAGAATGGTCATGACCTGTTGTGACTGCCGCATTGAGAAATCTTGCTGGGTGGTGTTCCAGCTCCCGAAAATCATGCTGGGGCACAGATTCTCACTCGTGCTTGTCAACTTAATGCTAGTGAGCTGCGCATGAGAAAAAACTCTGCCACCCAGCAGTTGGCAGAGTTTTGATGGAACTCTGCACTCCAAGCGAAGCACGGAGTCGGCCAAACTTCAGGACTCTGCCACCAGAGCGGAAATTTTCAGCAATCCCTACACTCGAGTATGTGCATCACCCCCCTCAGGTGCAGTTCCTGATTTAGCACACAACCTCTGAGTGCATGAGACTATAGCTATTGGGCTTTTGTCTTCCGATCACGTCTGAAAATATTACTGTCCATTTTGCCACAAAGAGTTAAAATGACTTTGTACATCAGCTAACTCTGATGCAGGAGATCACAGGTATTCATAGAATATGGGCTAGTAGGATTTTCTATTTCAAAAACCACAAAATGTTGTTCATGTGGGGAATTACCACAGTTAACTTTATTGAAAAATAATAGGTAATAATTTCAGGTCTGGGAAATGTAACCCCCAAAGTGTGCAATTTAAATAAAGGAAAAAAAACAGCTAAAAGTGTCAGCTAACTGAATACTTGCTTCAGAGGTAGCTTTTGCTCCTAGTGTCCCATTTTATATGAATACAGTATGCCTATACACTATATTTTGCTGTTTACAATAATGTAACTTGGCCTCATATTATAAAAAGAATAATTATTGCATGTATAGTGATGTTTTTCCCTTCTGAGATCCAAATCTGATAATAAAACCTTTGAAAGTGAACCAAATAGGGGGTTAAGTGTTGTTTCAAAAGTTGACTTTGACCTGGTAAAAGTACAATATGTTTTCACTAGAAAAATGGCTCATGCTCCCTGTGAATGTGCTGTACTTTCATTTATCAAAATACTTTTTTTCTTTAACTAAAGTACAAAAGACAACTCGACAGAGGTGCATTCACACCTCTTAAGGCTTCAATGTGGCCGATTGCCAATTTACAAATCAGGAGGTTCCAAATAGACAATCAAGAATTCCAGGGACAACCTCATCCTCTGCCCTCTAAGACAAAGTAAATCCAGACAGAGGTTAAAGGCTCCATAGAAGGATTCATTGACAGCGTCTGCAGTAGCAAACAATGTTTGCACCAGCTTTGTTACGGACATGAGCATAGCCACCAAAGGACATTATAGTGCTGATCATGAAAGTGTAAATGTGCTTTGAAAGTGCCAGAATCGTTTTTTCACATTTGAACCAACTCTTACCAGATCAGGATGCTTACTCTGATTTGGGTCGTATTGATGCACACTTAATACAACAGGTTAGAGAACGAGAGTGGTTGTTTTAGGAAACTTGAGAATGTGTCATTTTTTGGGAAAAGATGCTCAGAAAATACCTGAGCAATTGTATTTGTATAAAAGACCATAACCTAACCAGATACAAAAATACAAAACACTTGAAAAAATGCAGCTGACTTGGGTTCTACCAGTCCCATAAGTGTATGAATGAGTCAAAAGACTTTTGTGGCAAAAAATGTGAAGTGAATGGATTTCAACCTAAATAGATGTATTCTTTTTATGACACTTAATAGTGTTTTACATTGTTTATGATTGCTACACCTTTAGCAGGTATACGACAAACACAAGATAAGATGAAAAACTGATACAGGGTCTAAATCAGAGGGTCCCAACCTTTTGACTTCTGGGGACCACCACTTTATCATTACTGGAACCTGAGGACCCCCACTGAATCATTATTGGAATCCGTGGGCCCCCACTGAGTCATTACTGAAATCTGGGAAATTAATCTGTTTATTATTTAATTTTCTGAGAAGTCGCAAACC
Organism: Pleurodeles waltl; assembly: GCF_031143425.1. Classification (NCBI taxonomy): domain Eukaryota; kingdom Metazoa; phylum Chordata; class Amphibia; order Caudata; family Salamandridae; genus Pleurodeles; species Pleurodeles waltl. The sequence goes on from NC_090444.1 coordinate 1,456,697,711, forward strand.
CACTGAAGAGGTTTTGTGGACCCCCAGGGGCCCCCGGACAACATGTTGGGAACCACTGGTCTAAATGATTGTAGGAAACATTACGCTGCTACTGCACCAGTCAGTCACTACATCATCCTGAAGCTCTATAAATAGCACAGAATAATGCCACCGTCATATAAATATTGTAAGGATTATAGTACTGTGACACGTGTCCCTAGCTAATGTAATACCTTCCTCTTAGGTTTTTCCACATAGGGTGGGGTTCAGCGCTTTGAATCTGCCCCCTGTCTCCAAGTGGAGAAGTCAAAGGAAGCAGGTTGTATACATTCATTCCTTAATGTATGTCATTCAAGGTGCTTCCATAGAATTCTCTGTATTGTTAATAAGCTGCTTCTGCTCCAACATGTCCTGATACCGGGGGACGTTTGAGAATCCTTATTTTGTAGGATAGTACTTGTACGGCCCATTTATGTCCGTTCCTGTCCTTGTCTAATATTATGAACTTATCTTTGTAAAGTACGTTACCTCATAGCTTTGTAGAGCTGGAGTGACTGTTACCCAACTTAAAGAAAAGGCAGGAAAGCAGAGGAAATGCCAACCAACCCCAAAATATTTTCTTTTTTGAGATTGGCACACCGAGAGCCCTTCTAACATTGTGGTGGAGAGGAAGAGATAATATAGAAAATGCTGAATTGCTGTCAGCTGTGAAAGTGTGCATTGCAAATTCAGTGGCACACCCCCAAGTATTTGTTGAAGGAAGCCGAAACCTCAATGCTTTGAGTCAGTAAGAACAGCCTCAACCCCCTTGAAGTGCACTGAGCACAGATTGTATGGATGTTTTAGAACAGGGAAACTGGAAAAACTTCAAATTCTGATAAAAATGTGTTCTATTTAAATTAGGTCTGGATAAAGTTTTAATTATGCCACAGTAACTTTGATGCATCCACTTGTGTAATGTAGAGTAATCTAACAAAAAACTTCCTACACCCAGAGCACAGGAAAAGAGCATGAGTGGCTGCTGCCAGTCTATTGCATTTACCACTATTTTCTTAGCAGAAAATGCATGATTGGGTCCATTTTGGATGCAAGTGTGCATTTTTCACTAAGAAAATGGCACCAAATGAAGAGTTCCGCACCTTGTGTGATTTTACATAATCTCTATGATTTTTGCAGAATTATTCTACGCAAACTACATGCGTTACACTCCCTAATCTAAATGCTGTGACTTGAATGACTTGCAGAAGAGTAATTATGCCAAATTACAGCATATTTATGTGAGATTACACAGAATTATGAGAGAAGTGAACACTGCATTTAGTGGTACTTTCTTAGTGCAAAACGCACCCTCATGTCAAAAATGGACAGAAGGATACATTTTCCACTAAGAAATAACCTAAATTCAACAAAACAGGGACAGCAGCAACTAGCAGCTGCTCACACTCTCCTCCTGTGCTCTTGGGTAGACATATTTGCTCCAAATTACTCCAAACCATGCAATCGGACATAATTGCATCATTTTCAGTAGTTTTACGTCATGATGTGAATGCAAATTGACTCTGGCGAAATTAAAATTTCACCTAGGCCTAGTTTTCTGCCCATCGTAGAGTGGCGCTGCAAAACCTGTTCTTGTCTTTTTCATAAATTAGACTAGTATAGCTCTAAAAAGGTGCATGGTGAGAGAAATATTAGCATAGAGAAATATGACACTAAAAATATTGGAGCATCAGGTTTATATACAGTAGGCATGGGCAAAATGTAAATTATGGTATGTATTTCAGGACTTTTGTGCTGGGCTTATTATGCAAGATTCCCTAAACTCCATTTATGCTATTAAGTTACTGAAACGTTCTTCAAATCCATGAGAACAACAGTACACAAGCAGATGTTGTTTGTGGTGCTTTGTTTAAATGTGCCCTTGCACTAAAAATTGAAGTGAGGACGAATTTGCTCAAAAATATATCGTAAAATGTTTGATTTACATTTTGTATATTTATACATAATTTTTCAGAAACTTCACAGAATTAACTGAATGCAAATTACCAGAATTTCACACACTCCTAATATTCACAAGACCCAAATGTGTTCGAAATGTTGATTTGTTACCCTAAAGTTAGGTATGACAAAAAATAACTCAGTATACTGAGTGCCTGACTAGGCTTGGGGTTCACTGATAGATTAAGTTTTGAGCTGGGAAATGTAATTTAGTTGAGTACTGGTTGCACCTACTACTTTGCTTGTTTGCTTTGGGCTGTACATGAAATGGTAAAGAATACTATTATTATTATAATTATTATAACTAAAATCTTTATTTTCTAGTGGCAAAGCAGTGTCTTTTGCTGCAGGTAAACTTCCATAAAGTTACTTTGATCAATTGTAAATATATTTCATAAAATACATTAATTCCTATGTCTTTTTAACCTTCGATACTGCACATTTGGTCACGCCAACAGCAAAGATATGACACAATGACAAGATCAATTTTCTTATCTTTTAAAAGGGTTAAAACGATCTTCTCAGTCTACTTGAATACGTAGGACCTGGTTAAATAGTACACAGTACTGGTGGAGTAGAAACTCTGTACTTCTAAACACAGAGAGAGATAACAGCCTGCCAGTACCATGCATTTGCTAGTTGATTGCCACAGTATGGAGAATATCTAATTAATGAGTTTTTATTTAGGTACAATTCTGCACAGAATTTAAAATCTGTGTGCAATTACTCTCACATTTACCACCTGCTTTGAGCAGATAGTAAATGTGGCCGTGGGGCAGGCAGGAGGTAGATGACGAAATGGGGTTGGGGAAGGTGGTAATGGAGAAGGAACAAGTGGGCTGTCAACATTGCATGCTCCTTCCTAAGTGCCAGAGGAGAGACTTTCCTTGGGTAGGGGTTGGGAGTGGGAGGCCATGATACTCTTACAGCTCAGCTTCACAAGATTTTACTAGCATGGCTTTTATGGGGGCTAAATGTATGGAAAGTGGTGCTGCACTTAGTGCAGTGCCACTTCCCCTGCACCCCTTAGCACTCCCCCTACCGCCACCATGTATGCACCGTATTTAAAATACGGCGCACCATGGGGCAGGGTAGGAGGCAATAGCGTCATTATTTTTTACTCTAGTGACATACTCTGCAGGAGTAGCGCCAAACTGTTGGTGCTACTCCAGCAGAGTACATAGAGGTTCATTCTAAAGAATGGAAGCCCCTTTTTAATGCCTGCTCTGAGCGGGTGTTAAAAGTGCTGTAAAAAAATGGGGCAAGGAAATCTCATAGATTTCTTAGCGACATTTTTTGGCCTTCCCTAACGGGGAAACGCCCCCTTTGCATAGATTATGCTTGGTGCAGGCATAATGTAGCGCAAAGGGTTACAGAGTGGTGCAATGAATGCATTGTGCCAGTCTTTAAATACGCCACTGAGATTTCGGCCTCCTTGGGCCAAATTTACCTCAAAACGAATGACATTAATGTGGCGCAAAGTGGCACTGGGGCATTATAAATACGCCCCATAATTTTTGCCATCTGTTTTTTTAATTTTTTTTTTTTTTTTTTGTATTTATTTATAAAAAATTTACAATACAACACCAGTAACCGCCCTGAGAGCTGTACAGCAAACAAAGGAAATATAGTAGTGTACTATAATCTCAAAAGGAACCACCAGAGGCAAATGACAATGATCAAGAATCTCAGCAGAGCGAGCTCAGCTAAGACCAGCAGCCTCCCCGCCATCCAGAATCACAACCATAAGAAGTACACCACAAGGATAAACCACACGAGTAGTCACTAGGGCACAGACACAACCAACACAACTCAACCAACAAAGCAGAGGCAGCAGAGTAAGCACAAACAACAGGGTCTACCCTCAGGCGTTGCATACAATACATGCAGGATATCCCAAGCAATCTAAGCAGTATCAGAATGTAACGTGACATAAAAAGCAGCAGACCTCACCATTCAGCCCTGAGAGTCCAAAAAGGCGCGGAAAGGTGCCCAAATATCTCTAGGACGAGAGTTCGCGGGGGCCAGCTCCCAAAAGATTGACAACTGTTCCTGGCAAAATGCAGCATCACGCAGCCAGTCAACCCTACGCGGCACCCTGCCTCTCCCCCAGCACATCGCCACCCTTCTCTTTGCCAGTAGAAGTAGCATGCCCACCAGACGCCTCCAAGCCAATGGTACCCCATCCAGCAGCCCAAGCAGCGCCAACATCGGAGAAAAAGGCAGCGCCAAGCCCGTCATTCCGGCAATTGCATGCATCACATCTTCCCAGAAGGCCCGCACCTCAGCACAGTTCCACGCTAGATGCAGAAAATCAGCATCCGGAGCCTGACAACGTTCCCAGCGTGCGTCAGCCCGCAGACCCATGACACACAAACTACGTGGAGTATAGTACAACCGGTGCAGGAATTTAAAATGGATAAGGCGCAACCTGTAATTGTGTGACAGTATCCGCATATGCGCACAACAGTTCCTCCACATTTCCTCAGTAAGAACCTCCCCCGCATCCAGCTCCCACTTAGCCCTAGCAGCCTCAGCCACTATCTTCCACTGCTCCTGCATGCACCCATACAATCGAGTAATAAGCCTTCGCGGAGACTGCACCCGCCACATCAATTTGAGTGCTTTACAAGTCTCAGGCATGTCCGGGAGACCAGGATACCGCGCACGGATCATCACGTAAACCTGCAGTAAATATAACCTGTGCAGCGGATTGTCAGCATCAGCCCACAGCACCCCCCCCCCCGGTGAGAGCAATCTCTCATTCACAAACCAGTCCCCCAATAATGACAACTCAGATGCCCCAAGAAACTCTCGCAGGCAAACATCACAGGACATCCGCACGTCTGCCACGTCCAACACTGGCATCGCAGGGGCAAAAGGCACACCTGTCCCAGATCTACGCTCCAAAGCAGCCCAGGCCCTGGAAGTACACGCCACGGTATCCATCCCTCCTGCACGAGTCCGGGACATATACCCGAGGACTCTCGGCAGGCGATCCGGCCAGCCCAAATCACTCTCGGGCGCAACGTGAGGCAGATACCTTATAGGATGAATAAAAAAATAGGCGAAGTGGGCCTGCGAGCAGTAATAATAAAGCTCCAGATCCAGGGCAGCAAGGCCCCCCATTTCAAACGGCAGCGTCAGCTTCTCCCAGGCAATCCTAGGCTGTGCCCCCGCCCACACCAGCCGCACCAAAGCAGATCTCAGCCTCCTAAGAAAATTCACGGTGAGCACCAGTGTCAAATGAATGAAAAGATACAGAAACTTTGGCAAGACAACCATTTTAGCAATGCCAATGCACCCACTGAGCGAAAGCGGCAGTGTACGCCACACCTCCAGTCTATCTTCCAGCCAGGCCATCAGCCTACCGTAATTTGCAAGCCACAACATCTCTACATCGCAGATTAGCCACACTCCCAAATACCGGAACGGACCCTCCGCCCATTCAACTGGATACCGTGACGAGCAGCGCACAGTACCACTAGTAAGGGGAAGCACCACCGACTTAGACCAATTCATTGTGATACCCGAAAAGCCGCCAAATCGAATGACCTTAGTCAGCAGGACATCCATATTCACACCTGGCTCCTGCATGTACAATGCGATATCATCCGCATACAGCGAGATCAAAATCGGTCGCTGCTGCCGAAACTGCAGACCCCTATGATTATGATGCTGCCGCAGATAAGCCGCCAATGGTTCCATCGCAATAGCAAATAGGAGCGGGGACAAAGGGAATCCCTGACGAGTCCCCCGGACCACAAGGAAAGGCTCTGAAATACAACCATTCAGCCTCAACCGCGCCACCGGATCCGAGTACAGCAAGCAAATAAATTTAATAAATCGGGCACTCAAGCCCACCCTGCCCAATAGCTCGAACAAATATGACCAGGCCAAAGAATCAAACGCCTTAGTCACGTCCAAAAACACAGTAGCAGCCGCATCATCTGCCGAAAGGCCACTCAGTACCGCGAAAAAGGTACGCAAATTCTGCATCGTCGACCGCTCCAGCACGAAGCCAGACTGATCCGGAAGCACTAAGCGCGACATGAGGGGTTGCAAACGCAACGCCAATAGCTTAGCAAGAATTTTATTGTCCACGTTGATCATGGACAGTGGGCGATACGAATCACAACTGTACAGGTCCTTGCCCGGTTTAAGGATCGTAACAATCAGTGCCTCTCTCATGGAAGGAGGAAGAGATCCCGCCTCCAAGGCCTCAGCATAGACCTCCAACAGATAAGGAGCCAGAATATCCGCATACTTCTTATAAAAGACAGGAGTTAATCCATCCAAACCTGGGGCCTTCTCACCAGGCAGCCACTGATAACTGCCTTGACCTCCTCCACTGTAAAGGGCTCATCAAAATAAGCCCTATGAGCTTCCTCGAACCAAAGCACCGAATCCGCACCTCTAACTCAGCCAGCTCCCGCTGCAGCGCACGAAGAACCCCATGATGCTTGGCAAGACACTCTCCCCGGATGACCACCTTAAAGGCCTCCCAGAGCGTTCCCGCCGAACCTACCGACCCGCGATTCTCAGCAAAGAAATTCTTAATGACCTCACGAATCTCTTCTCGAAACACCTGGTCGCGAAGAAACCGGCGCGGCAAACGCCAGGCAAACGCAGCACTCGGGGCTCCGCCTATGGATAGCTGCAGCTTGACCGGGGACTGATCCGAGAGAGTCCGAGCCAAATAATCCACCGACTTCATCCACATCTCCACATCCCGAGTGCCCAGCCATCGATCTAAGCGAGACCAACTATTATGAACATAGTCAATGCATGCACCCTCTCTCTGATCCTATGCTTCACCCTCCATAAATCAACCAGGGCACCATCACACATCACAGTCTTTGGCGCAGCAGCAGAATATTGAGGCCTAGTCGCACTCTCCCGATCACGCTCAGGATCCAAAACAACATTGAAGTCGCCTCCCCAAATCACAGACCCGCTTCCCAGTGAATCAATCAGACCCCCCACCTCACAGAAAAACCCAGGGTCATCAACATTCGGGCAATACACTGACACCAGCCGACAAGGCCAATCTAGCAGGGTGCCATTCAACAACACATAACGCCCCTCTGGATCCACAATCACTCGATGAGTACGCCACTGCAGCCCCTTACGTATCAGAATGGCCACTCCTCTAGCGTAACGTCAAAACCCTGCACCATGGCATTCACCAATCCACCCAGCCCGCAACCGATTCATCATAGATCCATCCAAATGCGTCTCCTGGAGCATACATATATCGATATGGTGATGCTGAAGATAAGCAGACATGAGCCGCACTTTATGCTGATCGTTCAAGCCACGCACATTCCATGTAATACAATTAACTATTGCCATCAGACCCTGCCATGAACTAGCAACCTATCCCACTGCCCCCCCTGCGTGCCATTCGTAGCCACCTGCCAACCGTACAAACTCCAAGGAAACAAGAACAATATCTCCACGCAACTCTAAAGCACCCAACCAAAGAACTCGCCACCCCCCACCCACGCCGACCCCCCAACTGGGTCAAAGCAGAGACACCCCCACCAAACCCCCAAAAGGAACATACAGGGGTCAACAACATAGTTAAGGGACTCATCCAAGGGTTATGAGCTAGCCATCCAGACCATCTGCAAGCAGATAGGCTGGAAAGGACGAAGGGCCTATAAGAAAAACAGATATAGACATAGCAGCTTCAAAAAGGGAAATGAAGACCAATACTCCAAACGATCCAAACAGGAGCCAGGTTCCAGCAGTACTACAGTGCAGAGGCAGTCAATCAGTGTCACTGAGATTCGCCCGCTCGGGGCCAGCATCACCAGTCCCCTCAGTCACAGCGCGCCGTGGTAGCGTTTTCACAAATTTGGCCGCCAGCTTCGGGTCCGTAAAGAAATGCACAGTGCCACCATGTTGAATCTGAAGCTTTGCCAGGTAAATAAGCGAAAAACAAGCCGCTGTCAACCTTAATGAGCCCTTAACCGGCAAAAAAGCCTTGCGCGCTGCCTGCACAGTCAGAGTATAATTAGGGAAAAAAGATAACTCAGTGTTACCGTACAGCACTGGGCGGCGCTCGCGAGCCAGTCGCAGCACATTGTCCCAGTCACAATAGTTTAAGAGGCAGAAAATAACAGGACGCGGCGGGGTCCCGGGAAGACCAAGCATCCTGACATTATTGCACCTGGAACGTGCCTCCAAATCCTCATTCTTATTCCTGATAACCGCCAGGACCCGTTCCATCTGTAGCAATCGTTCTCTCTCACCCTGCCCCCGGTCCTCCAGCTGTGAGGTGCGCAACTCAAGCTGCTCAAAACGGGCATCATGCTCATCCACCCAGGCATGGATACGATCCATCTGTTCGGTTAAATGGTCCAGCTTGGCGTCAATGCCCGCCAAACTACTCTTGAGATCCAAAAATATGGACCGAACCGAAGCATCCGAGGCCCCTTCCTCCATCTGTACCTCTCCAGGTGATGGCCCCGGGGTGCCCCCCTTACGCTTACCAAATCAAAAGAGAGCTTCACCTGCCGATGCTCCGCCTTACCCATAATGTACTGCACCGGGGGAGCCAGTCACTAGCAAACCTTCAGCTTCAGTGCCCTGCTAATTCAAGCGAAGAACCCAGGGCCCAGTCTGGGCCCCCTGCAGAGCCCTCAGCCACCTCCAACCAGGCAGCACCCAGCCAAAGCCAGGTGAGTAACAGAGATCCTCAAAGCACTTAGTAAGCTCCCCACAGGTGTCAAGGATCGTCCGGACACTCCATCACACCTCCATCACTACCAAAAGATCTTCTGCTGTCTCCGTCAGCTCAGCCAGCAGAGGTCACATCGCAGTCCAACCACAGAAGGCCTAAAAAAAACACAATGAGGCCCAGGCGGCACCAGATGTTGCAAGCCGCTCCCTCCGGCCCGATTCAGCCGGCGATCAAAACCCCCCAGGGCCCATTAGCAAATCCCATCGCCAAGCAGCCCAAAAACGGGGCAACCAATGCTTAGGGTCCAGCCGAGCAGCACACAGTATGGATTAGCAGGGGGCCCGCATCCCGATATGAGTGCCGATCTAGGAGCCCCCCTGGCTGCCACCAAGCCAGCACAGCGCGGCAGCCCTCTGCCGCCCTACACAAGAAGGCAGACCAAGCCGCCAAGGCCGCACGGCCGCCACTACTAGGCCGCGGTCCCCAAAACCCGGGGACGGCTGGGTCCCCCCCAGGCAGCACCCACCTCGCGTCCCTCGCGCACGGGGCGCCAAGGCCTCCCCGCCAGCCACCACCAATGTGGCAGAGAGTGGCAGCGCCCCGCGCCCCTCTGACGCAGGCCGGGCTCAGCCGACCAGGCCACGCGGCCATGCAGCCACCACCTCCAGGCCACGGACCCTGAGCCCAGGGCCGGCCAGATGTCTCTTGGTGGGACCGTGCCCCAAAGCGACCGCCGAAGGTCCCCCCCCCCGGAAGCACCCACCACACGCTCGGAACCGAGGGACACCAAAGCCTCCTTCAGCCGCCTGCATGATCGCACTGCAGCCCTCGCGGCCGGTCAGGCCTCCAAAGCAGGTCCGCCCCCGGCCCAGCCCGCTCCGCGACACCCCACTGCGGGCGAACCAGCAGCCAAAATCGTGCAGCAGGCGAGGACACCTCAGTAATCTGGAGGGCTCCCAGTACAGGGGGCCCCCTCTAACACCGCCACGTCAGGATAAATTATTGAATAGAGCCCTAAGTCCGGCAGGGCCTCACAAAGTGACGCCCATCTTACCGACAGGCTAGCCCCGCCCCCCTGCCATCTGTTTTTTGAGCCAATATTCCTATTTAAGGGTTCTGGTTACATTTGCAAACCACTTGGCCTTCGGCCTCGTGGTACAAATTGTCAGAAAGAATGCCTTTATGGTAATATTGTATATGTGTGTTTAACCACACATAAATCACATAAATACTATGGGACAGATTTTAGAGCCCTTAGGGCTTTCTTCTCCACATTAGCGTAATTTTTTTAATGCTAATGTGGCCCAACAAGGCCAAAATGCATGCATTGCACCACTTTGTAACCTTTTGCGTTACATTATACCTGCACCGCTGAAAAAAAAGGCGCAAAGACATCAAAGAAATTTCTGTGCGTAATGTTTTTCGGCACTTTTAACTCCTGCTCAGAGCGGATGTTAAAAGGAGTCACACAATTGTTTACAATGTGCCTCAATGGGCTTTGCAGGATTAGCGTCAACATTTTTTATGTTAATCCTGCAAAGCGCCGAACTGGCGTCAAAAATGTTGATGCTAGTTCCCTAACTACCTCCATGGTGCACTGTATCTTAGGTATGACACACACATGGTGGCATTAGGGGGCCCTCAGGGGCGCAAGAAAAGTGGCACTGCACTGGGTGCAGCACCCCTTTTCTGAAATCTGGCCCTGTATATCTACCAGGCTTGAATACATGCTAATCGTGCATGCAGATATAATTATTGAGTAACGTCTAGTCTACAGAAGTTAGCGCGTGCATCTGAAGACTTCTCATAATGCAAAAGTGGTACTAGTATACCATACGAAATCGTGAAGTAGTATAACATACAAAATCGATAAAAGGTTAAAGCTTGTTTTATTACAATACTTGTGAGCTCACTGAGATGTCTATTTGTTATTATTGCATAATAAACGAGAAAGAGAGATCACATATGCGTTCTCCAAAGAACACAGAGGCCCATATTTATAAGTGTTTAGCACCGCTTTTGCGTCATTTGTTTTACGCAAAAGCAGCGCAAACTTGCAAAATACAATTGTATTTTGTAAGTTTGCGCTGTTTTTGCGTCAAAGAGCGTGTAAAAAAAGTATAAATACGGGTCAAAGTTTCAAAAATGAAAATAGAGAACAAAAGCAGGAATAGGTCGTATTGAGGGGGTCCATCTGGTTAAGAGAAAAAAACAATTCTCTGTACCCAGTTCTTCATCCCATGAAAATCCCCAACAATAAACATTCCAGAATTTCTTCATGAGATCTGTTCGGTTTTTCAGATGTAATATGGCATCACTCACCTAATGGCCACTTGACAATATGCAGTGTATGCTGAGCACAAACCGACAGGAAAGTGTATGTATGCTGCAAATACACAAAAATGTATTCTCTTTTTTGTTTTTTGCTGAGTGGAGTTCTCAGTAGCTGGTTATACCAAATGTGCAATCCCATAACAAGTGGATATGCAATTTGAGGGTGCCTTCAAAGTACCATAGAAATATACATGCTGAATAGGCAATAAACTCAGTAGATGGAAAAAAGAGCAGGCACATAAGATTTGGAGGAAGAGATAGGAGTATATATGTAGTTTCGTCAAATACAGCAAAGCTAAATCACTAAAACATAGGGGGTTATTCCAACTTTGGAGGAGGTGGTAATCCGTCCCAAATGTGACGGATTTACCACCAGCCGTATTACGAGTTCCATAGGATATAATGGACTCGTAATACGGCTGGTGGTATATCCGTCACTTTACCGTCACTTTTGGGACGGATTACCACTTCCTCCAAAGCTGGAATAACCCCCATAATGATCGCAAAGGCTTTCTAGAGGCAAGATATTTACAGAATTCAGAAAAGCTGAGAGCTTGAAGAGGCAGGGGCAGGGAAGGCAACATCCTGTATTTAGATGTAGTTTTCGAGCGACATGCGATGCTAGGTGAAAAACACAGCCCTTCATTTTTAGTACTTATGTATTAATGTGGCAATAAAATAAAAAACGATTTTAATGTGTACTATTTTTTTTACCTCAAAGCAGTGTAAATCAATACTAGTTTTAACTGTTTTCCTGAGCTAATTTAACCAAAATGTTTGGTTTTACTGATTTACTCTTCGAAGCTATTCAGTGGATTTAAAGGCCACTGAGCGCAGAGACTGGCTGTTTGTTTGTGCTGTTACAGCAATAAAAATAATTGCATTTTCGTTAAATTAGCTCTAAGATGCCAGAGATCATCTGCTAATAACTCCGCTGTAAAACATAAAACGTTTTTCAAAACCATTTTGTTCATTAATTGCATTTTACAAGAAATGTTTTACATTCAAACAAAATGTATTGCATTTCGAATTCCACACGTTCTCGGGCCTCGTGTATTTACAGTCTCTATTAAAACCCCTTAAATGATCATTTACCACATGATGTACATTTTGATTCTGCAACTGACAAAATAAGGGTCTCAATCACTGAAAGGGGCTTGTTAGCACTTGAAAAAGAACAATTACGGAGCGTTAACGTTAAAAAAGACTGACAAGACAATTAGGTTCAGCTTATATCACAAGTGCACATATTTTTACTTCAGTGGCTTTATTCTGTTGTGCGATAGTCGTGTATGGACGCTTAAAGGATCTACACGCATAAAGACGCCCAAACTGACTTCACACATAAAGGGATCTTCACATGAATCCATGTGCTTGTCCATGAATACGTGTGGGTGGGTGTATGGAAGCCTATTTAAGCGTGGATGTAAATAGAACTTTGCGGTAGTATTAACACTCTCCAGAAGTACCTAAAAATACATGAATTTGGAACTAAGCATACATGAAAAACATTGCCCACAAAAGAACAGCAAAACCAACAATGAATGACTCCAAATATACTGAAATAAAGAAAGGCTGTTTCTTAACAAACAATACAATCTGCCTTTGAAAACTGCGACTTGTTCATTAAATAACACTTTAGGTGGCCAGGTTTGGTAACCTAAAACAAATGTAACATTATCTATTTGATCAATCAATCAATCATTTGTACAGCGTGACCTATCACCCGGGGGGAGGTCTCAAGGCCTGAAGGAGGATGCAGTTCAGTCAAAGAGCCAGGTCTTGAGGTCCTTCTGAACGGAGCCAACAAGGGTGACTGCCTGAGGTGACATGGCATCGTGCTCCAGGTTTGCGCAGCAAGGTAGGAGAGTGATCTTCCTCCAGCCATGTTCTTCCAGATCCTAGGAATGGTGATTAAGGACAGCTGAGCAGAGTGGATTTACCTGAATGGTGCGTAGAAGGAGAGGCGGTGGTTGAGGTTGGCAGGTCCCATGTTGTAGTAAGCGTGTCAGGAGTTTCAAAGTGATGCTTTTGTTGAGGGGGAGCCAGTGTACATCTCTCAGGTGGACGGAGATGTGGCTGTGGGGGGAATGTCCAGGATGAGTCTGGCTGCAGTGTTCTGTATTCTCTGGAGTTTTGTTTGGAGTTTCTTGTTGATGCTGGCATAGAGTGCGCTGCTGTAGTCAAGTTTACTGCTCACGAGTAAATGGATGACTGTTCTTCTTGCCTCGATGGGGATCTACTTGAAAATCTTCTGGAGCGGAAGGAGTGTGTGGAAGCATGAAGATGAGATGGCGTTGAGTTGGTGGGCCATAGAGAGAAAGGAGTTGAGAATGATACCGAGGTTGCATACATGGTTGTTGGGAGATGAGGCAGTTCCAAGGGCAGTGGGGCCCAGGATGAGGATCTCCATCTTATCCAAGTTGCCGTGAGGCAGCTGTCTTTCATCCAGTAAGTGACTGCCTTAATTCCATTGTGAAAGTTAAGTTTGGCTGTCGATGGTTCATCTGTAAGGGAGAGAATTAGCTATGTGTTGTTGGCATATAAGACAATGTTGAGCCCGTGGTGCCTGACAATCTTGGTGAGCAGACTCATGTAAACAGTGAAGAGGGTGGGACTAAGAGAGGACCCCTGGTGTACTCTGCAGCTGGTCTCAATCGGTTTCGCGGTGAAAGGTGGGAGCACGACTTTCTGGGTTCAGCTGGTGAGGATAGGAGCAAATCCACTCCAGGGCTTTGCCGCGGATGTCAGCGTTGTGTAGTCTAGTGAGCGAGGTGTCAAAAGTAATGGAGAGGTCTAAGATCATGAGAGCTGCAGTATCCCTGTGGTCCAGTAAGCCACAGATGTCATCCGTGGCTGCTAGATGTGCAGTTTCAGTGCTGTAGTTGCTCCTGAATCTGGATTGGGAGGGATCTAGGATGTTGTTTGCCTCAATGAACTCAGTGAGCTCTGTATTGATTGCTTTTTCAATTACCTTGGCTGGATAAGGAAGCAGTGAGCTTGGTCTGTAGTTCTTCAGCGCTGTTGGGTCGCGGAGGGCTTCTTCAGTAGTGGGTTTATCACTGCGTGTTTCCATTCATCCAGTAAGATGGCAGTCTCGATGGAGAAGTTGATGGTACAGCATAGTTCAGGTGCGATGGTGGTGCAGGCTCAGTTGCAGATGTGGTGGGAGCATGGGTCCGAGGGTGCCCCAGAGTGTTTGGTACGCATCAGCTTCTGGGTGACTTCTGGGATGAGGAGGGTTCAGTGGTCCAGGGGTGGTGGGGGATCGGGGTCCATGGTGGTGCTGGTGTGCAGGTCTTTGCTTGTGAATCCTTCATAGATGTCCTGGATTTTTATGTGGAAGAAGGTGGCAAGGTTGTCGCAGAGGTCTTGGGAGAGGGTGATGTAGGTTGTGTCCATGCGGGATTTCACAAATTCTTGGATTATGGTGAAGAGTTCCTTGCTGTTGTGTGCATTGGTGCTCCTGAATGGCTGATTTCCTGGCTGATCTGATGAGCAGGTTGTGCAATTTCTTGGAGGTCGGGGGAGAACCAGCTGGGTCTCCTGTGGTTTTAATTGCCAGCAGGTTTCCTTCGGGGTGCTAGAGTGTTGGTGCAGTCAGCGATCCATTCATGGAGGTTGTGGGCTGAGGTGCGGGCATCCGTGGTGTCTGGTGGTGGGGAGTGGCGGAGAACAGCAGTGAGCTGAGCTTTGGTAACCTTGGTCCAGTTTCTGCAGGGGGCAGTGAGCATGGTGCCATTCGGTGGTCTTGGTGAAGGAGAAATGGACACAGTGGTGGTTGGTCGAGTGGAGTTTGGAGCTATTTGAGAAGGAGATGTGGTTTACAGCAGAGAAGACACGGTTGGGGATGTGTACTGCTGAGTGTGTGGGGAGGTTGATTAGTTGTTTGAGCCTGGTGGTGGCGAGGTTCTCAATGAGGGTTGAGGTGTTTGGGTTGCAAAAGTTGTTGAGGTGAAAATTGAGGTTGCCAAGGAGGATATAGTCCATTAAGGAGAGGGCATGGGGAGCGATGAGGTCGGTCAGGGCTTCGCTGAAAGTGGGCCAGGGTCTGGGGGTCTGTAGATGAGGGTGTCATGGAGGGTGGTGTTTGGATGTGTCTGAATCTGAAAGTACAAGTGTTTGGTGATGTGGGTTTGGACATGAATGCTGGCTGTGAGGCCGGGTGAGTTTTTGTTGACGATGGCAACACTTCCTCCTAGTTGGTTTGCACAGACTTTATGTATGATCTTGTATCAGCCATGGATCACAGTGTCGACGTCCGGCGCTGAGGGAATCCAGCTCTCCGTAAAGAAGACGAAGTCGAGTAGATCCCATACTTCTATTGTGCTTTTGATGAGGGAGTGAGTGCTGAGTAGTATACATCTGAGGTGTCCCGGTGATGTAGAGGAGGGGAGGTTTGGTGTGTGATGGCAGAGGAAGGTGCGGTTGGGGCGGGAGAAGAGGCCGTGGGTGTCCTTAGGTGAGGCATGGTGGCATTCAGAGAAGCCTCCGGTGTTGAGGGAGTGCAGGGTGCTGGCATTGTATTGAAGGATGGTGCAGGAACCAGGGTCCATGGTGCCGGGCATGGTCCAGTCACGGATGGGTACAGACAGGCTTGCTTTGGTGCACCAGCGGTGTGCCCGCTGCATGAGTTCACCAATAATAAGGAAGGGAGGTAGGAGGGGTCGATCAGCTGGAAGGCGGTAGGGCAGGAAACACAGTGCTAAGAGAGGGGAGGCGGCATGGGCAGCAGCGGCAGAGGGAAATGTGGTTAAAGGGTGAGAAAAGCGAAAGAAAGAAGGCAAAAAAAGAGGAGGAAAGCGAAAAAGCAAAAATCCAAAAAAAGGGAACAGAAAGGAAGAAAGGCAGCAGCAAGAAAGATAGACAGGCCACCATTGGCCACCAGGGATGAGACACAGGTGGGTGCCTGCAGGTGGAGGAGGACCTCAAACACAGTGAGCTAGGCAGGCAGCAACAGGTGGTGCTGTGTGTGGGGAGCAATGCAAACACTGACCACAGGTCAGTGAAGTTGATAGCAAACTACAGACCAAAATGTGCAATTACATAGTGAGGGAAAGGCAAATATTCCTTCCTCACTTTGCATCTGTGCCATCTGCCCTCTTTTTGATGTCTACCTTAAGAATTCATTATCTTTTGTTTTTTAACAACTTGCGAGGTTCCCACTCTTACCTCAAACTGTTATTGCGCGGTCCTCGTGGTTACCTTTTGATGAGTGCAAGAAAGTACATTTTTAGTTTGGGTGGAGGGTAGTCCAACCCAAGTTATAATATCAGTATCTTGTTAGGTCCAATTAAAGTTTCAGTAAATTAAACCTGAGTATAACCCATAGTAGTTAGGAAACAGATCAGACAGATCTAATTTAAGACAATGTGTGAAGCATTTGGAACAGTTGAGAAGTCAAAAACACAACACTGTTGGAGCTGGCCCTTATTGAAGGGTCATCCCTAAACTTTTTGCCTCCTTCCTCCTATTTTTCCTTACCTGTTTTTGTTGGCTTTTGAACTCTGAACACTTTACCACTGCTAACCAGTGCTAAAGTGCATATGCTCTCTGTGTAAATTGTACTGTTGATTGGTTTATCCATGATTGGCGTATTTGATTTACTAGTAAGTCCCTAGTAAAGTGCACTAGAGGTGTCCAGGGCCTGTAAATCAAATGCTACTAGTGGGCCTGCAGCACTGGTTGTGCCACCCACATTAGGAGCCCTGTACTCATGTCTCAGACCTGGCACTACAGTATCTGTGTGTGCAGTTTTTAAACTGTAAATTTGACTTGCCAGGCCTAACCTTTCACTTTTCTTACATATAAGACACCCCTAAGGTAGGCCCTAGGTAGCCCCAAGGGCAGGGTGCAGTGTATGGTTAAGGTAGGACATATACTAATGTGTTATATATGTCCTGACAGTGAAATACTGCCAAATTTGTTTTTCACTGTAGCAAGGCCTATCTCGTTCATAGGCTAACCTGGGGGCTGCCTTTAAACATGATTAAAGTGTAAATTCCCTTTCGGAGCAGATAGACATGTGGAGCTTGGGACCTCGAAACTCACAATTTAAAAATACATCTTGTAGTAAAGCTGGTTTTAAGATTGTGTGTTTGAAAATGCCACTTTTAGAAAGTGGGCATTTTCTTGCTTGAACCATTTTTTGTAGCTCTGCCTGTTTGTGGATTCCCTGTCTGGGTTAGTTTGACAGTTGGGCTGTTTGCACCTCTCTCCAGACAGTGAAACCAAGGGGACTGGGGTGTAGCCTGCATATTCTGATGAACCATCTGTGCTAGGAGGGAGGGGGAGCATGGCATCGCACCTGAAAGGGCTGTGCCTGCCCTCACACACTGCAGTCTCCAGTCCCTGGTGTGGGTCTGAGGCCTTGCCTGGGCAAGGCAGGATTTCACAAAAAAGTGAGACTTTTCTTTGAAGTAAGCCTACTTCAAAGGCCAAAATGGGTAAAAGAAGAGGACCCAAAACCACAGACTTTAGACACGTCTTGGGGTAGACACTCTACCTCACAGGCACTTCTGGACAAGAAACCTGCTGGAGAAGAATCTCTGAACCAGACCTGCCAAGAGGAACTGCATGGCTGCCCAAAGGACTCTCCTGTACTGCTTTTCTGAGAAGGGCTGCAGCCTTGTTGTTGCCCTGCTGCCTTGCTGCTCTCTGGCTGTACTGAGAAGTGCTCTCCAAGGGCTTGGATAGAGCTTGCCTCCTGTTCCCTGAAGCCTGACTCCTACAACTGGACTCCTTGTGTGGCAAAATTTGACACACAGAATGCTAAAAATGAAGCACAGCCTGCCCCGCGGTGAGACATTTTCGCACGCTGAACCGGAACAACGCAGCCTGACTTCACAACGAGAAGATTGACGCAGCGCCAGCGCAGCGACCAGAACTTCGACACACGTCCCACTGGATCAACGCACAGCTGACCCAGAACAATGCCGCCCGACTTCCAGAGAGAAATTGAAATTTCCACGCAATGCCCACTGGATCGACGCAGCACGTGTGACTTCGCTCAGCAAGTCCAGGATTCCACACACAATCCCCAGGGTGCCAGAAAACCCTGCAACCCGAAGAGGAACTAAGTCTGTGCACCTAAAAACAATGCAAAGTCTTCCCCTGCGTGGAAAATAATGATGCAAGTCGGTGTGCGAAGGGGCGAACCCGACACACACCTCCCTGTTTTCCACGCATCGCCTCCTCTGCAATCCCTTACAGGGATTTTGAACGCGAACCAGGTACTTTGTTCTTGCAAGAGACCTTTATTGTTTTTAAGAGACATTTATTTGTTTTTCAAAGACTTAAGACACTTTATATCACATTTACAGTGATATCTCAACATCTCCTTATTGCATTTTTATCATTTTGACCTGCATCCTATCAGATACATAATATATATTTTTCTAAACACTGTGTGGCTTATTTTTGTGGTGCTATATGGTGTTATTGTATGAATCATTGCACAAATACTTTACACATTGCCTTCTAAGTTAAGCCTGACTGCTAAGTGCCAAGCTACCAGAGGGTGGGCGTAGGATAATTTGGATTGTGTCTGACTTACCCTGACTAGAGTGAGGGTCCTTGCTTAGACAGGGGTTACCTGACTGCCAACCAAAGACCCCATTTCTAACAAACCCAATAAACATCACACTCACATTAATGAAGATGGAGGATATAATGAATTAAAACTCAAAAATAACAGGAGCAGGTAATATGAATTGCAACATTTTAAATGAAAATAGCACCAAAAAGTACTAAAGTCAACTGGTCGCGGTAGAGTAGGACTAGACACAATTTGGGGCTGATCACAAGGGAGCATGGGGTGGGTACACAAACCAGGTTTGACCTAGCCAGAGGTTTTACCTTGAGAAACTTTGTTGACATCAAAATCCTTCATCAGGGAAAGGCAGCAGGCTGTAACTGAAGAGGGCTCCACAACATCAGTTAGGCAGTTCTGGTGATGTTAATGGTTCTGGCAGAAAAAGCTCCACGCAGGAAAATTCGAATTTTGCATCAAGGGAAGTGCTCCAATTGGTTGCATCAATTTTGTGCCTTTGTAGGGTAAAGATCTCTTCATTCAAGCTTATGCCCATATTTAAACTTTTTTGCCCCGCATTTGCGTCATTTTTTTATGCAAAAGCGGCGTAAACTTACAGAATATATTAGTATTTTAGAAGTTTGCACCGCTTTTGCTTCAAAGAATGACGCAAATGTGGCGCAAAGAATGTAGAAATATGTGCCTTAGTATCTTTTTTGGAGCTTGGAAAGCACCAGTGGGGCAAGATTGCAGGCTGTATCTGAAGTGGGCTTCACAAGGCTGGATACCTTCTAGGTAAGGCCTTCCTGAATCAAATTTCCTGCTGCAGGGAAACTCCGAGCAGGGGAAACCTGTTTCTTTGGCCCAGTGGCAATGCAACATGGTGGTCTGGCTTGGCAGCTTTTACCACTTCTCTGGAAGTCTTCAAGTCCAACAATGTTTTAAGGGCCAGATGTACGAAGCGTTTTGCATGGCACAAACTGTGAAAATCACGATATACAATCCCATTTTGCGAGTCGGTTCCGACTCGCAAAATGGGAATGCGACTCGCAGATAGGAAGGGGTGTTCCCTTCCTATTTGCGATTCGCACCGCAATGCAGAATTGCTTTGTGACCGCGAATGCAGTCGCAAAGCAATTCACAGTTAGCACCCATGTCAAGTGGGTGCTAACTCATTCGCAAAAGCGATGGGGTCCTCATGGGACCCCTTCCCCTTTGTGAATGTCGCCATAAATATTTTTTCAGAGCAGGCAGTGGTCCAATGGACCACTGCCTGCTCTCAAAAAACGAAACCAAATGGTTTCTTTTTTTTTTTTGTATTGCAACTGGTTTTCCTTTAAGGAAAACGGGCTGCAATACAAAAAAAACACATTATTAAAAAAGCAGTCACAGGCATGGAGGTCTGCTGTCTCCAGCAGGCCACCATCCCTGTGAGTGCAGGGAATCGCAAGGGGGTCGCAAATTGCGACCCACCTCATTAATATTAATGAAGTGGGTCTTTGCGACCCCCTTGCGATTCGCAGAAGGTGTCTGAGACCAACTCGCAATTTCCGAGTCACAAAATCTATTCTTCCTACATCTGGCCCTAAGTCCCTTGTTTTCAGGGATGTTAAGTCCAGTTAGCTGCAGCCAATGATCCAAGAACCTTTGAAACAGCACTTGAGGGCCAAGTCTCAGTTCCACAGGGGCTATCAGCAGGGTCTAGGTTAGGGCCTGTTGTTGCTGGTCAGCAAAGCTCTTTAATAAAGGCATCCAGCAGCTTGTTGTAACCCTGTAACTTACACAGGTGGGCAGCCAACTGACCCTAAAAGTCCAATTCTTTGTCTTGTGGACAAGTGGGAGCAGGCCCAGTCCTTCAGGACTTCCCACAGATCTCAAACAGCAGGTGCATTCCTTTTCTGTCCTTCTGCCCACTTCTTCCCAGCTAAGAGAATGCTTCTCACTCTTGAAGACTTTCCCTTCTGCTGTTAACTTTGCTTAATGAAGCCCGTAGCAAGCTCAAAGTAACTAGAAGCCTTAAGGCCTGTTCTCTCCTTCAGCACAGACTTATGAAAGGCTGCCCTATATCCAAGCTAATCCATTGCACATTTCACACGTTTAAACCTCCTGTGAAGCTCATTGAGCCTCTCTTCAGAGATGGAATCAAGTAGCTCAAGCAGCTGTTAAAACAGCTGTCACATATACAGGTGAGACAGTGGTAACTCAGCTACGTATGAACACTCTTCTCTTCACCACGTTTGTTATTTTCTGTTATTTCCCTTTGTAATTAAAGTGATCTAGCAAATCAATGGCCTGTATGCTAGACAGTTCAAGAGACATTAACTTTCTGTTGTATGTTCTATGGGACAGATTTGATAAATCCTTGTGCCCCTTAGCACCCTTCTACCACCACCATGTGTGTGCTGCATTTAAATACGCCACACCGTGTTGCAGGGTAGAGGGCAATAGCATCATTTATTTACGCTGTTGATGTATTACTGCAGGAGTAATGCCAAAACTTTGGTGGTATTCCTGCATAGTACATACCGGTCCATTATGCTCTGAGCAGGCATTAAAAGTGCCGTAAAAATGGTGCTAGGAAATCTCTTAGACTTCCTTGTGCCATTTTTCTGGCCCCCTAACCTGAGAATGCCCCTCTTGCATATATAATGTATGGCGCAGGCATGATGTGGCACAAGAGTTTACAAAGTGGATCAATACATGTATTGTGCCACTTTGTAAACAAGGCACAGGAAAATGCCGCTTTAGCCCCGCCTTAGCGTTAAATAAATGATGCTATGGAGGCAGTAAGGTGGCGCTAGGGGCTCTTAAATATGCCCTTATCTTCCGTAAAGCTTTCACACCCCTTTGTCTTAATCTTAAATCCTGAGATTAGTGTGTTTTACTGGTTTCTACAAATACACATAACAACTCTGAGACAGTGCCCAATTCCATTGAACAAATAGAACAAAGAGTAATTAATTTGATGTGACTTTGTCTATTTTTTTTAATTGTTTTAGACATTTACAATGCCCTAGAGTCAAGATACTTGAATGTTAATGTTTTGTTACAAAGTTACTCTTTTCGCAGGGAGTTCGGGGTGCTGGCGGTATGATTTACGTTTCCTTTTGCATCCTTGAGTATTTGTCTTTGTGAAGATGAACGATTTGTAAATTTGCAATATAGCAAAACATTAATTGTTACATCTGTAATAATGTCCACTGCATTGTTTTATTCAAGGGGCGTTCCAAGCTTTTCGAACAAAAATGCTCGGAGAATTATACTTTTGTGAAAATTAGAAGTTTGTAAATTTGCAATATAGCCACCCATTTAATGTAATAGGGTGCATTGTCTTGGTCTCTGCCAGGCACACCTTTGTAAAGGTACACTACGGTGCAATCAGTTCAGTGTTCCCTGTATCAAATCAGGGCCTAGATGGACTTAGACTAGAGTATGGACATACTCACCTTAGGTGATAATGAAGTAAGAGTTTATCATGTGAGTTATATAACATGAAACTAAACTACATTGGGCAGAGCACAATTACTGCTGCTTGGATTTTTCAACTTTCATATGTTAATTTAATCTAGGTATATAACAGCGAGTGCAATGAGCCTAAACTTTTAAAATGTGTGTTTTGAAGCAGTTTAGTACAAGATTAGGGCTCAACTTTCAAATGTTGATTTAATCTAGGTATAACAGCGAGTGCAATGAGCCTAAACTTTTAAAATGCGTGTTTTGAAGCAGTTTCTTACAAGATTAGGGCCTGTAGACAGGCTCTAAATGAGGGGATTGCAAATTCCCACGTTAAGTATGTTACATGTATTTACAGATTACAACTCTCCTGGTAGTGAAAAGTCCTTTAGCTAAAACGCATTTTTTTCCAGCGCAGGATATTTGCAAGGGAGAGAGCAACTCGGATAAAAAAGATGACTTTGATGTGAATTTCAGTTAAAGGTTGGAAGGAACCATGTTGCGAGGCCAGATGTTTATCGACCACCTGCATATTTAGTATTCCTAAAATACTTTTCTTTGTTTTAAATTGCTCGAGCAAGTCAATGCCCTCCAACTATGAGCTGCTTGAATTCAGAAATGGAGAACAAATGCTGACGACAATCAGTCGCTTACTAGGCAGAGGTGACTGCCAGTGTCTTCATTATCTGTTGTAGAAAACGAGGTTAAAGATTTCTGTGCTATTGGAGTCCAAGTGAGAAACGTAGATAATAATGAAAATGCGTTATGACGGGAAAACGTGGAAGCCATTAGGTCAAAAGATCTTGCTGTGATCAGAACCTGGATGCAGGCGCACCACCTGAGCCCGGTATGATATGAAAGATTATTTTCTTGCCCTCATAGGTGACGAGTTGTTGCTAGCACATGGCATTTTCTGGTTTACCATCGTAAATGATGATAGCAAGCATTTCTACGTTTGTTACACTGTTTCTGCTTGTGATGTTTCATGGATTAACCGACATAATAAATACACATCTTATTTCAGAACGAGATGGTGATAGAAAATCTGCCATATATCTATGGTTGTTCTAGCCATCCAAATATGCAGCCCTATGTCAGATTTAGAGATTAGATTACTTTAAGGTACCCATCACTCCACGAGGACGTGTTTTAACCCAGCTGCATCATTTTGAGTACTGAATTTGCCAGCTTTTCCAAAAACAAAATTTTTGTGCATGACCACCATCTAAACCATGGTGGTTCTGCAAAGAAAAGACTTCCTGGTATAAAACTCCTAGTATGTCAAAGATGTTTTTAATGGGGGTCCTTAAACCCCTAATTCAGGTGCACTTTCCTAAGAAACAAATAGGGGAGGTGACAGCAAAAGCTAAAATTTTGAGGGTCACAAGAAAGACGCACTGAGGACTTAGTAATTATACACCAGAGGAGAGGCAGGCTTTGTGATTCACACCCTTCAATATCAATGTTGGCGATCCCCTGTCTTAGAACATCTGATTCTTACCCACTGTGGACATTTATTTATTCTTTATGGGTGTATAGGCCTCGCCCATGTAGTTGTGGCATGCTTCGTCCTTGGCCAGTCCGTCCATTGGGTTAAGATAGTACTAGCCCGGCGGTCTCAACCTTAACACCAAAAATAATTATTCATAAAGGAAGTTTAAAATAAAGTATGTCCTGATTTTGTAGGGAACCAGATCTCGATAAAATTGCCTCTGTGCATGTCTTTGATGCCTCCTTTATTTGTGGATTGTGAAGGGTAGGATTAAAAACTTGTTGCTCCAAGGCTGTGGAGTAATATATGGTGGGTGTTATGGGTCTCCTAAACCATAACACCCGCCATCCTCCTAAAGGATCAACACACCCATACTACTTTTAATGCCAACATATTTTGGCCCTCCTCCTAGACTCCCTGCCTGAAGATCTTACCTCTTACCTCTTTCAGGACCAGGGTGCAGGGCCTTCATCAGGGCTCATTTACTAATAAAGTCCCTTCCGTATGTCCCACATGTGAAACAGTACATGCAAAAAGGTAAGACTGATTCTTTCCTAGTACTTCTTTAGTCACCTGATAAACAACACAGAGTGACAGTAGTTTATAATGTTATGTTATGTTATAATTGCTTATATAGCGCTTAAACTGCCCGGGGGCCTCGTAACGCTTATACTGCAACGCGGAATCGCCATTGTCCATAACCGCATAACAAATCACACTCTAAATACCCACGTTTTTAGGGCCTTCCTGAAGGAAATCTCTTGAGAACGTAATCTAATATTATGATGAAGACTATTCCAGAGTATAGCACCTTGATAGGACAGCGACCTTCCTCCCCACCTTGCTCTTTTCACTGTTGAAACTGTGACTAGCATGGCTGAGGAAGATCTAAGAAGTCTGCCTGGTGCACAGAAAGAGGCCAATGTTCTGAGCATTTCAGGACCTTAATTGTATAAAGCTCTATGAATATGGCATAATGCCTTGAATTGAATCCTCTTGGCTACTTGGAGCCAACGTAGAAAGGAAATTCCTGTGAATGAAGACATTAATTGGAAACAGGATCATACATAAATCACACTTGTGTGATTCACACTTTGTAATATGTGATAAGCAAACCACATGGTGAGACACAAAGGCACTCTTTGCAGTAAGAACATGAACTGCACTCTAAACACCATGCAATTGTCTGCCCCACACTTACCCTGCAGTTGTCTGGGTGGACTACCTCAGTCACTAAGGGATATCATTTCACCTATAGCCACACACTGCAGAAAACAAGGGAATATAAACTACCCTAAAGTATAATAGGAAACATACCAAGTACCGGTGTGGCCTCCTATGTTGGAGGGGAAACCTATCTTCTAATCCAAATTCACTACCATGACCTGGGGATTGACATGGATAAACAGGTCATGAATTTGGCAGAAAAGGGTTGCTTTATTGGGGTCAAATGACATACCAGGGGTGGCTCCTTCATTTGGGCAGAGGAGCGTAGCCCCCCTGCCAGCAGCAGCAGCTGCCAAACTTCTATAATACAACAATAATAAACAATGTTTGTTATTGCTGTATTGTAGAAGGGTTGTGGCCACGGGCACTCCACCTCAGTATGCATGCATGTTTGGAGAGCCGTCTCAGACCGCTCAAACATACATGCGCAATAAGCTCTGTCTAACCCGGCACTGAGTTGCCGGGTTGGAGAGAGAAGGCAGACTCTCCCAATCTGCCTAGCAGCACCCTCGCTGGGCACGCCAACCAATTTGAACGCAAGCAAGCAGCATGAAAGCAGCGTTCAGATTGGCTGCAGGGCAGGCTGCGACCCTCTGCCTGTAGCAAAGAAAAGAGGAGCTGCGTTGTGATGGTGGTGGCACCAGCGCCTGCGCCTGCTGTGCATTCAGGCATGTTTTTTCTTCACCCCCTCTGCCCTGTGCGCTGCCCCGCCCCTGCCATGTGCCGCAAACCACTACTCTGACACACAGCCCAGACTTTGACTCAGCCCACACTTTAAGTCGGTCCAGACTGGGCCTGAGCCAGTGGGTTACACTTCACCCTTCTCTGCTAAAATTGCGCAGCAGCTGGAGGCTGACTTACGCCATATTCCGGTACTTTCTGGTTCTCCCAAGTCATGCCGGGAGGACTCACCTGTGCACTATGGCAATCTCTCCTGGCAAATCTTGACATCCCGACAGGAACATGAATGCTTTCTCCGCAGTCTACCACAAGAGAGGAGGAGCAGGGGATGGTGGACTCAGGCATTCAGTCCACCCTCGGCCCCAGCAATGCCCCTTGAAACAGTTCCTCCTCGGTCAATTCCAAACGATCGCCACTGGTGAAGAACCCATTAACAAGTCCAGTCCCTCCCAGGTATGGGAAACCAATGGAATCATCCTTCCAGAGTTTGTTGGGGTGATCTCTAGGGTCTCCAGATCATCAGCCATCACCGTACCATCCCAGCCTGGGCAAGTCCCTCTCATATAGTACACTGAGGCCAGCACATCTTTCTGGTGCTCCAGAAATTTAGGAGCTCAGCCTGCAGCCACTACTTACACCCAAGTAAGTATTACTTTGTTCCTCACTGATGCAAACCCTGATTTTCATATTCTCTATCATGCCATCTTCAATAATATTCACAATAATTAGTTGGGCCCAGCAAAGCTTCTAAAATCTAGAAAAGAAAATGCACATAATATGGTGAAGAGAAATAGGTATGGAAATTCTAAACTCAACATCGATTATTTGTTTTTAGCCAAGCAATATCGGAAAATGCATTCTAAAATGTAATAAGCTGTAAACACAAAGGGCCAGATATGTGACCCTCAGTGTTTGCACCTCTCAATTTGTGATTTATTTTAGCAACTTGCAGGTTACGAATCACAAACACTGATTTACAACAGTGTATGAGACACTGTTTGCAATTCCCAAATGCTGCAAAGGGACCTGCCTCATCTACCACGTCAATGCTAAGTGTCCTTGGTCGGTGCATGATGCATTTGTCCTGAGGAATAGCAGCATCCCAAATGTGATGTCCCAACTACAGAGGCACAGGGTGTGGCTAATAGGTGAGTCCTGGTTCCCACCCAGTATATGTTGGTGTATGCCTATGGTGTTGGCCATATAAGATAGTGCACGGTAAATGTTGTCCCTCAGTATTTACAGGTGACTCTGGCTACCCAAACCTATTGTGGCTGTTGACCCCTGTGAGTAATGCTAGGACAAGTGCAGTAGAATTTTTAAAATGAGGCACATAGGTGAACCCGAAGGATCATAGAAAGCACCTTTGGCCTCCTGAAGGCCAGGTTCCGGTGCCTCCATCTGACAGGTGGATCAATGTGCTACTCACCCAAGAAGGTCTGCCAGATAGTAGTGGCATACTGCATGTTGCACAACCTGGCCCTCAGATGCCATGTACCTTTTCTGCAGGAGGAGGAGACTGGAGATGCCCCTGTGACAGCAGTGGACCCTGTGGACAATGAAGATGAGGAGGCACAGGATAAGGATGTGGACAATTGAACATATGTGATCCGTCACTACTTCCAGTGACACATAGGTGAGACAGTGCAACTTTATATTTCAATGACTTTGGTTGTATTCTGTGTGGCATTGGCATGCTGGTATTACACACTTATTTGCCCACTTACTGTTACATCTGGATATTCATTTTGCAGATGGTGATTTGACAAATTCTGGTGGTGTGATCACAACAGCCAGCTACAGGTCCTTCATT